>NC_089596.1:70277677-70619700 GCF_019320115.1 Miscanthus floridulus | reverse complement strand
ATACTGAAATATGTTGAAGACAAGGAGAAGGGCTCATTCAATCCTTCCAGAGAGAGGGACGAGCTTAGCCTTGGCTTGGGAAACAAGGAGCACACAGGCCACACCAAGGGGCTAGGAAAAAGGATGACCTAGAACCAAGGATTCGAAGAGGACAGGCACATGTACAAGAAACATGGCAGAGACCGGGAGACTAGTCTTGAGCTCCAAGTGAAGGCTCTAGTTGCGAAGGCGCTGGAGGAGCAAGGACTGTCTACGGAGCCACTGATATTAGTGACGCCGCTGGAAGAACTGGCATTAGTTGGCAGCCCTCCGAAAGTTCCTAGCAGCCAAGGTTCCACTGCAGCCACAACCCCCGTCGATCGCATACGGGAACCATCTAGTTGCACCTTGGTGTTTCTCAGTGGCCGGCAAAATACTGTGATGGAGGTGGCAACGGGTGTGGCACATCCTCCCGGTGGCTTACACCACAATAATAAGATACCGCCAGACTACACTAGGGTCGAGGTGCATATAGTGAAGCCCGAGTTCATGCAGTGGATGATAGACTATGCAACTTCTGAGGGGCTAGTGTTACTCGGAGACGTTATGGGGTAGTTCATCCTCTGGCACAAATGAGATATTATATTGACTGCTTCTTCACCGCCTCCCCCTCTCCCAAATTTGGAGCGAGTTGTTGAGGTTGGGGAGATATTTTCACCATCTCGTGACCACCATATTCCTGAGATGCCACATTCTTCCCCACCTCCTAGCGAGCATGTGCCTGATGAGATGCCACAACCTTCTCCAGCTCATACCGAGCAAGTGCATGATGAGATGCCACAGTCTTCTCAACAAGCATAGCCGATACATGAACAACGAGTGCCTCCTGAAGAAGGTGATGCACAAGAAGATGAGGACGTGCCTGAATGGGAAATTTGAAAGAAGCATCTAATCACCATAAGGTCAGTTTATGTTCTGATCAAAGACGTCTCGTCGGTGTCCAAGTGGTTTTCCCATGACCAGTTCAAGCCTGAGAACCAAGTTAAAAAAGTCCCATCACGGGGTTCTGAGGAGGCCATCACTAGCAAACTCCACCAAATTGCTAAGTAGTATCCAAATGTTGATGCCATCAAATGGTCAAAGGATTGCCTGAAAACATATGAAAGAGGCAAGCCCTTCCTACCAAACTGGGACATCCAGCGCCTACCACTTGGAATGAGAAGGTTCCATGATTGGTACTTGCATGTTCTCCCAACGAGCATAGATCTCATACAAGCATGCTTCCCCACCGGCACATTTAGAAGCCCAGCCAGGAAAATTGTCTTTGATTTCAATGACATGCACACACGCTTTCACCTAGGAGAAATGGAGATGAATCTAATTCGCACGTGGTGCCTGTAAGTCCTTGTCCTCCCGATATGATATGAATGTAATTTTTTAATTTTGTTGTAACTAACCCATGCCGTGATTTGTAGAATGCAAGTGCACATTGTCAAACAAATGCCAAGTGTGAAAGTCGGGTATCTAGACCCTCAAGCTATAGACCAAACAAATTTTAATTACCCTAAACAATGGACACTGGATGCCAAAGAGCTAGCTGCTGCAAAGACTCTTTGGGAGAAAGAGCGCATCCGTATGGCGAAACTAAAGGAAGAGTCCCTTAAGGTTGCGGCATACATTGCCATGGCTTTCAAAAATCTCCAACAACACTCTACTATATGGCTACCATACAACTTCAAGTAAGTTCAACTCTATACTTAAAGCTTTGTTCGATATATTTTATTCGATGCAAAAGAGCTTATCTAGTTCTATGATTAAATCCATGCAGCAACCACTGGATTTGTATAGTCATCGATGTCGGGAGGAGCATGGCATGGGTCTTTGATTCAATAGATAGAGACCCGGTGACATACAAAGACTTCATATCGATTCTCAAGACGTATACATATCGACAATCCTCATTAGCTTATATATTATGTAACGTTCACTTTTGGATACTAACAAGTTGTATTTGCTAAAATAATTCGAACAGGGCATTTGGGTTCTATGTCACTAATCATCGAGGAAGGCATGATCCAGTAAGGACAGAAAAGCTGGCTATAAAAACACTATGTGCGGTAAGTGTAACTTAATTCTTTAGTACTCTATTACATGGCTGTCAAAAGCATTACTCAACATTTTCATATGCAAAACACACAGTGCCCCAAGTAGAAGCCTGGGAGTGTACATTGTGGATACTATATATGTTCTATGATGAGTAACACCGGTGCCTACAGGAGACACCCCTTAAGGGTAAGTTTGAACCTCTTCACCTGTTGTATAAAAACTTCGTACATGGTATGAAATACTAAACCAAAACTTGTTCTCTTGTAGTGGAAAGAAGAGAAAGGAATGAAAAGAGACCCATACAAGGATGACCAACTCTTAGAGCTCGTCGGCGACCTTTGCAACTTCATATTGGACCAGATTGTATACGTCAGAGGCGCCTACCATGACAGAGAGTCTGACTTAGGTAGAAATCATCAGTACCAACACCTTCGTGAGACTGAAAGGCTAGTTCTAGGACGTTGATAACAATGTGTATGGAATTTGTATATTTAATGATGGATTGTATATATTCTTATGAATTGGAATTATAATTGTAGTTTATATAATACTCTTGTGCTTGTAGTCTAAGGGGTTCGGAACGCTGGTCGCGGGGCGTTCGGCAACGTGAACGCGGTTCAGAATGTTGGTTGTGGGCCGTTCGGCAACGCGAACGCGGTTCGGAATGCTGGTCGCGAGCGTTCGGCAACGCGAACGCGGTTCGGAACATTGGTCGCGGGGCGTTCGGCAACGCGAACGCTGGGTGGAATACGCGGAAACAAACAGTGTTCTGGTCGAATTTGAATTGTACATTTGAATTTTTTTTGTGGGAAAACATACTGTAGGGGCAGTTCTAAATTGAACCGCCCCTACAAACAGGTATTATAGAGGCGGCTAGTACTGTAGCCGTCCCTACAAATTTATAGAGGCAACTGTTACTACAGCCACCCCTACAAATCGATTTGTAGGGGCGGCCTGAGAACCGCCCCTACAAATGCATGATTTGTAGAGACGGTTCAGTAGGGGCGGCTGGCCAAACCGCCCCTACAAAGAGTTCTGAGCCGCCCCTAAAAATGGTTTCTGTAGTAATGGACTCGGTTTTGCAGATAGTGGCATATACTAATCACATGCTCTCAAAAGACGGCCATGGGCCCATGGTGGATAGCTGCTAGGACGGCAGCATGCCACACGGTGAGATATGATGATGCACATGGCTGGGCGCTGGACTTTGGGTCGTGGCCCATACGGGTTTAAGAGAGAAATAAATGGGCTTGTTTGTATATAGTCAGATTCACATCAATCTACATTGTTGATATAGATTGGAGTGAAACTTAAACTAAATTTCACCCCAATCCACTCAAACATATGTGGATTGAGGTGAATTCGACAACAGCCAAACAAAACCTAAATGGTATATTAGGCCACTTAATTAGTATATCCATTTTTCTCTACAGGTGCCTAGGCACATATTTCAATAAGTGAAAGTAGAAAACATTAAAAAGCAGTCAGTAAGCAGGCGGTTACCGAAGCAACTACCCAAAACAACTGAAAGAATGAAAGCAAAGCCTAATACTTGCTATTACATAAGAGTTGAGGGTAGAGATCCGTTGGCGGGGGCCGAGGCGTTGGCGGGCAGGGACGCGGCCCTCCACTGGCCGAGCAGGCAGGCCGCGCACCAGCTGGTGGCAGGGCCAGCTGCATTTCCTCCGCCTTCACGAGGTCCCTGCCGCCTAGTGACCACTTTGCCATGACCCGGAGCCACGACTAAACGAGTCTAGACGCGCGGCGGGGGCGCAATTGCCGGCTTTGTCGAGCGACGAATGGCATCCAAGTAGCTTGTAGGGTGGCCGTCGTCGGACTCCTCTTCCTCGTCGGTGGGCGGACACGTGTGGTCTGCGTGCACTAGATCCGGTCGTCGTCTTCTCAATCAGCGAGCCTGACGAGCTTGGAGCAGGTGGGCGGACAAGGCGTCGATCCCTGACGCTAGAGGCGCGCTGGGCGCCCAGGTATGTATTATAATATGGAGAAGGCCTGGTTGACTGCTGTTTCGGGCAATTCACGTGCAATGGAAAATAGGCTCAAGAAAAATAAAAGAGGAAGGGTCAAAATATTTGTAGATAAAAGAAAGGAAATTTGATGAGACTAGGTTACAAGGACAATTATTAGACTTCAACAGATTTGGCCCTATATTTAAAAGGAATTTAATTATGATTTTGAAACTACATCCAAAGATTATATTCAAAATAATTTGAAACTAGGTCTTTGAAAGGAATATATATGGGTCTTCTATGCTATATAATGCAACCGTGATTTTACCTCTATTTTTCTAACTTTGTAATTTTGTCCTCACGATTTTGATTTAAAGCTTCCGCCTGCCCCTAGAAATCGAAATTAGTATCATGTAAAAAGACCAAAGTACCCTTACCTTCACCCAATTCTGATCCAAAATCCTCACCCTAGCAGCCAAGCAAGGACAGTGGTGGCGCATGGGATGTGACACACATGGATGCTGTTGACATATCGAAAAAAACGGCCAGACCAAAACACGTCCAAAAACCGATTTGGTAAGTAACCAGTTCAGACTCGAATAGGGAAACCGGCCTGGCCGGGTCCCAAACTGGCCAGACCAACTTTGTTGGGCTCGAGAGGCCGAACTCAGCAGGGTGAGTGGGGGAATCGGCCTGGCCGGGTCCCAGGCCAGTTTGGCAGAAGGCGACGCAGGGAGGTTAGCTTGGCCGGCTTCCAAAACGGTCAGGCCGGTTTCATCGGGCTGGCGAGGGAAGCCCAGCAGGGCACGCAGGCAAGCCGGCCTGGCCGGCTAGGAGGACCGGCCATGCCAGTTTGTCAGAACCGAACGACATCTTCTCTCCATTTTGCTTCCGGACTTTCATACAATGATCTAAATATATTTTAGGACTATTTCATCAGCAGAAACATTGTCTAAAAGTCCTCTTCACACTCTTGGCCATTTTTGATCGTCAACATATGCCTTCCTATTTTTAGGTGAAGCTTTAGGTAAACTTAAAAACATAAAAGCACTAAATAACAATGATGTCCAACTCATCGGCTATCTAGCATCTAAGGGTGATGTATACATCGGCCAAACAAGAATAGAATTAGTATAAGCAGGAGATTTGTTTTTGTTCATGCAAGTCAGGCAGCAGCAGCTACTATATATGGCGCACTGGCTGGTGAGATCGTAGGATTTGATCTTGTCAATCCCCTCCAATCCTCTTGGATTTGGGATTAATAATCGAATAAGCCCGTAAGCATACAGAGAAGACATATTATAAATGAAATAAGGGCAGGGGAGAAAGCAAGAGAGAGAGAGAGAGAGGGTAGCGACTAGCGAGGTGACTTCTCAGGCGACGACAGCAGGCACGGGCGGCAGCGGGTCCTTTGATGCAGCAGTCTGTCCTCAACAATCTTACAATAGAGTTGGATGGATTGGAAAAGTGATGTGCAAAAAGAGGTCACAACTGCTTGGGGATTCCATTTTTATATAGGTGAGAGATGAAGATGGAGTGGGAGAGGATCGGAGGAATGAGGCATGGGTGCATGGCCGGCAATAGAGGTGTCAGCACATGGAATTATGAACGGTGATGGTGGCACTAGAACGATTTTACATCTTTGTTGATGGGAATTGAAGACAAATTTAACGGGGATTCGGTTTTGCTAGATAGTGGCATATACTAATCACAGGCTCTCAAGAGACGGCCATGGGCCTATGGTGGATAGCTGCTAGGACGGCAGCATGCCACACGGTGAGATATGATGATGCGCATGGCTGGGCGCTGGACTTTGGGTTGTGGCCCATGCGGGTTTAAGAGAGAAATAAGGCTTGTTTGGATGTAGTAAGATTCGCATCAATCCACATTGTTGGGATAGATTGGAGTGAAACTTGAACTCAATTTCACCACAATCCACTCCAACATATGTGAATTGAGGTGAATTCGACAACAACCAAATAAGACCTAAATGGTATATTAGGCCACTTAATTAATATATCCATTTTTTTTTCTACCGGTGCCTAGGCGCATATTTCAATAAGTGAAAGTAGAAAACAATAAAAGACAGTCAGCAGTAACCAGGCGGTTACCGAAGCAACTACCCAAAACAACTGAAAGAATGAAAGCAAAGCCTAATACTTGCTATTACATATGAGTTAGCAACCGCAAGTGTCTAAAGCCTGCCTACATGTCTTCGAGCTCTGGCCCGTCAACAAGGACGACTTCCTCCAGGTTCGCTCCTACTGCGGACAACGTCCGCATAGCTTCACGCTTGGATGCCTGCGCCTGCACCGTCAAGTTGGACACCCTGCACCGCCAGCATCGTCGTCGGTTTCCGCCAGCGCCCCCCGCGGCACCCTGCATGGCCCCGTCTGAGCTCGGTGGATCACCGTAGGGAGCGTGCTAGGGGACCGGTGATTTGTCGCCACGAGCAGAGTGCCATGGTGGGATGACACCCTTCGCCACCGTCGTCGTAGCAAACGTGGGCCGCTTGCAATCCCTGGCGAGGTGGCGAAAGCCGTGGCAGCACAGGCAACGCCGTGCAACCAACAAGTCTCTACTCAGTGCGAGTCGGAGAGATAGTTGAAACATCTGTCACGAAGCTCTGCGGGGATCCTCTGAGACTGCAGGAGCTGCTTCGGGCGAGGCTCAACCGAGGCGGCTGCAGGTCGTGTCTCCTGCGTAAGGAGGATCTCCCGCCACCCATCAGCGTTGAGGGCAGAGATCCGTCCGCGGGGGCCGAGGCGTTGGCGGGCAGAGACGCGGCCCTCCACTGGCCGAGCAGGCAGGCCGCGCACCAGCTGGTGGCAAGGCCGGCTGCGTTTCCTCCGCCTTCACCGAGGTCCCTGCCGCCTAGCGACCACTTTGCCACGACCCGGAACCACGACTAAACGAGTCTGGACGCGCGGCGGGGGCGCAATTGCCGGCTTTGTCGAGCGACGAATGGCATCCAAGTAGCTTGCAGGGTGGTCGTCGTCGGACTCCTCTTCCTCGTCGGTGGGCGGACACGTGTGGTCCGCATGCACTAGATCCGGTCGTCGTCTTCTCAATCAGCGAGCCTGACGAGCTTGGAGCAGGTGGGCAGACAAGGCGTCGATCCCTGACGCTAGAGACGAGCTGGGCGCCCAGGTATGTATTATAATATGGAGAAGGCCTGGTTGACTGCTGTTTTGGGCAATTCACGTGCAATGGAAAATAGGCTCAACAAAAATAAAAGAGGAAGGGTCAAAATATTTGTAGATAAAAGAAAGGAAATTTGATGAGACTAGGTTACAAGGACAATTATTGGACTTCAACAGATTTGGCCCTATATTTAAAAGGAATTTACTTATGATTTTGAAACTACATTTAAAGATTATATTCAAAATAATTTGAAACTAGGTCTTTGAAAGGAAATATATATGGGTCTTCTACTCCTGCTATATAATGCAACCGTGATTTTACCTCTATTTTCTAACTTTGTAATTTTGTCCTCACGATTTTGATTTAAAGCTTCCGCCTGCCCCTAGAAATCGAAATTAGTACCATGTAAAAAGACCAAACTACCCTTACCTTCACCCAATTCTGATCCAAAGTCCTCACCCTAGCAGCCAAGCACGGATAGCGGTGGCGCATGGGATGTGACACACATGGATGCTGTTGACATATCGAAAAAATGGCCAGATCAAAACACGTCCAAAAACCAAGTTGGTAAGTAACCAGTTCAGACTCGAACAGGGAGACCGGCCAGGCCGGGTCCCAAACTGGCCAGGCCAGCTTTGTTGGGCTCGAGAGGCCGAACTCAGTAGGGTGAGCGGGGGAACCGACCTAGCCGGGTCCCAGGCCAGTTTGGCAGAAGGCGACGCAGGGAGGTTGGCTTGGCCGGCTCCCAAAACGGTCAGGTCGGTTTCATCGGGCTGGCGAGGGAAGCCCAGCAAGGCACGCAGGCAAGCCGGCCTGGCCGGCTAAGAGGACCGACCAGGCCAGTTTGTCAGAACCGAACGGCATCTTCTCTCCATTTTGCTTCCGGACTTTCATACAATGATCTAAATATATTTTAGGACTATTTCATCGGCAGAAACATTGTCTAAAAGTCCTCTTCACACTCTTGGCCATTTTTGATCGTCAACATATGCCTTCCTATTTTTAGGTGAAGCTTTAGGTAAACTTAAAAACATAAAAGCACTAAATAACGATGACGTCCAACTCATCGGCTATCTAGCATCTAAGGGCGATGTATACATCGGCCATATTTGTTCTAAGGGCCATACATGTATCGGCCATTGTTTGGTCAACACTTTAGTCCTCTTGCAAAACACTTGGAAAGTATTTTTTTCAAATACCTCACGTTAATTGCTCTAGAGAGACGATCACCTTGAAATGTCTCTAGCATATATGAATTACCAAACACATCTTTGATCACTTTCGGTGGACCGTCCTAGCTTGGTGACCACTTGCCAAAATTATTGATCTTCGTCCCAAGAGGTAGAATAGTCTTCCACACTAAATTCCCAACTTGGAAAGTTTGGCTTCACTATCTTATTATAAGCTCGGGCAACTCTAGCTTTATCCTTCTCAATTCTCTTTAAGCATGTACTCTCTTGTCAGTCACCTCATCGATATTGTCCATCATAAGATCATGATACATAACAATAGATAAATTATTTTGTCTTGCAAGTCTTTTTTTTGTGACTTTTTGTCTTGCGAGTCTATATGCATCTAAATTTACTTCACCGGCCTCTTGACCATAAACAAGCTAAAAAGGAGTAACTTTAGCAGCACCATGTCTAGAGACGCGATGAGCCCATAAAGCCTCAGATAAGATCTCATGCCACCTCTTGGGATTGTCCTCAATCTTCTTTTTAATCAACTTGATCCAAGTCTTATGGCTCGATTCAGCTTGACCATTAGCTTGATCATATAATATGGAGATGAATTGAGTAGCTTAATTTTATATAATTTGGCAAAATCTCTCACCTCCTTAGACACAAAATAAGTTCCTTGATCTGTACTTAATGTTTGGGGAATATCGAATCTATGTATTATGTGCTCAGTAATAAACTTAATCATCTCTCTATGTGTCATATTCTTCAAAGCAACAGTTTCAGTCCACATAGTGAAGTAATCTGTAGCAACTAAGATAAAGTGATGCCCCTTTGATGATGGGGATGAATTTGGCCAATGAAGTCTAGCCCCCAACCTGTAGAGAATCATTAGGCCGATCTAGAGCCCGTCCTTCACCGCAAAAGCTCAAGAACACCTCCTGGGATTGAGGACCCGTCGAGGAGATGCACGCCTGAGGTTTTTCTAGGATCGGCAAGGCCACCTAGAACGCCGATGAATCTCATGGAGAGATGCAACGAACAGCAAGAGATTGGAAACGGGCAAAACTTGGGTAGTAGATGTAAAAAAGATGATTGAGTGTTGGATCCTTCAATCGGCCATGATCCTCTGATATATATATATATATATATATATATATATATATATATATATATATATATATATATATATATATATATATATAAAGAGAGGGGGTGGTCTTATCCCAATATGAAACAAGTCCAAATCATGATCTCTATGTTTCCTACACCAAACCATGTCTAAAAACCAATTTGGTAACCAGTTCGGACTCAAACAGGGAGACCGGCTTGGCTGGGTCCCAAACCGGCTTTTGTCGGGCTTGGGAGGCCGAACACAATAGGGCGAGCAGGGGAACTAGCCTGGCCGAGTCCCAAATCAGTCAGGATGGTTTGGCAGAAGGCGGCGTAGAGAGGCCGGCCTGGCTGGTCCCAAACCATCCAGGCCGGTATCATCGGGCTGGCGAGGGAAGCCCAGCAAGGTGCGCGAGCAAGCCAGCCTGGCTGGCTAGAGGACCGGCTAGGCCGATTTGTCAAAGTCAAACATCGTCTACTCGCCCTTTTGCTTCCAAACTTTCATACAATGATCCAAATATATTTTTAGGACTATTTCATCACCAGAAACATTGTTTAAAAGTCCTCTTCACGCTCTCGGGCATTTTTTTATCATCAACAGATGCAGCACAAGGCACTTGGATAAGCGTCCGCTGCTAGTAGGGATTGGACACGTGACTGGCAGGTGGTTCTAGACCTCTGGCTGGAATTGTACTCGTTGATCTCCATTAATACAATATGCTTGGAATCATATCTAAAAATATGGTTCATTGATTTGTATGAATATAAATTCATATCCACATGGATTTCCCATAATCAAGCAAATTGTGTGAGGATGAGAGTAGCAATTGAGCCATCTTATTTAGTTATGACTCCACGCATGCATCCTATATACCTTCTTTCCCCTTCAAACAAATTTAGGAATTATGAAATTACCCATATCATACTTCATAAGATTTTTTGTATATGTATTTATGAGATTATTTGTATGTGGATTTATGTTGTATATAGCTTTACGAGATTACTTGTATATGGATTTATAAGATTATTGCATGTGGATCTATGAGATTACTTGTATCAGTTTTATTAAATTATTGTATGTGATTTATGAGATTACTTTATGTGGTTTTAAAAAATTATTGTATGTGGATTTAAGAGATTACTTGTACGTGGTTTATAAGATCGGTATGTGAATTTATGAGATTACTTGGACGTGGATGTATAAGACTGCGCTAGAACAAATAATCATTGTCGGATCGGAAGCCCCCATCACTGTTGGAATTCATGCCGGTAGAGGTAATTGGTAGTGATGGGGTGGCATATCACTGTTGGGTTGGCAACCGGACAGTGATAATAGGAACAACACTGTTGGGTCCAAGCATCACCCGGCAGTGATACTCATTGTCGGTGTTTTATAAACCTGACTAGTAAACTTATACGATTGCCGCGCTACTCTAGGAAGATGATGGTAGCATCCAAAAGACACGAGGATTTATACTAGTTCAGGCCGGATCCCTACGTCCATTCTCAGAGATGATCGAGTGTGTGTTTCTCACTTGAGTGCTCTAAAGTTCTTACAATATGGGGTGTAAGAATGGTGGAAGATGTAGGAGAACTAGAGCTAAGAGATGAACTGCCTGAAGGGAAGCTTCAGGAGTCCAGTGGTGTGAATGTGTTGAAGATGAGATGAAAATGAACCAAGAGGATGCCCTGGCTGCCCTTATATAGAGATCGGGGCAAGGGCATGTACAAACAAGAAGGTTCTCTCGACCGAGGGGTCATGAGCCTGAGGGAGGGGCCTAGTTAACTTGGCTTGCAAGCTATGCAGTCTTGTGGTGCATGTCTAGGCATGGGTGTTGTCATGGTCTTGTGCCCACGTCATGGTAAGGTATGACGTGGTGCTACTGTGCCGGCCGTGGTGGCACTTTGGCACAGTTGTGGTTCGCTAGTTGTCTTGTGTGACATGGTCTCCATCGTGGTCTTCGTCATCATCTCCTGATGTTCTGGGGGCGCCATACAGGAGTTGGTGGCTGCCCCCAAGGTCGTCGAGTAGGAGGTCACGATCCTGAGCTTTGGGGTCGTGGCTCCCGTTGGTTGGGATGGCCTCTAAGTCAAGGGCTCTATCATGGATCCCATCCCGTGGTGTGTAGAATCGTACATGTGTCTTGTTGGACCGTATTTGGATGGTGGGTCACCGTACTGGCAGTCACCGTTGTGTTGTGTTGTCTTGTCTGTGCTACATGGCACAAGGTTGACGTCTGACCAGACCAAGGTGATCACTATCCCCTCGGTCCTTGTGGGATCAGTGCGGCGTGCTCACTCTTGTCAGAGCGGGCGTGCCTAGTTGGGCTCGACCTCTCCCCGTTCCTCCTGGGGGTCGGGACGGTGGAGAGGTCGTGAGTCTCTTGTGTGTCATGCGGCTAAGGCAGAAGGGAGGGGTCGTGGTCGACCTTAGCCTTAGCCTCTGGCCTAGTCTGCTTGGCTTAGCTAGGCCTTGATTGTTTGGGCCTTCACCAGCTGATGTATCGTGGGTTGCTTGGCCCGCTATCTAATCGATATTTTTAGGTACCCGGGGGATCATAACCGTGACCATAGCCCCCCGAGCATTTTTGTGATCGTGAAGTGATCGTGAAAGATCTGAGATATGTGCGTGTTGAGTGTGCGTTCGTAGTCGTGGCCTACTCGAGCTTCGTCACTCGACCCCTCGCGGGTTGGTGCGTTTAATGCGGTAGGTGTCCATTATGTTCTGCCTCATCAGGACGTCCTGATAGCGTGGTATGCGACTGCTGAGCTATACCGTGTCAGTGTGCTACGTATCGGGTTTGTGACCTAGGAGGGACTGAGTGGTCTCATCAACACTGTACCGGCCCTACCTTTGAGAGGGTCTAGATTTCCCCGACCTCACGCGGGCATCTAACATTGGTTGTGACCTCCCGTGGCTCGCCACATGGCATGAGGGTCTTAGGCTACTCAGTCCACCTTTGGCCCTATAAATAGCGGCCTTTCTACCATTTGAGGCACTCATGACCGTGACTATGAACTGTTCTTTTGCCTCTCTAAGCGGTTAGATGCTGAGAGAATGAGGACATGAGGGAGAAAAGTTTGAGGAGAACCGTGCGATTTTTGTTATGCATCCCATTAGGGGTTGCTGGTGGTGCTCGAAAGCTGGTGATGCCTCTTCAACAATTGGTGCTAGAAGGGGTCTTACGAGTGGAGAAGGAAAGGATGGTGTGGCTACCATGTAAGGGGCAGTGCAGCCTTTGTGACATGGCTACACTTTGGCCTCCCTTTTGCTCCATCTTGGCACCGGAGTGGTTGCCAAGGTGCTTGTTGGAGCTAGGTAGTTCTACCACTCTCTTCCTCCTCGCATTCTGTTTCCTAGGGACTGTAACATTACGGGAGGGCTTGCGAGTTTTTTTGCTTCGTCTCGCCTTCCCCTGCAGCGTCGCTCCCGAGGGCTTTTTAGTGATACCACCACTAGGGTGTGGTTGTATCAGTTTTATATTCCTTGTGTGCGGATCGACCGCACATTGCTTTGTAATCATGAAGCATGAATAAAAGCACTTATGGAGTTATTGTGGCTCCTTGCGAAGCCGTGGTGAGCCCTAGGCCTTTTGGCCGGATTTAGGCCTATTGGTACCAAATTAGGGTCTTCTTGAGTGGGTCATTGACCTCTTGCTACGCAGGGTAACGAGGTTGCTAGGCAACCTTGGGCCTTTCCGCTCGAGCCCCTTAGTTGTGGTTGATCAGGCATTTTATCTTTCTTGGTGTGCAGCCGAGGCCCCATCCATTCTGTGACTCAGAAGTTCCAAGGAATTCTTTTTCTGGGGCCTTGCGCCCTTTTGTGAGGTTTGGTTGAGTCAAGGTTCCCCAAACGGGTCATCAGCCCCTCATCGCGCGGGGCGACGAGGTCGCCTGATGACCTTGGGCCTTTCCGACGAGGTGCCTTGACCATGATTTATGAGGCCCTTGATCTTATGTCTATTGTATACGGTTTGACCGTGTGTGTTTTGTGATTACGTTATTCGAACGAGTTTTTGTTGATTCCCGAACCATTTGGTCGGGGTTAGACTTGTGAGCTTCGAGTGAGTCATTGGCCTCTCGCCACATGGGACGGCAAGGTTGTCTAGCGACCTTGGGCCTCTCCTGCCAAGTATTTGTGAACTAGAGGATGCAAGCTTTGGGTGAGTCATTGGCCTCTCGCCACGTGGGGCGGCGAGGTCATCTAATGACCTTGGGCCTCTCCTCCCGAGTGTTTGCGAATCTGAGGATGCAGGCTTTGGGTGAGTCATTGGCCTCTTGTCGCGTGGGGTGACAAGGTCGTCTAGCGACCTTGGGCCTCTCCTCCTGTGTGTTTGCGAACCCGAAGATGCAGGCTTTCGGGTGAGTCATTGGCCTCTCACCGCGTGGGGTGTCGAGGTCATCTAGCGACCTTGGGCCTCTCCTCCTAGTGTTTTGCGAACCTGAGGATGCAGGCTTCAGGTAAGTCATTGCCCTCTCGCCACGTGGGGCGACAAGGTCGTCTAGCGACCTTGGGCCTCTCCTCCTGAGTGTTTATGATCCCAAGGATATAGGCTTCGGGTGAGTCATTGGCCTCTCGCTGCGTCGGGCGATGAGGTCATCTAGTGACCTTGGGCCTCTCCTCCTGAGTGTTTGTGAACCCAAGGATGCAGGCTTTGGGTGAGTCATTGGCCTCTCGCCGCGCGGGGTGATGAGGTCGTCTAGTGACCTTAGGCCTCTCCTCCCAAGTGTTTTGCGAACCCAAGGATGCAGGCTTTGGGTGAGTCATTGGCCTCTCACGGCACAGGGCGACAAGGTCATCTAGTGACCTTGGGCCTCTCCTCCCGAGTGTTTGCGAACCCGAGGATGCAGGCTTCGAGTCACAGTTTTAGGATGTGGAGAGGAGCGGGCCATGGCCTGGTCCTGGCTATCAGAACTGTTCAGGCCTGGCTTTGGTTCCCTTCCGCTATCCTTTCCGGCCCCAATGGGTCATACCTCCCTATTACAGATGGGTTTTTGGTTTTGCCCCACGTGGGGAGAGGCTTGTCCACCATAACCATATGGTCAGAGCGGTGCACCTCGTCAGGGTCGATGGACAATTCGTGTGGGACCCGATATCCTCCCCAATCAACGTGGAGTTCGGCTATGCCTCGTTGAGAGACGTCCCATAAATTGTCAGCTGTCAAACCCATTTGTCCCCGACCGCCTCCGCAATAGCTAGAGGGCAAGATGCCTCCACCCTAGAGGGGGTCAACATGAGCAACTTCGAAGTGGATGACTCAAACACAAGGTGAGATGGTTGTGTGGCTCCACAGCACCGATTAGAGCCGTGGGGGCCCATCTCATCCTGCCCCTATCCCTTTGTGGCCTCGAGCCCATCTAAGGACTGGCCCAAGAGTAAGTTTCCTAGACACAACGTGGGGTCACTCTTGTGCGCAGATTCAGGGACGTATGACCTCCATAATCGCGTTGCACTGATGGCGCCCATTCATGAGTAGTGGGGAGCCTTCTGATAGAAGGCGCGTAAGTCGAAATGATATGGAAAATGAAAAATGCATAGGTCTCACCTGGGTTATCATGGGGGCGGTCATCACTCCGCCTTTAGCCCAGTCGTCGTCCCTATTCTACAAGGTTATCAGAGTGGTTAGTAATGGTCATGGGCCTAGGTCGCTTGCCGAGGTTATCCTTTGCGGCTATAAATCTTTTGGTGCGTAGTGGGAGGTATCAGTTCTCTGTCCTTCGCATTGCCTTCTTTTCCTTCCTGCTCGTGCGCTTGTAGTTGTTTTTCCTGGTGATGGATCATGGGAAGTGCCTTTGTGAGGAGTCATCTAAGGTCAATGGGCCACCATCGCTTCTTTTGTCTTCCCTGCAAGACCAAGGGTAAATGATTCCACATTGTTTTTTGATTTGGCTATGCTCGCATTAATCGCTCGTGTGTTTAGGATTGTTCCTCCAGCGGTGGCGTTGGAGATCGGGGGTCCTTTCGGCACTGTCCATCTCTGGCTTGCTCCACTTCTAGAGCCGGTGAGTCCCTGTCCCTTGTCCCTTGCCATCGAGGGCAAGGGATATGGAACTTCATGCTTGAAAGGGATGAGGCTTGTCGGATGCACTCAAACTCTATCTGTGAGGTTGCTTAGCTGAAGGCTCACGTGGACTATCTCTAGGCAGACCTCCAAGTGGCGGAGGAAGAAGTTGCCGAGGCACGAGCGCTGGCTACTGCCACTCGGGTGCGAGCGTACGATAAGTTTTCCGGTTACCCTTGATTCCTACTGCCAGGTTTTTGTTTTTAGATTTTAGCAGGATTCTCTGGATTACAGTACTAGAGGAGCAACTCACAGTGCCCTGCCAAGAGGTGGAGGGGACTTGTCCCCAGGAAGGTCCCTCAGGCGAGAACCACCACCAAGGCATGGCCCCTGAAACCCGGTGGGAGGTTAGCTTCAATGGATGACCCGACCGTTGCTATGGAAGCCGCTATGGCGGTCGTGAAGACGAGGGGTAGTGTCGGGTATTGACATTAGGGATACCCAAAGCAAGGAAGTTAGCGCCCACACTGACTTCCCTGGATGACTCAAGATGTATTAAAAGGTCTCGCCCGACCCCAAGGCCGTGGGCTTTGTCTCACCCAACCTCGAGGCCGTGGGCTCCGTCTCGCCCGACCTCTTGGGTGTGGGCTCCATCTCGCCCAACCCCAAGGATGTGGGTCATGTCTCGCCCAAGGCCGTGGGCTCCATCTCGCCTAACCTTGAGGCCGTGGGCTCCGTCTTGCCCGACCTCGAGGTCGTGGGCTCCGTCTCGCCCGACCCCAAGGATGCGGGCTCTATCTCACCTGACCCCTTAGGTGCGGGTTTCATCTCGCCCGACCCCAAGGATGTGATTTCTATCTCGCCCAAGGTCATGGGCTCTGTCTCTCCCAACCTCGACGACGCAGATTTCGTCTTGTCCGATGAGGACCCATACCACCGCCAACCACTCTAGGTCTAAGCGTATGGGCCTAGGTCAAAACTCTCACACTAGGGAAAAGGCTGGCACGCCTTGATGTAACCCATGGCCATGATGGGCCATACCTAGGGATTCACATCAAGAATAGTGTTGGGCGTGCTGGTGCTGTTCTGCCTAATCCTCGTACGGACACTAATAGGCACGTCAATTCCCCACGACGTCCGTCGGGACTGAGTAGAACACCATGACCGACAGATGACTCCTACACATGGCACCAGTGACGAACAGGGATGCAACATGGAGCCATCCCTATTGACATCTACAGGATTGATGGGACCCACATGAAGGAGATGAAGGACCCAGCAACCCTAGAAGCCTTCTTCTCTCCCTAGTTCTTCTCCTTTTCCTCCTCTATAACCCGCTCTTCCCCTTGTCCTATAAAAGGGGAAGCAGGGCGCCCCATGGTGAGGGGGAAGATAAGAGCACAACACGAGCACACGGCTGAGCGGCAAGCGAGCTCTTAGTACCCGTTCGCTCCTTCCACTAGAGATTTGGGTTCCTCTCCCTCTCTCACCTGTTTGTAACCCCTACTGCAAACCAAGTGCTGGTAACACGAGCAGTAGCGAACTAGACGTAGGGATGTTTCGCTCGAACTAGTATAAACTCTTATGTCCTCCGAGCACACCATCCAAGCCAGACGCACAAATACAAATTTACTCATCGGTGGTCTGAAAACACCGACAGTTGGCGCGCCAGGTAGGAGCTTTTTGCGCATCTTGATGTCCACATCAGGCCTCGGATGGCTAGTCACGGTGTCAGCTGGGTCCTGGGCATGCACGTGCGCTTCAGGAACCTGGACTTCATCATTATGATAGAGGGAGGGTTGGCGTAGGTTCCCACCACTGTCCAACCTCTCCACTCCATCGGCCTTGACGTGATCGCCGAGGCGCTTGAGGAGCTGCAACTGCATGCACCAGAGGCCCACGCCGTAGGGAGCGACCAGCTCCTCGGCTTTGATTATGGGAGGATAGAGCGCCAGCTCAGCGCCTTCCTAGGACCCTAACCATCCCAGGAGGACCTGTGCCGCCTTACCTTCTCATTCACCAACATCATGACGCAGCTTGCTGGAGAGGAGCCGCTCTCCCAGAATACCTCATCCGGAGCGCCCCGATAGTGCTCCCGTTTGGTCTACGCAACACCACAGAGACCGTTGGCACCTTATGGCACAGCGCACGCCTCCATCCCCTACAAATGATGAGTTCGTGGGGATGACCAAATATGTCACGGAATCTTTCCATGACCTTCTCATGGGAGAATCGGAGTCACCCTCTAACTCTGACTCCAGTAGGGGAAGCCATCACCCCTCGTGAGAATGTTTCATGGCAGGTACCCCTGACTAATACATCAAAAGCATCCATGAGAGTGGGGCTACACCAACAGACGACCTCGACGATGAGGTCGAGGGGGATACAAGGGCCCCACCTTGCCTGTGGGTAGAGCAGCTGAGGGAGCGGCACCAAGAGCTCGAAGAAGCATGACTCTAGCTTGAGCAGGAACGCATAGAGCTCGAGCGAGAGATCGAGCGCCACGAAGACAGTGGGTGACATGAACTGGAGGATCATCGAGGATGATGAAGCCCTCCCACACTTCACCCGGGCAAGCCAGAACATCGCTGCCACAACGGCCATGCTCCTGGGGCTTTTGGAGCTCGCGACGCCAGAGGATCATTGGCCCATCATGAGATTCACATGCTACTCGAGCGTGTGGCGGTGTAGCAGGCTGAGAGCTCGCTGTCCTGATGATGCAAGCTTAGCACCAGTCAGCGCACGCCCTTAGAGCGACCCGACAGGGATGTGTTAGTCCACTAGGCATAGCATGGAGGCAGGCCGCATGCCACGGCCCTGGTGCATGAGCGTCTCAACCTCCACCGTGACACGCGCGACACCCTAGATGCTCGCAGGTGTGCTCGTGGCAATGAGAGGGAGGAGGCTAGCCATGGCTACCACCCTCGTCGTGGCAGATGCTATAACAGCAGCGAGGACCAAAGCCTGAGCCCTGACTTGTCGAGACCTCAGGCCTGTGGTCGACACATCCTCAACGCTGTCTTCCCACCGTGGTACCTAAAAGCTCTAGTTTGGTTTTGGTTAATTGATGAAACCCTAAGTGCTAACCTAATTTATCAAAGTGATTATGAGATAGGTAGCACTACTCCAAGTGATGGACCAATGGCAAAGATCATGACGATAGTGATGGCATGGTGATGATCAAATGCTTGAACTTGGAAAAGAAGAAAGAGAAAAACAAAAGGCTAAAGGCAAAGGTATAAATAGTAGGAGCCATTTTGTTTCCGTGATCAAGACACTTAGCGAGTGTGATCACATTTAGGTTAGATAGCCATACTATTAAGAGGGGTGAAACTCGTATTGAAATGCGGTTATCAAAGTGCCACTAGATGTTTTAACTCATTGCATATGCATTTAGGATCTCGTGGAGTGCTAACACTCTTGGAAATGTTTGTGAAAATATGCTAACACATGTGCACAAGGTGATACACTTGGTGGTTGGCACACTAAGCAAGGGTTAGAAACTTCACCGGTGCCCTATACAGAAAAGACAGGGGTTCATAGAGTGACCGGACGCTGGTGGTGCAGTGACCGAATGCTGGGTTCAGAGCCCGGTCAGTGACAGCAGTAAGCACACGGACTCGGTCTTGTGATCGGACACTGGCATGCAAACTGACCGGACGCTCATGGTTTGAGTCTGGTCAGTGTTGACATACGCTGACGTGAGGCGCACAGAGGAAACATTGAGTGACTGGACACCGGGTGGGTCTGGTCGAGCTTGACCGGACACGTCCTGTTGTAAAATTTTGCGTTTGGAACCTTACTGGAAATGACCGGATGCTAGGGTCCTGTGTCCGGTCACTATCTAACTAACGCGTCCGGTCATCACTTGACCGTTGAGATCGGGCGATCGGTGTTTGAAGCCGATGACATATGGCAAGCATCGGGCAACCGGACACTAGGGGCCTGCGTCCGGTCGATCTGACTAGAGCGTCCGGTCACCCCATGTTGTGCCCAGTGAAGGGGTACAACGGCTCTATTTTGTGGGGGCTTCTATTTAAGCCCCATGGCTAGCTCAAGCTCACTCTCTTGGCCATTGGCATTGACATAGCAACCTTGTGATCTTAGCCAAAGCCCTCCCACTCATCTCCATCATTGATTCATCATCATTGTGAGATTGGGAGAGAATCCAAGTGCATTGCTTGAGTGATTGCATCTAGAGGCACTTGGTGTTCGTGTTTTGCTACGGGATTCACTTGTTGCTCTTGGTGGTTGCCACCACCTAGATGGCTTGGTGCAGCAAAGGATTGGCACGAGTCAATGATTGTTCGTGGCCATCTCCGGTGATTGTGAGGGGATTTGTACCTTCCCTGGCGGAGCGCCGAAAGGTAACTCTAGTGGATTGCTCATGTCATTGAGTTACCTCACTTATGGGTAGGTTCTTGTGGTGTCCAAATTGTGTGGACGAGGTTTGTGCAACACCTCTTAGCCGCCGAACCACCAAGTGTTGGTCGACACAACGGGGACGTAGCGTGTTGGCAAGCACGTGAACCTCGGGAGAAAATTGGTTGTCTCTTGCCATTTGGTATTCTCCTGGTGATTGATTTAATATTCACCTTGTGATTGGTTCACTCCTCTACACAGCGGTATAATCACCCTACTCACTCATTTATATTCTTGCAAACTAGTTGTGGGAAGCTCTTTAGTGTAATTAGAATTGAGAGCTTGCTTTGTTTTTTTTAAGTTCATCTAGTGGAGCTCTTTAGAGTAGCAAGATTGAGAGCTCTTAGTGAGTAGTAACATTGCAAGTTGTGTGCCTAGTAATCATTGCAACTAGAATTGTTGGATAGGAGGCTTGCAACCCTTGTAGAGCTAGAGCAAGTTTGCTTTTCGCTATTTGTCATACTAATCAAATTGCAATAGTTGATTTATAGATTTTTAAATAGGCTATTCACCCCCCTCTAGCCTTATTAGGACCTTTCAAGTGGTATCAGAGCTGTGGTCACCGTTTGATTGAAGGCTTAACAACCTCGGTGTCAAATTATGGCTCAAGTTGTGTTCAACCCTGTGGGGGGCAAACCACCGTTCTTTAATGGCACATGCTATGATTATTGGAAGAGAAAGATGAGGATGTATCTTGGTTCAATTAATGATCAAGTATGGGAAGTGACCGAGAATGATTATGTTATCATTGATCCCGACAATCCCACCAACCAAGACAAGACTAACAAGCAATG
Organism: Miscanthus floridulus; assembly: GCF_019320115.1. Lineage (NCBI taxonomy): Eukaryota > Viridiplantae > Streptophyta > Magnoliopsida > Poales > Poaceae > Miscanthus > Miscanthus floridulus. The sequence continues at coordinate 70,598,995 of NC_089596.1, read as the reverse complement.
TAATACAATGGCTCTCAACACCATATACAATGCCATTGATTCCAAGGTGTTTGAGCAAATCAAAGATTGTGAAAGAGCTAATGAGGTGTGGAGGAGATTGGAGGAAACATATGAGGGCACACCGGCGGTGAAGAGTGCCAAGTTGTACATCCTCAAGGATAAGTTGACAAGCTTCAAGATTAAGGATGATGAGAGCATTCCGGAGATGTTCCATCGATTGCAAGTCATTGTCAATGATTTGAAGGCATTGGGAGAGAAGATCAAGGATGATGATGTCTCTCATCAGTTCTTGATGTGCCTACCTTCAAGATTTGAGATGTTGAGATTGCTCATCATAAGAGGAGGATTGAAGGAGATTACCCCTAACCAAGTACTAGGTGATGTCATGACCCAAGAGACATACCATGTGGAAAGGGAAGGGGATGATAAGGATGACAAAAAGGAAGAAGAAGAGTATAGCATTCAAGGCTAGCTCATCATCATCCAAGAACAAGGGTAAGTCCAAGAAAGAATCAAGTGATGATGATGATCTTAGTGATATTGATGATGAAGCTATGGCCCTCTTTGTATGCAAGATGGGAAAATTCATGAAGAAGAAGGGCTATGGTGCAAGAAAGAGAAGAGATCACACCAAAAGCAAAGAATATGTGAGAAGATGCTACAATTGCAAGAGTCTCGATCATATTGTAGCAAATTGTCCCTATAATAGTGACAATGATGAGGATGAGAAGAAGAAGCTCAAAAAGGATAAGAAAGAAAAGAAGGAGAAGAAGGAGAAGAGAATGACCTTCCAAAAGAAGAAGAAAGGTGGAGGCTATGTGGTCACATGGGATAGTGATGGCTCTTCGGATAGTGATAGCTCTAGTGATGATGACAAGAAATCTATCAAGAGAGCACTAGCAAGCATCGCCATCAACAACAAGCCCTCCATCTTCGACACTCCATCGACATGCCTCATGGCAAAGCCTACCAAGGTAAAATATGATGTGAGTGATGATGATGAATGTAAAAGTGACGCTTGTAGGAATGATGATGATGAGGAGTACACCAAGGAGGAACTCTTGGACATGTGTGAGCAAGTGCACACTTGCAATGAGATGAAGAGAAAGGAGTGCAAAGAATTACGCAAGAAAGTAAAATTTCTTGAGCAATCCCTTGATGAGCTCAATGCCACTCATGAGAGGCTAATGGAAGCCCATGAGAAGCTTGGCAAAGCTCACTCTAAGCTTGAAAAGGCTTACTCCTCTCTCATCGAGCAAGTCAAAGTGGAGGAAGCCAAGAAGGAGCAAGTGATTGTATCATGTGATGTGGGACTAACATGTGATCTTATTGATGAATATTTTTATAAGCCTATTGTAGTTGCTCCCACTAACACTTCTTGTAGCACGACTACTTCTACTTCACCTTTGAGTGATGGTCTCACTTGTGATGCCTCACTAATGGTGAAAAATGAGACCCTCAAGAAGGAGGTGAATGAGCTCACTCGTGCCTTAGGCATTGCCTATGGTGGAGATGCCCGCTTGCTAAAGTGCTTGGGTAGCCAAAGGTTTTCTCTCAATAAAGAGGGATTAGGCTATACCCCCAAAAAAGGCAAGGCGGCCTTTATCACTCCCAAAGTCAACTTTGTGAAGGGCAATGGTCGGTTTTGCAATAGATGCAAGCAAGTTGGGCATGTAGAGCAATATTGCAAGATTATCAAGAACAAGCTACCTATTGTATCCTCAATTAAATTTGATTCTTGTTACATGCTTGTTAAGGGTGCCAATGATGTGAAGGCTAAGTTCATTGTTACACTAATTGTGGGCCCAAAGAAGAAGGCCATTTGGGTACCAAAGACCATGGTAACTAACCTTCAAGGACCCAAGCAAGTTTGTGTACCTAAAAAGAATTGATCTTCTTTTGTAGGTCAATTATAAAGCCGAATGAAGGCATTGGGTGCTTGATAGTGGGTGCACACAACACATGACCGGTGATTCAAGAATGTTCAATTCAATAAATGAAAATAAGAGCAATGGGATTGATAGTATCACATTTGGTGATAATGGCAAAGGCAAGGTCAAAGGGCTTGGTAAGATTGCAATATCCAATGACTTGAGCATTTCAAATGTGCTACTAGTAGAGAGCTTGAACTTCAACCTATTGTCGGTAGCTCAATTGTGTGATCTTGGTTTCAAGTGCATATTTGGTGTGGATGATGTAGAGATCATAAGTATTGATGGCTCTAACTTGATATTCAAAGGATTTAGATATGAGAATCTATACTTAGTTGATTTCAATACTAGAGAGGCGCAATTGACAACATGTTTGATCACTAAGTCTAGCATGGGTTGGTTATGGCATAGAAGGCTTGGTCATGTTGGAATGAAACAATTGAACAAATTGATTAAGCATGACTTAGTTAGAGGCTTGAAAGATGTCACATTTGAGAAGGATAAGCTGTGTAGTGCATGTCAAGCCGGAAAATAAGTTGGTAACACACATCCTAAGAAAAGCATGATGAGCATATCTAAGGCATTTGAGTTCATGCACATGAACTTGTTTGGACCAACCACATACACTAGCATTGGTGGAAACAAATATGGATTTGTGATTGTGGATGATTTCACTAGATACACATGGGCATTCACAATGAGTTTGAAACAACCATCAAGAAAGTTAGAAGTGACAATGGTAGTGAATTCAAGAACACTAGAACTGATGAGTTGTGTGATGAATTTGGAATTAGACATCAATTCTCGGCCAAATACACTCCTCAATCAAATGGCTTAGTTGAAAGGAAGAATAGAACTTTGATTGACATGGCAAGATCAATGTTGAGTGAGTACAATGTGAGTCATTCATTTTGGGCCAAAGCAATCAACATGGCTTGTTATTATAGCAACCGACTCTATTGACACCCCATGATGGAGAAGACACCATATGAGCTATTGAATGGAAGAAAGCCCAACATAGCATACTTTCGGGTTTTTGGTTGTAAATGCTACATATTGAAGAAAGGCACTAGATTGAGCAAGTTTGAAAAGAAATGTGATGAAGGTTTCTTGCTTGGTTACTCCACTACTAGCAAGGCTTATAGAGTTTGGAATTTGCCTAGTGGTACTCTTGAGGAGGTTCATGATGTGGAGTTTGATGAAACAAATGGTTCCCAAGAGGAAGATGAGAATCTAGATGATGTAAGAGGCACTCAATTGGTCAATGCAATCAAGAACATGGACATTGGTGATATATGGCCTAGAGAGGTGATTGACATTGAGGATGACAAGAATCAAGTGCTCTCTAACTCAAATGTGCAAGCTAGTGGTTCTCATGATCAAGTTCAAGCAAGAACTAGTGATGACAAAGTGCAAGATCAACAACAAGTGGCCAGTTCATCATCTCAACCAAGTGATCTATCAAATGCAAGCAATCAAGTGCAAGCGCTTCAACCATCCAATGTTGCAAGAGATCATCCCTTGGACACTATCATTGGTGATATTTCAAGAGGTGTGCAAACTAGATCAAGATTGGCTTCATTTTGTAAGCATTTCTCATTTGTGTCATCCATTGAACCTAAGAAGTAGATAAATCTTTGAAGGATGTTGATTGGGTCAATGCTATGCATGAAGAGCTAAACAACTTTACAAGAAACCAAGTATAGGAGTTAGTTGAGAGGCCTAAGGATCATAATGTGATTGGAACCAAGTGGGTCTTTCAGAACAAGCAAGATCAAGATGGGATAGTAATAAGGAACAAAGCAAGATTAGTGGCTCAAGGTTACACTCAAGTTGAAGGTCTTGACTTTGGAGAAACATATGCCCCGGTTGCAAGATTGGAAGCAATTAGTATCTTGTTAGCCTATACTTATGCCCACAACATCAAGTTGTACCAAATGGATGTGAAGAGTGCATTTCTCAATGGGTACATCAACGAGCTTGTGTATGTTGAGCAACCTCCTAGTTTTGAAGATGAGAAGAAACCCAACCATGTTTACAAGTTGAGAAAGGCTTTATATGGATTAAAACAAGCACCTAGAGCATGGTATGAGAGATTGAGAGATTTCCTACTCTCTAAGGGATTCAAGATGGGAAAGGTTGACACCACTCTCTTCACCAAGAAGCTTGGAAATGACTTGTTTGTAATACAAATCTATGTTGATGATATCATTTTTGGGTCAACAAATCAAGATTTTTGTGAGGAGTTTGGCAAGATGATGGCAAGTGAGTTTGAGATGTCTATGATTGGAGAGCTTAGCTGCTTCCTTGGTCTTCAAATCAAGCAAATTAAGAATGGCACATTTGTGAGTCAAGGCAAGTATATCAAGGACATGCTCAAGAAGTTTTGAATGGATGATAGTAAAGCTATCATTACACCAATTGGGACAAGTGGAAGCTTGGATAGTCATGCTAGTGGCAACATGGTGGATCAAAAGATGTATCGGTCTATGATTGGAAGCCTACTCTATGTGACCGCATCAAGGCCGGATGTGATGTTTAGTGTATGCATGTGTGCTAGATTCCAAGCCTCACCAAGAGAAAGTCATTCGAAAGCAACAAAGAGAATATTAAGGTACTTAAAGCATACGCAAAATGTTGGATTGTGGTATCCCAAAGGAGCAAGATTTGAGTTGATTGGATATTCAGACTCCGATTATGCGGGATGCAAAGTTGAGAGAAAGAGCACATCAGGCACATGTCAACTATTGGGAAGATCACTTGTCTTGGTCATCAAAGAAGCAAAATAGTGTAGCACTTTCAACCGCCGAAGCAGAGTACATTTTGGCTGGTAGTTGTTATGCTCAATTACTTTGGATGAAGGCTACTTTGAGTGACTTTGGAATTAAATTCAAGCAAGTGCCATTGCTATGTGACAATGAGAGTGCCATAAAGCTCACAAACAACCTGGTTCAACATTCAAGAACAAAGCATATAGATGTCCGCCATAATGTCATAAGAGATCACCAACAAAAAGGGGATATTTGCATTGAGAGTGTGGGCACTGAAGATCAACTTGCTGATATCTTCACCAAGCCACTTGATGAAAAGAGGTTTTGCAAGTTAAGGAATGAATTGAACATACTTGACTTCTCAAATATGTGTTGATGCACCCCCCCCCCATTATATGACATGCCTCTCCTTTGAGCAATCCAAGGTAAAAGTTGATTGGCATGGCATACATCCTTGCTAAGGACATGTTTAGTGCATCTAGACATTTCACATTTGAATAGGCTCATTCATGAAAATCAAATGAATTTGATGCTTGTATGGTACCACTATTGCTTGTATGCTTGAAATGATCTAGTGGTAGCATATGACATGTTTGTGTACTTGTAAACCTAGTGTTTGATCTAGAAAATAAGCTATAAGTGTTTAACTCAACATGGTACAAGATAACCCTTATTTGGAGGTGTGAAGAAGCTTGTCCTTGGATCAAACTGAGTTAAAAATCTTTTGCAAGTAATCTAGATTGAACCAAATTGGGAAAATGATCCTCATTTCATATGGTTTCACCCCAACCTATATATAATTTGAGCTCACCTTTTGTGCCAATTATTGACAAAGGGGGAGAGAAATTCACAAAGATAGTAAGATAGGAGAAGCAAACAAATGAAATGACATTGTAAGGGGAAAAATAAAAAATGCACACAAGTAGGGGGAGCAAGCTCATAAACTTGTATGTTGCATTTTGATGTGCATTTCATATATTTGCTTGCATAGCACAAGTTCTAAATTTTAATATCCATGCTTGTGTGGTGTATGCTAGTTATATGCTTGAATGGTGAAATGAAAAACTAGCATGCATAGGCTAAAGTAACTAGACTTATGTTTATTTTATAGAAACTAGACCCTTGCTTGTAATGTTGATCTGATGGGGTATTCTAGTTTTTATATATATATAGTTACTAATGGTGCTAAAGATGGTATATTGGTGCACTCCGATTGGTATCACGCTTCAAAGGTCCATCTCTTATACCTTAGCGTCATACGGTAGAAATTATCTCCTATATTTCCTATCTAAGCATATGTGTAAGCTACAATCCAAACTCTTAGCACATATGTAGGGGGAGCAATTGCTACCATTTAGGATTCATGAAACTTGTCCATATCCTTTACACATGGTAAATATGCTTGGGCAAGCAACATGGATTCAATTAAATTTCAACTCATATCTTTGTGAAAGGGTTGTCATCAATTACCAAAAAGGGAGAGATTGAAAGCTCTAGTTTGGTTTTGGTTAATTGATGAAACCCTAAGTGCTAACCAAGTTTATCAAAGTGATTATGAGATAGGTAGCACTACTCCAAGTGATGAAGTAGTGGCGAAGATCATGACGATGGTGATGGCATGGTGATGATCAAATGCTTGAACTTGGAAAAGAAGAAAGAGAAAAACAAAAGGCTCAAGGCAAAGGTATAAATAGTAGGAGCCATTTTGTTTCCGTGATCAAGACACTTAGCGAGTGTGATCACATTTAGGGTAGATAGTCGTACTATTAAGAGGGGTGAAACTCATATTGAAATGCGGTTATCAAAGTGCCACTAGATGTTTTAACTCATTGCATATGCATTTAGGATCTAGTGGAGTGCTAACACTCTTGGAAATGTTTGTGAAAACGACCGGACGCTGGGGTCCTGCGTCCGGTCACTTTCTAACTGATGCGTCCGATCATCACTTGACTGTTGAGATAGGGCGCTCGGCATTTGAAGCCGATGACACATGGCAAGCATCGGGCGACCGGACACTAGGGGCCTGCATCCGGTTGATCTGACCAGAGCGTCCGGTCACCCCGTGTTGTGCCCAGTGAAGGGGTACAACGGCTCTATTTCGTGGGGGCTTCTATTTAAGCCCCATGGCTAGCTCAAGCTCACTCTCTTGGCCATTAGCATTGACATAGCAACCTTGTGAGCTTAGCCAAAGCCCTCCCACTCATCTCCATCATTGATTCATCATCATTGTGAGATTGGTAGAGAATCCAAGTGCATTGCTTGAGTGATTGCATCTAGAGGCACTTGGTGTTCGCGTTTTGCTGCGGGATTCACTTGTTGCTCTTGGTGGTTGCCACCACCTAGATGGCTTGGTGCAGCGGAGGAGGATTGGCATGAGTCGGTGATTGTTCATGGCCATCTCCGGTGATTGTGAGGGGATTTGTACCTTCCCCGGCGGAGCGTCGAAAGGTAACTCTAGTGGATTGCTCGTGTCATTGTGTTACCTCACTTGTTGGTAGGTTCTTGCAGTGTCCAAATTGTGTGGACGAGGTTTTTGCAACACCTCTTAGCCGCCGAACCACCAAGTGTTGGTCGACACAACGGGGACATAACGCGTTGGCAAGCACGTGAACCTCGGGAGAAAATTGGTTGTCTCTTGCCATTTGGTATTCTCCTGGTGATTGATTTAATATTCACCTTGTGATTGGTTCACTCCTCTACATGGCGGTATAATCACCCTACTCACTCATTTATATTCTTGCAAACTAGTTGTGGCAAGCTCTTTAGTGTAATTAGAATTGAGAGCTTGCTTTGTTTTTTTAAGTTCATCTAGTGGCGCTCTTTAGAGTAGCAAGATTGAGAGCTCTTAGTGAGTAGTAACATTGCAAGTTGTGTGCCTAGTAATCATTGCAACTAGAATTGTTGGATAGGTGGCTTGCAACCCTTGTAGAGCTAGAGCAAATTTGCTTTTTGCTATTTGTCATACTAATCAAATTGCTCTAGTTGATTTGTAAATTTTTAAACAGGCTATTCACCCCCCCCCCCCCCTCTAGCCATATTAGGACCTTTCAGTACCGATCGCCGACCAAAATCCCAAAATACTCTGGGGAAACAAACCCTAGACAGTGGCTCAAGGATTATCGGCTTGCTTGCCAAACCAGTGGAGGGGATAATGACAATTTCATTATCCGTAACCTTCCATTATTCTTGGCCGATTCGGTGCTAACGTGGTTGGAACACCTTCCGCCCAACCGAATCCAAAGTTGGGCGGACCTAAAAGAGATCTTTGTGGGAAACTTCTAGGGCACATACGCGTGTCCTGGGAACCCATGGGATCTCAAAAACTACCAACAGAAGTTTGGAGAAACTCTTTGTGGGTACATCTGGCACTTCTCCCGGTAGTGCAATGAGCTGCCCGATGTCGCCGATACCGATGTCATAGGAGCTTTCCAATGTGGGACCACTTGTGAGTCCCTAGTTCACAAGCTAGGACGTAAGGGCCCATGAACCACCAAGGAGCTCCTCGACATCGCCACCAGCCACGCCTTGGGTGAGGAGGCGGTCAGGGCAATTTTTGACCACCCCAAGGACAAGGCAAAGCGGGATGAGGACGCCGGCGAAGGTGCCTCCAACCGCCCCAACAAGAAGAAGAACAAGCAGTGGCACGAGGGCTCGCTCGTGGCTACTATCGACCACAAGGGGGGTCGGAAGCCCACCGAGGGTACCCTAGACCACTTCGAGAAGCTGCTCAAAGGGCCATGCCCGAACCATGCTTTCCTCATCAAGCATCTATACAAGGACTATGTCCTCATGAAGCAGTTCTTGTCTGGAGGCTCCAACAAGAGGGAGCATAGGAAGGAGCCTAAGCTGGCCATAGACGATGCTGAGGGGAAGGACGGTGGATTTTCGATGCTGGATGGCTACCTCATGATCTTCGGAGGGTCAGCATCCTATGACTTTAACCGCCGCCAGAAGCTTGCACGCTGTGAGGTCTATATGGCTAGGCCAACCGCGCCTTCCTTCCTCCGATGGTCTGAGTCCGCCATAACCTTTGATCGGACCGACCACCCGAAAAGAGTCCCATAGCCAGGAAGGTACCCGCTCATGGTCAACCCGATCATCGGCATGAAGCAGCTCACCAAGGTGCTGATGGATGGAGGCAGCGGCCTCAACATCATGTGCACTAAAATGCTCGACGCCATGGGCATCGACCGATCGCGCATCTGGACAATCGGGGCACCTTTCCATGGCATTGTGCTTGGAAAGCAGGTCTGATGAGGACATGACACCCATGCATACGACCATGTTTGGTGCATGGTATGGAGGGTTAGGAGGCCAGCAAGGGTGTCCAAGTCAAGAAGGAGGCCCGAGGCTAATCGGTTCGAGTCCCCGAGATGGAGGCCCAATGCAACTCAAGTTCGAGCCCGTCTCGGAGTCCAAGAGCAGCACATACTAAAAACGACGCCTAGGTCGTATACGGTGTCCATTTTCAACAATACACATATGGATAGAAAGCTAATTAGATAAGGAAGCCAATGCAAGTGGTCTCACATCAAAAGCCCTTCAGAATCAATGGAAAATGTCAAAACAAGTCAGTGTCCAGAATCTGCCAGGGTGCTACGACACCGTCTTTTGGTCCGTTGGGTCGTGTATCGTCTTAGAGCCCATTAGGGGGTGCATCCAGGGGGGTGACATCTGGGGCTCCATAATTAGCAACCATCACTCTCCTTAGGGTTTAGGTTTTGCTTAGATTAATCTGTCAAGGGTAGTTTCGTCGTTCATCGGTTTGTGAGACCCCAACATCGTGAGATAAATCATTCATCTGTAATTTGGTTGTTTTCTTTCTTGTTCTTGCTTGTGTTCTTCATTACGTAGGGAAGGGTTAGCCTTCTTGGCGAGGTCAACCGGATCCATGTCTCGGTTGATAACCAGAGGAGTTGTGGTGCTAAGATTGCAGGGTTCGATCTTTCAATCTAAAGCCAGATCGGTGTGTCATCCGCCACAACGATAGTTACCTCTACCTGATGGAAGATCAGGATCCCCATCCCCATTAAGTGGTAATCAGAGCTTCAGGTATTACAATCAGGTTTATCATTACCCTAGTTTTGTTTTGTCTTTGTCCTATAAATCCCAAAAAATTGCCCCACAAAAATATTTGTGTTAATCTTTGTTTTCTCCCTATCCTATCACCTGTTGTGCCGTTGCAATATTTTCATTTCAGTTTGCTTTATTGAATGGTCATCCCTCGCATGTCATCGTGTTGTTGTGTTTAGGTCTTGTTCTTGGGTTTCTGTTGTCAAGTATTGTTTTCCTTGTGTTACGTCCATCTGATCTCATTGGTCGTTGTAGTGTGTCACTTTTCTCTATTGTCCATCGTTCCCTATCTTTGATCAACAAAAGGACACATATTGTTATTTGTTTGTGGCAAGAAAGAAGATTTTTTTTCAGTACGTGTGAATTGTGATAGAGGAAACATAGTTTCTAGTGAGGAATCAAATATTAGCCACCTTTTGAGGACTGTTTCTGGACGGTAGTTCTACATCTCCTTTCTGTTCACTCTGGTAGATAAAAAAGAAAGAAAAGGGAAACCATTAATTAGCAGTGATAGTTTCCTTTGGAAATAATATGCGCACAAGATTTTCTATTGCCAGTTAGTCTTGATCCTTGTTGGGCATCTCCTTTGGATTTCTTGTGCCAATTGGAAAGGAAAGTTTCTGTCAGGGTGTCCACACGCCCAGGCAGTCCTGCTCATGTTGCTCTATTGACAGAGAGTTCATATTGTGCTACAGTGCAGCTTCTTGATATCTTTATTTATAATATCTTTTTGTGCCATTTACTGATTAAAAAAAGCAAAAGGCAGAAGGTGCAAAAAAAGAAAAGAAAATAAAAAGCCACACCAAAACAAGAGAGAAAAGAAGAAGAAAAGAGCAAGAAAAAAAGAAAGTGAAAAAAAACAATTTAGAAGTGCTTGCATCCTTGAGTCTTTGTGCCGAGCTCTATTGTTGCTTTCTTGAACTAGGTCTGGGATGAGTTTAGGCCGACAACATAGACTAGCATGGGACTAATTTTCAATCTTGCAATTTCTGAATTAAATTATTGCTATTCCTTGCTACCATATTTTAAGCCTCCCAAGCTCCACATATATACTTCAGATCAGTACAGAAAAAGGCCCTTGCAATCTCGGTGCCACTTCCTCACGTGTATCATGAACCAGTCGTCGGTTGTACCACCCACTGCTTGCGTTGGTAAGAACTTTGTAAGAGCTTGGTAAGACGCTTCCACTTGCTGTGAAAAGTGACACCACTGCAACCACATAGTCATTTAATAGGGATAATAGTTTTGTGTTGTCTTTTGTTGTCTTCTAACAATGATAGGTTGTTTGTATCCACCGACCTATGATGGTATAGGTGCTGATGAGTACATGGAGTGGGAAATTGCCATAGATAACATATTTGCTACTCGCTTTATGTGTCCAAGGTGGAAGGTAAAAAATGCAGCTAGTGTTTTGCGATATTCTGCTTTATCTTGGTGGGAGTCTTTATATCCTTCTGATAAACCTCAAACTTGGAATGATATGAAACTCCTTATGCGAGAAACCTTTGTTAATCCACCTCTTCTTTTGACTTCATATGCTGAGGTGCACCATTTAGAGGAAGAGTCTATTGTTATTCCTCTTGCTATGACTAACCTTCTACAGGATAATGTACATAAGCGAGAGGACGAAATGGAAGAAAATGAGGAGCTCACAACCTCATATGAAAATTTAGAACCATTACTTCACAATGCACCTATTACTCCTACTGAGAACACAGTTAGTGCCCATGGTGCTACACTCACGGAAGGTGAGAATTGTTTTAATGTACTAAATTTTTCCACAAACCATGCTATCATAGAGCAATTGTTAGTGGAACTCTCTCTTGATTTATCTCTATCCCATGATAATTTGCTTGAAGTTTCTTGTGATAAAGATGAATTGGTTGATGATGCTTCAGCTTTACATGTTTTGGAACCAGTCACTTGTGCTAAAAATAAACATGTTATTCATATTGCTACTAAAACTGATGAGTTCAAACTAGTTGTCTTCTTTACATACTTTGGGTTACATTGAATTTGATGTTTTGTACTAGTTTATTTGGAGGAGAGCCTTTTTAAATATGTTGATTTGCCTTGGTTTTCTAAACACACATATCATGTTATTAGCAAAAATAACAACAAAGGACAATATATGATACATTGAGTATACGTTCATAGTAATATGAATTCTCCTTTTGTTGTACAAGATTATGATTGTTTAGAGGACAGCCATAATAATACAAACATTTTCTCAAGTTCCTCAAAGAAACAAGTTCACTTCCAAGAAGGGGACCATTGTTGGTTGCTACCAATGTCTGCTAGACCATCTATTCCTACATTGTCTTTGGTCAGTTCTAATCTTTTTGTAGGATAGTGTTGACATACATCATGTGCAATCGGATCATGGAGTCTACATGCTTGCTAAAATTTTTATGCGAGATGACACGCTAGAAACTTGGAAACATGATCACGTTCCTTCTCACAATTATTTAAGTTCCCTTTGTCTTTGCAACCCCATTCTCCTTTGTGTTGTGTAGGATCAATTCAAGCACAATCGATCCCTGTCCCCATGCCAGGGTGCTGCGACATCATCTTTTGGTCTGTTGGGCCATGTATCATCTTAGGGCCCATTAGGGGAACCACTTAATGGGGATGGGGATCCCGATCTTCCATCAGGTAGAGGTAACTATCATTGTGACGGAGAATGACACACCAATCTGGCTTCAGATCGAAAGATCGAACCCTGCAATCTTAGCACCACAACTCCTCTGATTATCAACCGAGACACGGATCTAGTTGACCTCACCAAGAAGGCTAACCCCTTGCCTACGCAACGAAGAATACAAGCAAGAACAATAAAGAAAACAACCAAATTGTAGATGAATGATTAATCTCACAATGTTGGGGTCTCATAAATCGATGAACGGTGCAAAACTACTCTTGACAAATTAATCTAAGTGAAAACCCAAACCCTAAGGAGAACAATGGCTGCTAATTATAGAGCCCTAGACATCACCCCCTAGATGTGCCCCCTAATGGGCTCTAAGATAATACATGGCCCAATGGACCAAAAGACGGTATCGCAGCACCCTTGCAGATTCTAGACGTTGATTTGTTTCGATGATTCCTATTGATTCCGAAGGGCTTTTGATGTGATACCACTTGCATTGGCTTCCTTATCTAATTAGCTTTCCATACATATGTGGATCGTCAAAAACGGACACCGTATACGACCTGGGTGTCATTTTTAGTATGTGCTGCTCCTGGACTCCGAGACAGGCATGAACTTGAGTTGCTTTGGGCCTCCACCTTGGGGACTCGAACCAAATTAGCCTCGGGACTCCTTCTTGACTTGGACACCCTTGCTGGCCTCCTACCCCTCCATACCATGCGCCAAACATGGTCATATGCATGGGTGTCATGTTCTCATCAAGGTGATGCCACTTAGGGCAGATCGATCTGCCCATCACCTTCGAGAATCAGACCAATTATAGGATGGAGACCCTTACCGTCGAGGTGGTCGGGTTCCATGGGACCTACCACGCCATCCTTGGACATCCATGCTATGTGAAGTTCATGACCGTCCCCAACTACACCTATCTAAAGTTGAAGATGCCAGGTCCATGCGGGGTCATCACCATCGGCACCTCCTTCTAGCTCACCTACGAGTGCTAGGTCGAGTGCTGCGAACACACCGCTGCAATTGTTGCCTCTAAAGATATTGTGGCCATCAGGGAGGAGGTCGTCACAGAAGCGCCCGACCCCAAGTGGTCAGCTGGGTCTTTCGAGCCTGTAGAGGGTGCCAAGGAGGTCATCATAGACCCTAGCGGCTCCGAGGGCAAAGTGGTGCGCATCGGCACCATGCTTTCCTCCAAATAGGAAAGCACGCTCGCCGACTTCCTCTGTGCCAATAGAGACATCTTTGCATGGAGTGCATTGGACATGCTAGGCATTCCGAGAGAAGTCACCGAGCATGCCTTAAAGATCAGGATAGGCTCCAAGCTAGTGAAGCAGCGCTAGCGTCACTTCGATGAGGAGAAACGTAGGGCCATCAGCGAGGAGATTGCGAAGCTTTTGGTGGTCGGGTTCATCAAGGAAGTATACCACCCCGAGTGGTTAGCAAATCCCTTTCTTGTACAAAAAAAGAGTGGGAAATGGAGAATGTGTGTTGAATACACGGGTCTCAACAAAGCGTGTCCAAAGGATCCATTTTCTTTGCCACGCATAGACCAAGTAGTCGACTCGACCTCAGGGTGCAAAACCCTTTGCTTCCTTGATGCGTACTCCAAGTACCATCAAATTGTGATGAAAGAGTCTAACTAGCTCGCGACATCTTTCATCACCCCATTCGGATTGTTCTACTATGACATAATCCATTCAGTCTAAAAACGCAGGGACTACGTATCAGCATTGTATGCTCAGGTGTTTTGAGGACCTCATCGGATGAACCATTGAGGCCTACGTAGATGACATTATGGTCAAGTCCAAACGGGCTGACTGGCTTGTAGCTGACCTAGGGTAGGCCTTCGCAAAACTCTGAGCAAATGGTATCAAACTCAACCCCGAGAAATGCATTTTTGGGGTCCCAAGGGGTATGCTGCTGAGTTTTATAGTCTCTGAGCGCGACATCGAAGCCAACCCAGAGAAGATATCAGCCATCATGAGGATAGGCCCAATTCAAAACATAAAGGGGGTACAACGAGTTATAGGGTGCCTCACCACGCTCAGCCATGTACAACGAGTTATAGGGTGCCTCACCACGCTCAGCCATTTTATCTCGCGCCTCGGCGAATGAGGTCTCCCCCTCTATCGGCTGTTGAAGAAAGCCGAATGTTTCAAATGGACACCCAAGGCCTAGGAGGCACTTGACAAGGTCAAGTAGCTCCTGATGAAGGCCCTGATCCTGGTCCCCCTGACCGACGGGGAACCGCTCCTGCTCTACATTGCGGCCACCACGCAAGTGGTCAGTGCCATCCTGGTGGTAGAGCGGGAAGGGGAGGGACATGCCCTCAAAGTACAGCATCCCATGTAGTTCGTTAGCGAGGTCTTGTCCGATTCCAAGACTCGCTATCCCCAAATCTAGAAACTCCTGTACGCCGTCCTTATCGCCAAGAGGAAGTTGCGTCACTACTTCGAGTCACATTCGATGACGGTCGTGACGTCCTTCCCTCTCAGCGAGGTCGTCCAAAATCGGGATGCCACAAGAAGAATCATGAAGTGGGCACTCGAGCTGATGGGCCAAGGCATTTCATATGCCCCTTGGATGGCCATCAAGTTCCTAGTGCTGGCTGATTTCATTGCAAAGTGGATCGAGATCCAAATGCCACCAGCAGTCATCGACCAAGAGTACTAGATGATGTACTTCGATGGATCACTGATGAAGAAAGGCACCCTCACAGGGCTAGTCTTTGTTTTGCCCCTTGGGGTATGCATGAGGTACATAGTTTGCATCCATTTCCCCTCCAACAATGTGGCCGAGTATGAGGCACTCATCAACAGCCTGCACATCGCCATCGAGTTGGGCATCCGATGGCTTGACGCCTGGGTGACTCCTAGTGGGTCATCGACCAAGTCATGAAGGAATCAAGCTGCCACAACACCAAGATGGCTACATATTACTGAGAGATCCACCAGCTAGAGGACAAGTTTGACGGTCTTGAGCTCAATCACATCCTAAGGCGTCTCAACGAGGCGGCCGACACACTGGCGAAAATGGTGTCTGGTCGAGAGCCAGTGTCGATGGGCATCTTTGCTAGTGATCAGTACAAGCCCTCGGTTCGCTATGAGGAGCCAGGACAAATTGATGATGGGCCGCCTGCCCTAAGCTCAGGGGCTAACTAGCTGGTGGCTCCATCCAACCCCAAAGTCATGGAGCTTGATGAGGATCCAGTGATAGAGCTCGACCCTCTAGCTGACTGGAGGATGCCTTACCTCGACTACCTCCTCCGTGAGACGCTGCCGATAGACAAAACAGAGGCTCAGTGGCTCACGCATCGCGCCAAGTCCTTTGTCATCATTAAGGGCAAGCTCTACAGGTGAAGCCACACCGAGATCCTGCAGCGCTGCATCCCCATCAAACAAGGGAATCAGTTGCTGAGTGATATCCATGGTGGGGTCTACGGGCACCATGCCGCACCTAGGACCCTAGTCAGAAACTGCGTTCCGACAAGGCTTCTACTAGCTACCATAGTAGCCAACACTGAATAGATTATGTGCACCTGTGAAGGGTGTCAATACTACGCTCGGCAGACAAACCTGCTGGCCCAAGCACTCCAAACGATCCCCATCACGTGGTCATTCATGGTCTAGGGGCTCGATCTAGGTCGAACCTCCCAAGAGGGCGCCCGAGCGCTATACGCACTTGCTTGTCATCGTAGACAAGTTTACAAAGTGGATAGAGACTCAATTGATCTCCGTGATCAAGTTCGAGCATGCCGTGTTGTTCTTTCTTGACATCGTCTATCGCTTTGGAGTCCCAAACTTCATTATCATGGACAACGACACACAATTCATCAGGAAAAGTTCCTTCGATTCTATGACGAATACCACATCCGCATCGATTGGGCCGCCATGGCACACCCCCTGCACGAATGGGTAGGTCGAAGCGCACAAACGACATGGTCCTACAAAGGCCTCATGCCTAGGATCTTCAACCGATTGAACAAGTTTGGTAGACGATGGGTCGCAGAGCTTCCCACGGTGCTCTAGAGCCCAAGGACAACCCCTAGTCAAGCCACCGGCTACACGCCATTCTTCATGGTCTATGGTTCTGAGGCAATCCTTCTAATCTACCTCGATTATGGAGCACCGAGGGTCAGGGCGTATGACGAACAGGGAGCCGAGGTGTCCCTCAAGGATGCCATGGACCAGCTAAATGAAGCGCGCGATGTTGCCCTCCTCTGCTCAGCCAAGTACCAACAAGCATTGTGCTGGTACCACAGCCATCAAGTGTGGGGTCGAGCCTTCAACATCGGTGATCTAGTGCTTCACCTTGTCTAGAGCAACAAGAACCTCCACAAGCTCTCTCTACTGTGGGAGGGACCATACGTCGTCGCAGAGGTGCTCTGACCGGGCACCTATAAGCTCAAGACCATCAACAGCAAAGTCTTTGTCAATGCCTGGAACATCGAATAGCTATGTCTCTTTTACCCTAAATGTATGCACGCTTTCTATTATCGATTTTCGCTATCGACTCCTCGATCTTTAGTGACACTCGACCCCAGCAATGGCAAAGGGTTGGGCCTCACTCCATGGGCTGATAAGAGATATCTATTCGGTAGACATTCTCTATGTCTAACCCTTTCTCAAGTTAAGATCTAGGAGCAAGGGTTGTAGAAACAAAGGCCTGAGTAAAACTGGTCAGGACTGCAAGAAACCTATGCCCCAGCGGCTATGACATTTTTGCTCACCAGCGTGATCAGAGTTTTTTGCCCACACCCTGAGCTTTTTAGCCTTAACTATGGAAAGAGTCAAAACACATTAAAGAGCATATCTACTTGGCAAACATTTGTTGTGCCCGACCCTTTCTCATGTTAAGATCTAGAAGCAAGGGTTGCAGAAACGAATGCTGAGTAAAACTGGTCAGACTAGCAAGAAACCTACGCCCCAGCGGCTATGGCATTTTTGCTCACTAGCATGATCAGAGTTTTTTCATCCACATCCCGAGCTTTACAGCCTTAATGATGGAAAGGGTCAGAACACATTAACATTTTTATACAAAAAGGGGAGAAGAGCTAAAAATCTGTTTGGCCATAACGAAATTTAAGAGCTTGTCCACTTTTTACAAGTTCGCCGCCTGGCTTATCTACCTAACTAATTTCTTAGGGGGGATGATCTCATCCTCTATCTCGGTAGGTAAGTCCTGTGCTAGAGGGGCCACCTCCTTCTCAATGTCGTCCAGCTTGGCATCGGTGTAGATAGGCGAGAGAACCATCGCAGGCAAGTCCTATGCCAAAGGGGCCACCTCCTTCTCTATGTCATCCAGCTTGGCATCGGTGTAGATAGGCATGAGAACCATCATAGGTAAGGTGGGATACGGAGCTCAAAACGCTCCTACGGCTCATTCAGGCCTAGGAGTTCAAAGGCTAGCCCTCCGACGGGTTCACAACCGCTCTAGGGCGCCCTTAGAGTGAGGGGTGGAAAGGGATGGGCCTACTAGCAGGCTAGTACTCGAGCGCACGAGTGTCGTAGGCATCTCGGCCCACTGTTCGAGTCTTGGTCGGTTCCTAGTCCAGTAGTTTTTCCTTGAAGAAAGGCAACAAGCCCTTGGGACCGGTCGAACGGACTCGAGAACTATATGGATTAGGACACTGAAGAATCTAGAGTCGGTCACCTAGCTGATCCATGCTGGACCCCCATGAACTGGGAAGCTAGGGGCCCCACTCAGACTAGCTCGTTAATAGCTCATCGAGCACCATGTTTTAGTCCATCGAGCAAAAAATGTGGCACTGACTCAGCCCCTCCTGTTTTATCGAAAAAACTGTTTGAGGGATGACTGATCACAAAGATGAGTTGACCCCTTGACCAGACCCCTGCAATGTGTGGGGGCTCAAGGGAAGTTGGACTCATAAGGAGACCGAATACGTGGTCAGTAGGGCGATGGCTCGGATCCTAGGGAGGGGTACATACAAAAACTAAGAATAACGTTTCTAAAACAAAAAAACACTTTCCCTTACCAGTTTCGCTATCATCTCCTTGATCTTTAGTGAAACCTGACCCTAGCAATGGCAAGGGGTTAGGCCTCACTCGGGGGCTGATAAGGGTATATATATCCTTTCTGAAATAGTCGCAATGCCCTACCATTTCTCATGTTAAAAACCTAGAGGCATGGTTTGCGAAAACGAACGCTGAGTAAAACTGGTGGGACTGCAAGAAACCTATGCCCCAGCGGCTACGACACTCTTGCTTACCAATGTGATTAGAGTTTTTTGCCCACACATCAAGCTCTACAATCTTAACAACAGGAAGGGTCAGAACGCATTAACCCTTTTTACACATAAAAAGGGAGAAAGAACAAATTTGTTCAACCGAAACAAAAGAACAAGCTTGTTTAAACGAAACAAATGGGTTGGAACTTGTCTGCTTATTACAAATGTGCCGCCTGACCTATCTGACTAAACTAACCCTCAGGGGGATGATTTCATCTTCTATCTTGGCAGAAAGGTCATGCGCTAGGGGGGCCACCTCCTTCTCGATGTCGTCCAGCTTGGCATCGGTATAGACAGACGCGAAGCCTTAGCTCATCGTCGCCATATTGATGTTCTCATAATGAGAACGGGCGATCGTGAATGATCAGTGAACGCTAAATCAAAGTGCGCCCCTTGCCATATCAAGTGCTCAGTTCATGATCTGGGTGGCATGAACCATGAGCGAGCTTGTCTCTAGCTCTGTGGCCAGCTCGAGCTCATCATAGACCAGCTAGATAGTGATGCACATGTTGTCATGTTCGTTGCTCTCCTTCTGGAGGGTGTCCTTCACCCTGTTGAGATCCTTCTCTAGGCCATGGCTCTTCACCACCTTCACCCCGAGCTTATCATCAAGACCTACCCAAGTCACGTACCGACCGTGTCAAAAGGCTTACCATGGATTCTAGGGAGAAAAATAACAAGGGAAACAGGAGACTTACCATTCACATCCGCCTGAAGCATGCACACCTCATCGTACTGCCGGGTCACCTCGGCCTCCAGGCGCTGGACCTCTTCTTGGCACTGATCGACCTCCATGGCGAGCCTGATGGCCACACCCTTGGCTACAACCTTTAGGTCCCACTCCCTCTGAAGCTCATCCTCGAGGTGGTTGATCCGCTGCTGAGCGTTGGCACGCTCCTAGCAAGCCAGGTCAATCCCTATGTGGAGCTCCTTTACAGCCTAGAGCAAATCGTCCCGTTCCTTCCATAGCCGCTCGGCCTCCATGGCGTCCGCGCGCCCCCTCTCAATTAGGGCTGCGAGCTTCTCCTTGGCCTCGTAGGCATCGTCGCGAGCGTCCTTCTCCCTAACTTAGAGGTCGGTCACCTCCTGGCTGGTAGGGGCAAGCTCAGCCACTTCTTGATGGGTGACAGTGAGCTGTGTGGCTAGCCCCCCACTCTGTCGCATCTCCTTGGCAAGGAACTAGGACTTCTCCTAGCTGTGGGCCATAAGGATCTACTGAAGAAGACAAGACTTAGAGGCGTGGAAAGAGAACATGAGGGTCAGAAGCACAGTCATATCATACCTGGCCATCCAGGGTGATAATGTCATGCATCGAGCTTAGAATAGTGGTCAAGGCACTGAACCACTGTCCCCAACCTCCATGTGGATGCTCCCCCATTCCCATGTCCTCTACTGCTTCATCGAGGGCAGCCACCTAGACTAGAGACCAGGGACATCCTTGTACTGACCTCTCTTACAATGGTAGCTCCTCTAGAGCGGCTCCTCTAGAGCGGCCCATGTTCGAGTCTTGGTCGGTTCCCAGTCCATGGTTTTTTCCTCGAAGAAAGGCAACAAGCACTTCGGGACTGGGCAAATAGACCTAAGAACTATATGGATTGGCCACCAAAAGTCTAGAGTTGGTCACCAGCTGACCCATGCTAGACCCCATGAATGGGAAGCCTAGGGCCCCTACTTAGACTAGCCCAGTTAACAGCCCACTGAGCACCATGTTTCACCCATCGAGAAAAAACATGGCATGGCTTAGCCCCTCTATTTTATCAAAAAATGCTTGAGGGATGACGATCACAAAGACGAGCTGACCCACGACCGGACCCCTAGTACATGTGGGGGCTCGTGGGAAGTTGGACTCGCAAGGAGACCGAACGCACTGTCACAGTACGACGACGAACCGATTGGATCCTAGGGGACCGGATCAAGAAAAATCTTTTCAACCTCCTAAATCCTACGGTTACTTGCCCCTAAGAAGACAAATCGTGACAAAAGGGAATTATCGTCCTACCATGACATGCTGTGGGCCACAAAAAGAAGGCCAAGGCCCTCAGAGTCCTCCCGTCCAGAAAATCCTCTAAAGGAGTATTCTACTCCTCCACAGGCTTGGGGGCTACTGTCGAGTATTGATATTAGGGATACCCAAAGCAAGGAAGTTAGCACCCACGCTGACTTCCCCGGATGGCTCGAGACATAATAAAAGGTCTCGCCCGACCCTGAGGCCATGGGCTCCGTCTTGCCCGACCCTGAGGTCGCAGGCTCCGTCTCGCCCGACCTCGAGGCCGTAGGCTCCGTCTTGCCCAACCCCAAGGACATGGGTCCCTTATCGCCCAAGGCCACGGGCTCTATCTCGCCCAATCTCGAGGCCACGGGCTACGTCTCGCTCGACCCCTTAGGTGTAGGCTCCGTCTCGCCTGACCCCAAGGACACGGGCTCCATCTAGCCTGACCCCAAGGACGTGGTTTCTATCTCACCCAAGGTCATAGGCTCCGCCTCGTCCGACAGGGACCCATACCGCCGCCAACCACTCCAGGTCTAAGCGTATGAGCCTGGGTCAAAACTCTCATGCTAGGGAAAAGGCTGGCATGCCTCGATGTAACCCGTGGCCATGATGGGCCATACGTAGGGATTCACATCAAGAATAGTGTCTAGTGTGCGGTGCTATTCTACCTAATCCTCGTACGGACGCTGATAGGTGCATCAGTTCACCACGACGTTCGTCGGGACGGAGTGGAATGCCATAACCGGTAGATGACGCCTGCACATGGCACCAGTGACGAACAAGGCCGCAACATGGAGCCATCCCTGTTGATATCTATAGGATCAACAAAACCCGCATGAAGGAGAAGAAGGACCCAGCAACCCTGGAAGCCTTCTTCTCTCTCTCATTCTTCTCCTTTTCCTCCTCTATAACCCACACTTTTTCTTGGCCTATAAAAGGGGAAGCAAGGCGCCCCACGGCGAGGGGGAAGACAAGAGCACACGACTGAGCGGCAAGCGAGCTCTTAGCACCCGTTCACTCCTTCCACTAGAGACTTGGGTTTCTCTCCCTCTCTCGCCTATTTGTAACCCCTACTACAAACCAAGTGCCAGTAACATGAGCAGCAGCGAACTAGATGTAGGGATGTTCCACTTGAACTAGTATAAACCCTTGTGTCCTCTGAGCACACCATCCGAGCTAGACGCGCAAGTACAAATTTACTCATCAGTGGTCCAAAAACACCAAAAGGTAGTCTTCGTGGATGTGGCTAGGTTTCCTAGGTGGCGCTGGGTGTTCCTGGTCCATAGGTCTATGTGCTTCACTAGTGGGCGAAGTTGTAAAACCTAAATCATCTGTGCATGTGGCTTATTGGTGGTTTTTTGCTTTTATTCATTCATGCTGTCGTGCCGTGTCTTCATGGTGTTGCATGGCGTAGGCAGCGAGAGTGTGTGCTGGCAGGGGCCTCATGTATGCTTCCCCCACAGATCATGACATAGACCGCTCGTGAGAAGCGGGTCAGGATGTCCAGAAGATGAGTGCCTTTGAGATGAAACATGTGGGTTTTGTGTCCCTAAGTTTACTCTATGCTCCATTTTAGTCAATTAGTTTTGTCATCATACTTATGCGCGTATGCAAATGCGCTCGAATAATAAAGAGAGGGGCATGATTGATATCACTGATGTTTGTTCAGGGAGCGAACATTTGCCCTGTTGCTACTGCTCATGTTGAGGCGAACTCCCAAGCGCTCACTTGTGGTGGAGTTGTCGTGGTCCCTGGGCTACGAGCTAGTGATGATGCTTCTTTACCACTCGGAGTGGTTGTAGTGGTGTGCATCACCCTCTTGGGCTACCTTGTTCTGACCCTTGCCGGCTCGATGTCCTCGGTAGGCTCACGAGCCCCCGGGGATGACTTCTTCATGTTCGGCTCGCTGTAGTTTCTAATCGAGAGGGCTCATGCGTTCTAGTGGTCGAGCTCTCATGGCGTGATGACATCATGGTCGTCGTGCCTCCACTTCTTGGTGTGGTTGCTGCTCTTGACAAAGAGCTAGCGTGACCTATCGCTATGAAAGCAGGTTTGGAGGGCAATGCGTTTTGGTCCGCTCGACGCGGTGCGTGGTGCACTCAGGGAGCCCGCTTCCTCGGATGCATGTGTCTCTGAGTGGAAGCTGATAGTTTGTTAGGGCATGATGGATGGGTTATCCATCATGTGGGATTGGACCCTAGTTCTAGGCTTGACCTTGTGAGGCTTGGCGCTAGGTAGCCACCTGATCATTGATGACATCGCCGCGTGGCGGTGGGTGATTTTATCATCCATGCATGCCCTGACATGCCGTGTTCCGCTGGTGGTGGAGATGTTGCTTAGGGCGTGTTTCTACCGCTAGACCCAGGCTTCCCCACGTGGTTGGCCTAGATAGGGTAGAAGCTGGTGATTGGCGTTGACCCATTGGTGTGGATGACCTTGCGGTTCCCTAGAAGGATGTGGCTAGTTGATGCCATTCTCTAGGTGAGTTCGCCATGAGCCATGGGCCTCTGGCTTCCTGGGTGGAAGACTTGGCCATGGCTAGTGACGAGAGAGGGTACTGGCCCCCCTATGTAGGTGAATTCTAGGATGCTACCACAGAGGGTAGTTCCAAGAGTGTGTCCACTGTAGATCATGGGGTCTAGATCTCTAGAGCGGAGATCTAGGCCATGGCTGAAGGCGGACATGGGCACTAGCCCTTCGACGCTGATGAACTCGTAGTTTTTGTGGTGGATGTGGTTGTTGTGGGCCATTCCATGAGCGAGTCCACCGATGGTGCGAGGAGCCATTGCTTCCTTCTCAACAATCGAGATTGTGTGATTGTCCCCTACCTAGCATGCCAACTATTGGTGTTTTGTAAACCAGACTAGTAAACTTATACGTTTGTCGCGTAGCTCTAGGAAGATGATGGTAGCATCCAAAAGACATGAGGATTTATACTAGTTTAGGTCGGAGCCCTACGTCCAGTCTTAGAGATGATCCAGTGCGTGTTCCTCGCTTCAATGCTCTAAAGTTCTTACAATGAGGGGTGCGAGAATGGTGGAAGAGGTAGGAGAGCTAGAGCTAAGAGACGAACTGCCTAAAGGAAAGCTTTAGGAGTCTAGTGGTGTGAATGTGTTGAAGATGAATCGAGAGGATGCGTTGGCTGCCCTTATATAGAGTTCGGGGCTAGAGCATGTATAAAGAAAAAGGTTCTCCTGACCGAGGGGTCATGAGCCTGAGGGAGGGGCCTAGTTAACTTGGCTTGCAAGCTACACAGTCTTGTGGTACACGTCTAGGCGTGGGTGTTGTCATGATCTTGTGCCCACATCGTGGTAAGGTGTGACGTGGTGCTACTATGCCAGCCGTGGCAGCACAGTTAGCACAATTGTGGTTTGCCAACCGTCCTATGTGACGTGGTCTACGTCATGGCCTTCGTCATCATCTCATGATGTTCTAGGGACGCTGTATAGGAGTTGGTGGCCGCCCCCAGGTCGTCGAGTAGGAGGCCACGATCTCGAGCTTTGGGGTCATGGCTCCCGTTGGTTGGGATGGCCTCTAAGTCAAGGCCTCCATTTTGGATCCCATCCCATGGTGGGTAGAATCGTACATGTGCCTTGTTGGACAGTATTTGGATGGTGGTTCACCGTACTGGTAGTCACCGCCATGCTGTGTTGACTTGTCTGTGCTGCGTGGCACAAGGATGATGTCTGGCCAGACTAAGGTGACCCTATCCCCTCGGTCCTTGAGGGGTTAGTGCGGCAAGCTCACTCTTGTCAGAGCGAGCGCGCCTAGTTGGGCTCGACCTCTCCCCATTCCTCCTGGGGGTTGGGACGGTGGAGAGGTCATGAGTCTCTTGTGCGTCGTGTGGCTAAGGCAGAAGGGAGGGGGCGTGGCCGACCTTGGTCTTAGCCTCTGGCCTGGTCCGCTTGGCTTAGCTAGGCCTCGATCGTTTGGACCTTCACTAGCTAATGTATCATGGGCTGCTTGGCTCGCTATCTAATCGATGTCTTGAGACACCCGGGGATCATAACCCCAACACTCATGGATATCACTATCGGGTTGTATCATAAACCGACAGTGATATGCAGAGTGCCACTATTGGTTTAGGCCATGACCCGACTATGGCACTCATGGCACCACTATTGGATCCTTGCACACCCGACAGTGCATTATTGAGTGCCACTGCATTAGGTAGAATACATCATATATAACTACACACCACGACTATGAATTGACACTCAACATGCACGCATCTCAGCGCTTTCACAATCACTTCGTGATCACAAAAATGCTCGGGGGCTACTATCGGGGTTATGATCCCTGGGTGTCTCAAGACATCGATTAGATAGCGGGCCAAGTAGCCCACGATATATCAGTTGGCGAAGGCCCAAACGATCAAGGCCTAGCTAAGCCAAGCGGACCAGGCCAGAGGCTAAGGCCAAGGTCGGCCATGACCCCTCACTTCTGCCCTAGCCGCACGACACACAAGAGACTCACGACTTCTCCACCGTCTTGACCCTCAGGAGGAACGGGGTGAGGTCGAGCCCAACTAGGCACGCCTGCTCTGACAAGAGTGAGCATGCCGCACTAACCCTGTAAGGTCAAATTAACTTAACAAGTAGCTACATAATGATGTCCTTGCAAACTAAACTAAAGTCCCAGTACTCTTAATTACTCTCTTATACTATTAAACCATTACAATAAACCCAAGTTGGATCAGTACTCACACCCACTACTCTTTCACCTCACACTACTCTCAGTTAATCTCTTTCACCTCATGCAATGACGTAGTCTATGTAGCGAAGATCCCCTATTCTATATGATGTATATCAACGAATGGATTAGTGCACTCTCCCTTGCCTCAAAGGAACAAGCACACGATGTATCATAGAATGAACAAGCTGGAGGCTCATCAAATAGGCTATCACCTACAAAAAAATTCAAGTAACCTTGCAATCCTTCTGTTGTGGTCCTTAAACCTGCATAGTACCAGTGGTACCTAAGTTTCTCTATCACTTGAGTTAGAATGGCTTGGAAGCTACATGCAGCGTACGTTGAATCATGAAACCGAACCTGCAAGTGGTGTCATGCAACAAATAGAATGTGAGCTATGTTGAATGGAAAAGTAATATATATACACATGTGAGCACCACTTCCACTATACCACATCTGTGTCATTGTCCCTAGCAGTCAGCTCACTAACTGCTGCCACATTTGCAATGCCCTTGTCTAAAGCTTCACACCAAAAGTATGAGAAGTCATGAATTATGTATCCATTGATGCCAAGCTCACTCAGACACATTCTCATAGCATTTCTCTTAGCAATTCTTTCATTTAGCCCCACCGTTCCCGCAACGCTAATTTCTAATATCTCTTCAGGCCCATCCCATTTTGAAGGAATGTTGGAAGATACATTACAACAAAATCTCTCTCCATGATGGGTGATGAATGTCTGATGCCTAATGTCACTAACGCCGAGAAACCATAGTGTATCTTTGAGCCATCTAATCAGCTCAATCATCTAAGGTAAATTACAAAAGTGTGTTAGGATGAAATAGAATATACATTAAATTGAGCGTAAGAAAAGATTAATACTTACTATGGTCATAAATGGGAATCATGTTGGCTGCAAATTTGGTGCAAATGGCGTAGCTCCAAGGAGGAATTCAGGTGCCCGAGGAGGAAGTGGGGGACCCTGCATGACTAATCATGAACACACAAGTTATGTTTCTCATAGTAATCAGAAATCAGTTCCATAGTTATGTAACATTCTCCGACAAGACCAATATTGCAAAGATCTCTGACAAGACCAATATTGTAACATCCTCTTCTAGCTTGCCATTCATTGTATATCACGGAGTGATCTCCGAAAGGTGAAAATTAAAGCAAGAAGGTATGGCCTATGCCAGCACACCAACATGGCCAAGTGGGTTTGTTGCATGGCCCATAAAAAACAAAATCTGTTTATTTTGCCTCTAACATCATTTGCCTCTAACTCATGTCCAAACAAACATTTCATCTTCACATCATTGCCTATATAACTCTACATCTATCCGTTTAACATCACATTTGAATATAACTGCAGCATAATCAGATTATCTTCACATTGCAGTATAATAAAAAATCTCAAACTTCAATCATCAATTTCAAAAAAAAATCAATGTAGTTTCACAACATGTAAACTATATATTATGAAAACATAAACAAGTTGCTAACTTAATATTTAAAAATCAATGGAGAATGTAGGTTGGATGTCTCACTAAAAGATGAGGATGTGGGCGGCGGCGTTCCTAGGGACAATGATGTAGGTTCTGCATGCACCATCTCGTTGTACGATAAGATGATTCATATATTGATGCATCTATAATATATTTTTTCGCTATAAGGTTAATTACCATCATGGAAAGGTTAAAATAGATGTACAAGATCTCAAGGATAGTGCTCTCTTTCATGAAACAAGTGACAAAGTTTGTTGGCAGTGCTTGTAAGCATGCTTTGAGGGCGAATCGGTGGGGCATCATATGCTTAGGACCGCCACCTCCACTAATTTTTTAACGGAGGCGGACGGGTTATGTTGCCCGCCTCTGTTAATTAAATTAATGGAGGCAGTCGGCTTAAGGCGCCCGCCTCTAGAAAGCATGTGATTAACAGCGACGCTAAGTAAAAAACAGACATCGTGTCTGCCTCCAAAAATCCAAAATGACTGTCTTGGATAACGTGTATAGCAAGTGTGGTCGTCAAATCTTCACATCACACCACCTAGGTGTGACGTAGTTTCTTATAATTACGTTTGGTTCTACCCCGTAACTATTTAAAACTTTTCTTGCTACCACACTGTATAGTATTAGTTATGGTAAAGTTAGACAGCAATCATATAGATTTGTCTTTAATGTTAGCGATGTGTGTGGTACCACACAAATATCCTAAGTTGAGGCTGGATCAACCGAAGGATACTATCATGGGACTATTTTAAATTATCAAGTGGCATGTTTAATCTCAGGTGTTCGATTTTAGACGCTACAAGGCCGAATGGTGCTGTCTAACTAGGTTGCTAGGGCCAAAGGTCCAACCAAACACAGTGAAATGTTTCTCACTTTTTTTTGGCCATGTGTACTTTGCTTCAGCCTTCAAGAACCCAAAGTTCTGCGAACGAGTCGATGGCTCAGTGGAGCACCTGCGACCTGTGTTCACAACCTGCTCGACATAGGTTTTTCACCAGGGTCTTTTCTTATTTTCATTGCAGCTTCAAACACGAATGTTCCACAATAGTTAAGGTGTTAGGTCTATCACATTTGATGTCTAGTGATCTTTGAATACCTTTCAGCCACGTGTGTGTGTCTTTAGATATAGGTGTAGGTCTAATTTATAAATTGTGTGTGTGTGCATGTGGTGTAAATTTGTGTATAAGTTTAGCCCAGTGAGGGAAGGACGGATGTTGAATGGGGGGGGGGGGGTGTGGAATCACCCCCAACATTTATATGCCCTGTAATACACCTCCTCAATTAGCTACTTTATATTCTAATTTGCAAATTAATAATGGTACTTGTGAATTTAAAAAATAATGCTACTTGTGCTTTTATTTTTATCCTTATTAATCTCTAATATCATCTTATATAATTAAGAATTAGTCTTCCTATTGTTTTCTCCATCTCTTTTGTTCATTCTATTATTGCTTACCAATCGTCTAGTTCATCCCACGGTACATTCTCTAATCGTCTTATATAATTATAAATTAGTCTTCCTATTATTTTCTCCATCTCTTTTGTTCTTTTTATCATTACCTACTCCCCCGTTTCAAATTATAAGACGTTTTAGCATTTTTAAATACATAATTTTTGCTATATACTTTGATATACACTATGTCTAGATACATAGCAAAATAATATATCTAGAAAAGACAAACGTCTTATAATTTGGAACAAAGGGAGTACCAAACATCTAGTTCTTCCCTACATTACACCCTCTAATTAGCTAGTTAAATGTAATTAGTGCTATATTGTTTACCCTCCCCCAAATTAATCTTCATTAACTTATATTATTTGGAATTAGTATTCTTGATCTTCTTTGTTTTTGTTATTATCATGATTTTATTTTTCTAAGAATTAGATTGATTGGGTAAACGGTTACCGACCTAGGGCTATTAATTCAGCTCATTTTTTCTCTGAAATATTCAATGTTCGTTTTTTACTTTTTATTTTTCTTTTATATTGTAACGTAAATATTTATTTAGTTAGTATATATAG
The DNA here is from genome assembly GCF_019320115.1 of Miscanthus floridulus. NCBI lineage: Eukaryota > Viridiplantae > Streptophyta > Magnoliopsida > Poales > Poaceae > Miscanthus > Miscanthus floridulus. The sequence goes on along the minus strand of NC_089596.1, from coordinate 70,570,102 downwards.
TTTGTTGTGCATGTATTTTATCGTGCATGATTATTGTCAGTTTAAATTCTTTTTCTACTTCTAAATTGTAGCTCCGTCCCTTGTAGGTACCACAATTTATAAAGTATTGGGGCATAAAAAAACGATAACGATATGCCTTGAGTGGACAGATGGACCCTTATTCCCACGTGCTTCGATCCATTCTCATCTTCTACAGCACGAACAGAAACATCCCATCTGCGGCACGGGGAGAAATAGCCCATCTGCGACAAACTTGATGTGGAACCTAGGGGCAGAGGTTGCGACGGCCGCGTCGGCGAGCTCCGCTCGCACCGCCATCAGCGAGCTCCATGTGCGTGACGCCACTGCGGACCTCCACGATAGACGCTCTAGCAACATGCAAGGGGAGGAGCTCTGTGCACCGCCGCCGTGCTAGCAAGCTTGACGCACCGCTGCTGCACTAGCGAGCCTCCACTTGCCTGCCGCCGCCATCGAGCTCCGCATGCATGCCGGCGAGCCCCCACTTAGGCCCTGTTTAGTTCCTAAAAATTTTCACCCTAAAGTGTCACATCGAATCTTGCGGCACATGCATGCAGTACTAAATGTAGACGAAAAAAACTAATTGCACAGTTGGGTGAGAAATCGCGAGACGAAACTTTCGAACCTAATTAGTCCATAATTAGACACTAATTGCCAAATACAAACGAAAGTGCTACAGTAGCCAAACCCAAAAAAATCACGAACTAAACGCGCCCTTACCCAAGCATCAAGATGTTGCAATCGCTATATAAACATGTTTTAGATGTGTGTTGTATATGTTGCATATGGGGAAAGGGCACGGCGGAGACCGAGCACGACAGAGGACAGGGCAGCAAGGCGGAGGAAGGGTCATGGCGGAGACTGGATGTTGCGTGGTGACGCGGGCGCGACGTGGACGTGGCCCACGGGGTGACGCGGGTGCGACGGGCGCGCTCCTATTTCTGTTACTTGGGGACGGGATGGGGCGTGGTGGGTGTGCTCGAACGGGACCGCGTCCTTAGACTGTCTCCAATAAGGAGACTTAAATCCAAAATGGGTAGTGAGAGACCTAAAATGAGCCTCCAACAGAGTACCTATATGGGAAACCTATTTTGGGTCGTCTGAGAGACACAACCCAAATATGGGTATCCTCTCTTCTGGAAACTCATCTGCAGAAATGATTCTCTTTTGGGTCTTGTTGTTGGAGAAGATATCGAATAGGTATTGAACCTTTTGCCTGTAGCGCTACCCAAAATACGAATGAGTCTTGTATTTTAGGTGGTGTTGTTGAAGATAGCCTTACACATGCGTCTATAAAATAAAATAAAATAAAATAAAATAATAAGAAACCCAAAGCCCTCTCGATGTCCTAGCAACACTAGACACCACAGGACGGGAAAGCCGCACGCGGATCCCCGAGGGCCGCGGGACCCAGTTTGCTGGCGGGTAGTTGCATCCCGCGCGCGCCTCAATAACGGGCCTTGGAAGGTCTCCGTTAGCCGCCGTTGCCCGACCACGGCCCCAGGGCCCAGACGCCACCCACCCTCCTCTTCGCGTCCCGTCGCCGCTCCCAAAGCAGCAGGTCACGCATCTGGCATTCCCGAGCCGGCCCACCGCTTCTGGAGGTTAGTGCCTGACTGGCTGCCCCCCATTTCCTATGCATCCGGCATCTCTCTGTTTCTGTTTCTTTCTCTCTCTCTCCACCTTTTCCTCTCTCCCCACCTACTACCCAGAATAGAGAACGGCATCACCGTCTTTTCATTTGTTCCTATCCAATCCGTGGCCGCACCGGCACCGCCTACCGCGCCCAGCCCAGTCTAGGCTGCAGCTGTGCTGCAAAGTGCTCAGCTAGTCCTGGCGTGTCGACATTTCTCTGACCAGTGGGGCCTGAGTAGCCGTGCTAGAGTGAGGGCACTCACAATGCAGACTCTACCATAGAGTCTAAGTCATTTATTATCTTGAAGATATCATAGACTTGGAGTCTAAATAAGATTTAGAGTCTAGTTTTTTCTCCCTCTCTCTTCAATAAATAGACTGCCACATCAGCAAAGTATAATAAATAGGAGGGTAGTAAATAGACTTAGACTCTATGATAGAGTCTGCATTGTGAGTGCCCTGGTAAGGTCGACAGCTGATGGGCGTGCCTTGGGCGCCGGGCCTAGGCCCCCGTGCAGTGCCAGTAAGTACGAATCTATGGTCCAGTGCATTTATTATGTTCTAAAATTTATTTCACTGAATATTTAGATACTAATAAAAAATATTAAATATAGATTAATTACCAAACCAATTACATAAATGGAGGCTAATTTATGATACGATTTTTTAAGTCTAATTAATCTATTATAAACACATGTTTACTGTAGCATAAAGTTGTCAAAGCATGGTCTAATTAGGCTTAAAAGATTTATCTCGTACATTAGTCGCAAGTTGTGTAACTAGTTTCGTAATTAGTCTATATTTAATACTCTATGCATGTGTCTAAATATTCGATGTAATAGAAATTTTAGGAACGTACGTAGAAACCAAACATGGCATTACTGTGTCTAAAATCCTGTGACACCGTAACGCCTTTAAATCCTGTGTCTAAAATGTACTGTAACAACATTTCAATGCCAGGACTACACTCTACCACGTTCGTTTGGTTTATAATATGTACTTTTTCGACCAACGGATAGTATTTTTCTCTCATCATAAATCAGACAGAAGTAGTTTCAGACATGGCTTATCAGCCAAATGAACAGGGCACACGTCAGGGACGGAGGGTGTATGTACGTATTTAGAACATACGGACAAAAATCGTAATCCTACTTTTTTTTAAAAAAAAATCCTGCATGGGACTGTTGTAGGAACACAGTCTTGCAATAATGTGTCTCAGAAACTAGGGATCTTATATGATTCCTACTCCCTCCATATCCATAAAACATGTCGTTTAGGATATGATTGTGCTTACCAAGGAGTGATTAATTAGGGGGTATTTTTCCCTATGTGCTCTTATTAAATAGGGTTGCAGGTGCATTCCATACGAGAAAGAACCATAACTCAAACAGCTATCGTAGTGCGTCGTGAGCCCTGAGGACCGAGTTCGATTCCTGGCGGGCGCATATTTTTTGCTAGTGCCCTGATTTTGCATGGCACTATTTTGTTTCGGCTGAGCGCGTTTCTACGCGATTTTGGCCTGGCGCGCGCGAAAGATGCATGTCGCTGTGCACTGGTGCTCGTTTGTTTCGTTCGTTTTTTTTCGTTTGAGTTCACTGGCGCTATTTTCTTTTCATTGAGCGCGTGCTCAACAGGCCTGACGCTTGGAGTGCTACGCCGCACAGTTGCCGGCACCTCAACGACGGAGTCCAGATCAGGCGCGACGGAGTCCGACAACTCCTGCGGCGTCATCTCGACGTTGTCCAGCTGCAATTCGAGCGAGCGTGGCCGCGAGCGATCCACGCCGCGAGCGCGCGGCGAGCGTACGGCGAGCGTGCAGGTGAGCGTGCGGCGAGAGTGCGGCGACCGTGCAGGCGAGCGATCCATCCATGGCGGCGAGGAACGGCGGCGACGATGTACTGCGACGATGAAGGGAGTGCCACGCTGTCGTGCGGCAAGAATGGCAGTGCGACGCAATAATGGGTTGCGAGTGAATGGTCGACGAAGGAAACGAAGCGGCAAACGCGATTAATGCTCGGCGGCGCGCGTGATTAGCGAAGGAAGGCAGCCGAAAGGATTCCAGGGGCAAACGCGATCACGTACGGGGTCACTTGGCCACAACGATATGTTTCGCGAAAACGCAGTAGAGGCCCACGACGACACGTTTTATGAGTATGGAGGGAGTACTTTTTAAAAAAGAATCCTACATGGGACTGTTGTAGGAACACACAGCCTGTTTGTTTCGTCGTAAACGATCGTGGATTATTTACTGCTGACTGATTTGGCTGGTTTGGTGTGAGAGAAAAATACTGTTTCAGCTTATAATCAACGATCGTATATGATCGTATAAACCCAGCCGAACCTGACAGTCCAACGGAAAGCCTCTCATCTGGTCTACGTAAAAGCCAAATTTAAGGACCAATCCAGGGTCTCACATAGGTAACGGGGTCCGGGGTCTCACATAAGCAACGATACGTCTAAAGACTGATCCAGGGTCTCACGTAGTCAACAGGGTCCAGAGTCTCACATAGACAACGGTGCCGTTGTACATTAGCGAGGAAGGAAGTTGATGTTTTCTGGATCCGTGTGAGAATGTTCCTTCTATCTTTAGAGAAAGTATAATAGGAGGTTGTTAGTCAACGGTGCCATTGTACATTAGTGAGGAAGGAAGTTGGGGTTTTCTCGATCTGTGTAAAGGTTCCTTCTATCTTAGAGAAAGTATAATAGGAGGCTGTGAGCAGGTAGTATGCTGAGGTAAAGAGTAAAAGAAAATTTATTGTTTTTAATACGAGTACGTTGGTGCACAAAAGCAGTACGGACAATGTACTCGTAGTAAAAAAATTGTTGTAGCTTTTTTTTCCCTCCAAAGAATCGATTCAGCTGCTCGCCTGCTCCGGAATTTCATCGTGCTTCTGCTAAGGACGTGTGGACTTTGTCGGCTCGCAGTTGTAGTTTGCGCAAATACGGCAAACCAGGTACTACGTTGTACGTTCTACAGGGTACTACCATACGACACGTTCCGAACCCGGGCTACGACGAGCGGACGCGCCACCTCCTCAGAAGCGACGAGTCACGAGGCGTGCGATGGTACGTGCCGCTGTGGTGGGTCTGTCCTGTCCTCTGGCGCAAAGCGGTGGTAGCTTGGGAATTGGGATGCCTCTGCGCCACTTCATGACCACGCAGGTGAGACACGATGCAGGCGGCAGGCCCCTACTGAGCGCCGGTGCGGTGCGGCCTTTTGCAGTGGACGTACGACGAGAATTTCTGGTCACGAGCGGTCGCTGTTTTGTTTAAAAAAAAAAAAACACTGCCGTTTCGACAGAAGCCCATTCCCTGCAACTTTTTTACCGTGCCGGTTCCATTGCCCTTCAGGCCCATTGAGGTGTTCGTAATCGCCACTTTTCCTCTTCAGCGTAAGCCATGCAAGAAGACTTCAGTGCCAACACACACACACAATCGTCGACCGGAGAATGTTCTATGTCAGCCTCGACCGCGAGCTCTCGTATCTTTTACAACAAAAATCGAGCATAAACATGCAGCAATATAACAGAGCTATGACCTTTCTTTCTGAATGAAACTAGTTTAACTCTTATGTGCATCGTTCATAGTAGAATTGGCCTCTCGGACTGGCTGCATATCAAGAAAGGCAATACACAATTCGATCGGATAGCTCCTTCCCAACAACCTTGACGTATCTGCTCAGTTGCCCCTCTAGCGCATTGAGGTGTCGCCTCTCGGTTGGCCCAAACACTTGCTGAAGGCCCTGTAAGGGAGAGAGTTAGCTAAACAGATCGTACAGAAATCAAAACCAGAGAATAAAATCAAAATTTTCTAGTCACAGATTACATGGTTTTACAAATTATGTGATACAGATAATTGTTCAATCTTTTATACATGTTCTTTAGAACAGACTAATGGAGAAATGGATGATTAATAACAGAAAAGGCTGGCAAATTTCCTGATAAATACTACAAAAGCAAATTTAGTGCCCACTGACGATGTACTCCTATTTCTCTGCACAGATCGCATAGGACCATCATCATCTTTCCGATTTGAGGTCAGATTTTGTGTATGTACCTTAAATTTAACCACGAGCCATTCAGGTCGTGATGTTTTTTATGTCATTTATGTTGGAACTGCCTTCAGTTGTATCAGGCTTTTCTGAATGAGTTATCTCTTCATCGACCATTATTTCTGATTCATAGTCGTTGAAATCTTCATCATCATCCTCATCGCTGGGAGACTCGTGGTGGTCGACTTTTGCTGAAGAGTCATCAGAGGGACTACAAATCTGAGGCTGGGGCACTTCACCTTGCATTGTAGCATAATCAGATAGAATGGAATATTGACAGTATCCAATAGAGGCTTGGCTAAATCATAGCGAACCCACCTGCAATGTTGAGAATTAGAAGTTAGAGAAGAATGAAAGAAGCATGAAATTTAATGGTTAAATAGCATCAAGTTTTGCATAAAAGCCTTTGACTTGAGTAGCTGGGAATAGAAACATAAAAATAGCTAACCAATAATTTCAACAGTCAAGCTTCAGGTAAACTTTTTAACCAGATGAAAGTATGCTTTCAACGTTTCACTAATCCATTATCTGAAGGCAGTGACAAGTGACAACAGCAGTCTCCTACAAATTCCTACTACTCTAGAACAAGAAGACACCAAAAAATATCCATTTCAACCACATTAGTAAACATACGGCATACCAGGACATAACTCAGTGTGCCTCCTTTAACTTCAACATGTAAAGTTTGACTATTGTTACGTTCAGTCATTCACATTATACAAGGTTATGTATTGCGAAATATAGTGGCAGGGTGAAAGAAAATTACTCGTAACGGACTGGACATAGAAGTTCTGATGGTCGATATGCAGCTTTGTATTTCATCTTATTGCAAGAATGTATATAGTAACCGAGATAGTAGTACTGAAGGCTGGGACAGTGCTCCTGTGTCGTCTTGACCCAATCTATCTCCTTCAGAGCTGTATACTTTCCAAGAGATAGGAAAGAAAGGTCAGGATCCCAGAACAAGTACTTGCTTGACAAACACTTAGGAAGGATATCAACTACACCAACAGCCACAAGTTTTCCATCAATTCTGTACTGCTGATGAAAAGACCCAAACCCGCACAGTGGAACTGTATTATCACCACTCTTTGGGGGGACAAACACGATTGGTGTATCTACTAGAAATCTCTTGTATGAGCTTTCCGTAACTGTCTTCTTATGCACCTTTGTCTGATACCTTCGGTACAGAGCAAACTCCTCAGGATCAAAATGAGATGTGCTTAACCTAATCTCCAGGATTTTTCTTTTCAGAGGATATCTCGCATTAGTTTTGTTCACAGAGCTTTGCTTTGAACCACTAGACTTGTCTGAAGCTTGCACAGGCACAACAACGCTGGTATGGTTCTGCATTGCCTGATTGGTGGCCAAATAGAAATTAAGATGCCCGTTACAAGCTTTTACTTCAAAACCAGCTAGTTCTCCAAGACGTTCCATTGCCATGGATAGCTTTTCTGCAACAGAGTTTGGAGAAAGATCTACTAGTACTTCAGTTTGATTAGCACCATTTTCTTTAGGCAATGCACGTCTAACTGCTGCCACTATTTGGAAACTTATATTGCACGTATAAACCAAATCTTGCACTGCTTCTCCGACTTTCTTTTCTTGTACTGCTTCTCCTACTTTCCTTTTGACTTGAGGTTTAACAGTCTTCACAACAGCTTTGGGGAGTTGAACAGAACCCAATACCCCCCCTTGGACGCATGTATCTGTGGCCTCATTGATTCTGCTTGCCAGGCAACAAGTGACGTCATCTTCTTTCGATATATTTGGACACGTGCCTGCTCGAAACTCTTTTGCTGATACCTTTGATACTTTCGAGGTTGGTGAATTCAGAGGTTCACCAAGTGAGCGCTTTGTTGGACTTGCCTTACACTGGGGACTTCCAATCTGTGGATCAAGCTCACCATCAAGGAACCTGCACATGGATGGGTTGAAAAACACAACACAGGACAGTTTAAGAAGTCTATTATAAACTTAGCAGGGCATATGGATCAAAATGAACAGAATTACCTCTGCATCTTTTTAAGTACACGAGCTTGCTCTTTGGAACAAATAAAATCATTTGCCTTCAAGCGTATCGTATATGAGGGACAGCATGTCCATTCCATCTCAGGTTTGTAAAGAAAACAACCAGCTCTCCTCCAACCCCGATCAAGAAGAGCTGTAAAATTTGCAATTACGATCACAAGTCAAGAGTCATGCCATCTAAGCTAAAGTGCCTTTTATTCACTTTGGGAAAAATATGGAATAGCAAATATTATGGGTTGGAACCTGAAGTAGTTAGTATACTACGGCACCACCAAGTTGTTCAACTTCAGTTAAACTCCCTCTTTCTGTTAACCCTCTAGTTAAATTTGTATTTCAGAAGTGCACACTTTTTTGTTCTCAATAAACTTATTTTCAGGATGCAGATTTTCACTGTTCCAAATTGCTGGATGTGGCAGTTTTCCTCGAATGTGCTGCAATTGTCATACCTTTGTTTTTAATAAATCCAATTTGACATCTCAAACTATTGTATTACATGTTAAAGTTGGGTTACATTTAGGGATGCAAATGGTTATCCAATGGTGCCTGAGTAAGCTAATTAATTACGGTGGCATTAATGTCATTTTAGCTCATTTAGCAAGTTTTGAGTGGTCCTAATGACCCAGAGCAAGTGGAGCTTGCATCTCTAGTTACATTTGTCTTCTCCAGTATGTGAAGTGAAATAGTCAAAAGCGAACGATCAGGTACATCGTAGTTTGCCTAGTCAGTCGATCAGTCAACTACTCACGACTAGTCATCCCTTTCTAGTTGAACTAGTTGCTGCTGACAGGCTGACGGCAACTTGGGCTCCAGCCCAGTAGTATTCAAGGCCCATCCCATACCATCACATGTCCACATCCTATCCTATATATACTAAGACACAGGCTCCTCTGGCTTTGACCTAGCTGCCAGCTGAAATGAGCACAAGCAGGGAACAGAAAAATCCTTCGACCTGAGCATGAAGCCTACTGGGACAGCCTATTGGCTAGGCAATAGTGCAATACCCTGCCCTGAGCCGACTAGTCAATGCCTAGTCACGATTTACAATTAAACTGCAATTGCCTTCCACTGGGTGAACATTATATTGCAGTATGTTGCACTTTTGAAACCTGTACCACGCAACAAGAAAATAGCAACAAAAATAAAAGGACTTGATCTATGCACATCCTGGATCTAGCAAGAAACCATAAGCCCCCAATTGAAGTTCAATTTATTCGCTATCTTGTTGGAAAGCCACATTTCAATCAACAAGTTAGCATGAAACTCCGTGAGCTAACAGAACATGTTGTAGGTCCCAAATCCCACCACAGGAACTGAAAAATCCCTGTGGCTAACAGAACATGTTGGAAATTGGGATCAGTTGACTGCAGAAAATAACTAAGGAAAAAGTGAAAGAGATTGGGATTGGATTGAGAATTGGCTAGTGACCACCAGTTACCAGTTCAGGGCCTAGGTCTGGGAAATTTTAATGGGGCTTTTGAATCCTAAATTTATCCAAGAAAATCAACTTTCCAAGTTATTGTTCCAGAAACATTACAGTCACTTCCCCTGTCCAAACACATAAATCCTCAACAATGTTTACAAGGCTGTCCAAATATCATTTAAAAAAACCTTTGTTCTCTAGATTTCGACATAACAGGTAGATGAAACTTGAAAGCAGTATTTTTGGGGCCATAACAGAAAATGTTGATTAGTAATGAACTAAATTCTGTAGCACAGCCCAAAACCACGAATTGCCCATAGAACACATTACACTATGATTTATGACACGAAAACACAATAAGGATAGGCTGTTAGATTGATCTCCTAACCAATAAGCCCAACGGCTTATTGGGCCTTGGTCACGCGCCCTGATCGGGGGCGCCCAACCCTACATGGTTGGTGGGCCCCCGTCGCACTGCGCTATATAAAGAGGTGGGGGCCGGCGGCTCAAAGCACGAGGTTCGCCGTGAGCCGCAAACCCCACCGACAAACCCTAGACCGATCTAAGAGGGCGCGCAGCCAGCGACGGGAAGCTCCGCTGACCCTCGCCGTCGTCACTGCTACGCCCCGTCTGCACTGCATCGACGTCCGTGCAGCCTCTACTCCAACCATCGCTGCCCGTGAGCAGACTTCACCGACAAAGCTGATGGAGGCCTCTGGATCCACTCCCTCTGGGATCTCAGGTTCGACACCTTCTCCTTCCTCTAGATAGCTTTCTAGGTCTACAGCGTTACCGTTGTCTACTGCTCTTGATGTCTACCCTCTAGACCGACTGCTAGATGATTCTAGAAAGATAACATAGGCATCTTGCAATTACTTTGCGCAATATTTTGGCCATCTCTTATTTGTTTTAGCTGCAGATTTGCTCCAAACTATTATTAACATAGCTTGGAATATTGGCATTTTAAAGCACCCACTCAGTGACAGCTTTGGTGGAGATTTTCCCATTGTCCAATATGCAGATGACACTTTGCTCATCCTGCCAGCTGAAGCTAGAATCCTATTCAACTTAAAAGGCCTGCTCAGATCCTTCTCTGATTCTACTGGCTTGCATGTGAATTTTCAGAAATCCTTTTTAGTGCCTATTAACCTGTCAGAGTCAAAAACTATTCACCTTGCCAATACTTTTGGATGTGCAGTAGGAACAATGCCTTTTGCCTATCTTGGGCTTCCCTTGGGCACAACTAGACCTACTCTGCAAGAATTCTCTCCTATGTTGACAAGGATTGAAAGGAGACTCACTGGAATCAGCAAGTTCCTCTCTTATCATGGAAGACTTACTCTGGTTAATTCTGTACTCTCAGCCCTGCCAACATTCTACATGTGCACTTTACAACTCCCCCCACAGATCATCAAGCAAATAGACAGCTACAGAAAGAAGTGTCTTTGGAATGGAGGTGATAGGAACCGAGGTTCCTCCTCTGACCGAGCGTAGGTTGTAGCGGTGGGTGATCGGGGGTCGAGGCTTAAACCGCGATGGACCACGGCGGGGCGCCGTGATCTCGCGGAGGGAGAGGGTGGCGGCGCTACAGTACCGGCGCTACAGTGCCGCGGTACTGTTCACGGGAGAGAGAAGGCGGCGGCTAGGGTTTCTCCCGGCTCCCTGAGGAAGCCGAAAACAATAATTGTTTCTGCTTAATTTCCTCAATAGAGTTTACAGGTATTTATATGTCTCTGAATAATAATAGAAAATAACTCTAATATTATGTAAAATATGATAAATATGGGCCTTAAGCCCCCTAACCCGCCGCATCCTCTAGCCACTGCTGGGCCTTCGCCTGGAGTACTGGATGCCGGTCATAACATCTCTCCCCGCCTTCTCAAACAGCTCGTCCTCGAGCTGGAAGTCGGGGTAGAAGGTGCGGAACTCGTCGACGCACTCCCATGTCGCATCCTCTTCTGGAAAACCATGCCACTGGATCAGCACCTGCCAGGTGTCACGGCGTCGCTGGACACGTAGCGCCTTGGCCGGGGCAGGAGTGTAACGGCCGTCAAAGGTCGGCGCCAGGCTGGCCGGCGTTGCTGGAGCGTCACCGCGGTGGCGCTTGAGCAATCCCACGTGGAAGACATCATGAAGACGGGCACCTTCGGGCAGCTGTAGACGATACGCCACCACTCCAAGACGCTCCAAGACGCGGAACGGCCCGACATAGCGAGGACCGAGTTTGCCCTTGGCCCCTGGAGAGAGTGCATGGGCTGTGCGGTTGAGCAGCCGCAGCCACACCCAGTCGCCCACCTGGAACTCGACGTCGCGGTGGCCGGCATCATAATATTTTTTGGACAGCTGCTGAGCCTGCAAAAGACGTTGGCGCACCTCGGCGAGGATCTCATCACGGGACTGAAGAAGCGCATCTGCAGCCTCGGTCCGAGCTGTACCCGGCGAATAGGGCAGCAGCGGCGGAGGAGGGCGACCGTAGACGACCTCAAACGGTGTGGCGCGAAGAGCCGTGTGGAAGGAGGTGTTGTAGCAGTACTCCGCCCACGACAGCCAATCCACCCACGCGCGGGGGCGATCCCCCGTCACACAACGGAGGTACATGGCGATGACCTTGTTCACCACTTCGGACTGGCCATCCGTTTGCGGATGGAAAGCTGTGCTCATGCGCAACTAGACGCTCGCCATCTTGAAGATGTCTCGCCAAACGTGCCCGGTGAACACGGGGTCCCGGTCGCTGACAATGGACAGCGGAAACCCGTGAAGGCGAACGATGCCGTCGAAGAAGGCACGAGCGACGGACGTAGCAGTGTAGGGGTGGCCGAGCGCGATGAAGTGGGCGTACTTGGAGAAGCGATCCACCACCGTGAGGATGACCGACTTGCCCGCAACCTTGGGCAAGCCCTCGATGAAGTCCAGTGAGATATCCGCCCACACTTGGGTGGGGACGTCTAGGGGCTGCAGCAAGCCCGCGGGCTGAACCGTCTCCGTCTTATTGCGCTGGCATGTGGTGCAAGAACGCACCAGGTCCTGCACCAACACACGATCACGAGGGATGTAGAAATCTGCACGAAGTCGATGTAGCGTCTTCTGGGTGCCCTCATGGCCAGCTGAGTGAGCCAAGAGGAGCACTTGCTGGCGCAAGTCCCCTTGGTCCGGCACGTAGACGCGGGAGCCATGGATCAGAAGGCCGTCAGCCAGGCGCCATGGGGCCGCCAGCTCCCCCGCCTGGAGCTGCGCCAGCAGTTGCTGGGCGTCAGGCGCGGCTGCTGTTGCCCGCCGGATGGCGTCCAGAAGCTCGAAGGATGGTCCCGACACAGGTAGGGCTGCTGCAGCCGCGGCCACCAGGACGGCTGCCCCCCCATCTGCCAAGTCCCGGCGAGAGAGAGCGTCTGCCACGATGTTCAAGCGGCCCGGCCGGTACTCGACCGAGAAGTCGAAACCAAATAGCTTGCTGATCCATTGATGCTGCGGAACTGTAGACAATCGTTGATCAAGCAAAAATTTCAAACTGTAATGGTCAGTGCGAACCAAAAAGTGGCGCCCCCACAAATATGGGCGCCAATGACGAACGGCCTGAACCAAGCCGATCAACTCCCGCTCGTAGGCCGCCAGGTTGATGTGACGGGCCGCGAAGGGACGGCTGAAGTAGGCGAGGGGCCCGACGCCCTGGTGGAGGACGGCGCCGAACCCTGCGCCCGACGCGCCGCAGTCGACCACGAAGGGCTTAGTAAAGTCTGGCATCTGAAGAACAGGTCCTGTGGTCAAAGCGCGCTTGAGCGCCTCGAATGCCCCCGAAGCATCGTCGTCCCACACAAACGCGTCCCGCCGCAAGAGGCGCGTGAGTGGGGCGGCGATGATGCCGAAGTCCTGAATGAATTTCCGATAGTAGCCCGCGAGGCCGAGGAAACCACGCAGGCCACGGGCAGAGCGCGGCAGGGGCCACGCAGCCACGGCGGCGACCTTGTCAGCGTCCATGGCGACGCTGCCCTCGGAGATCACGTGGCCCAGGTAGGCCACCGACGATGCGCCAAACGAGCACTTGGATCGTTTCAAGTGAAGGTGGTGTACCCGAAGCGCGTGGAGGACGATGTTGACATGCTGCAAGTGCTCGGCCCATGATGGACTATAAATTAATATATCATCAAAAAATACCAGCACAAACCGCCGCAGGTAAGGCCGAAGGACGTCATTCATCAGCGCCTGGAAGGTTGCCGGGGCATTGGAGAGCCCAAATGGCATCACCAGAAACTCGAAGTGGCCCTGATGGGTGCGGAAAGCCGTCTTGTCGATGTCCTCCGGGTGCATGCGCACCTGATGATAGCCGGAACGAAGGTCAAGCTTGGTGAAGAAACGAGACCCATGGAGCTCATCCAGCAACTCGTCAACCACCGGAATTGGGAATTTGTCCTTGGAGGTCTTGGCGTTGAGGGAGCGGTAGTCGATGCAGAAGCGCCATGACTTGTCCGCCTTGCGCACCAGCAGGACGGGCGCGGAGAACGGCGAAGTGCTCGGCCGAATGATCCCTTGGGCAAGCATCGCTGCACATTGGCGCTCGAGCTCGTCCTTCTGTAGCTGCGGGTATCGGTACGGCCGCACCGCCACTGGGGCCGTCCCGGGCAGCAGGTGGATGCGGTGGTCGTAGGGGCGCGCCGGAGGGAGCCCAGTAGGCTCGTCGAAGATGTCACCGTGCTGCGCCAACAGGCGATCCAGGAGAGGTAGCCGTGGGTCAGTCGTGACCGCGGTCACCGGCTGCTGTGGGGAGGGCGTCTGAGGGCCGGGCACGCCCTGCCAGGTGACGCGGCGGCCCTCCCTCCAGAACGCCATGGTAAGGGCGTCGCAGTCCCACAACACGGGGCCCAATGTGCGAATGAAGTCGAAGCCGATGATGAAGTCGAAGGCGCCCAGGTTGAGGCCAACACACGTGATGGTGAAGTCCTCGTCGCCGATGCGGACGGGCACGTTCCGAGCAATGCCCTCACACGCCACGTGCTCACCATTGGCGACCGTGACACGGAGGTGGTCACCCCCAGCCGGAGACAGGCCCAAACGGCGCAACACAGCCCCTTGGACAAAATTATGAGTGGAGCCGGTGTCGAGGGGGGCGAGGAAACTCTCGTCTTTGACGGTGACGGGGAGCAGCATGGCGTTGGGCGGCCGGATTCCTGCAACAGCATGGAGAGAAACGACAAGGGCGTTAGCAGCGTCTGCTGCATCACCAGCCACACCTTGGCCGGCCGGCTCGTCTGGAAAGGCGGCTGCGTCGGCTTCTGCAGCAGGCACCTCCCCGGCTGCCTCGTCGACGAAGTCCGTAGACTCGAGGTAAAACAGCCGGGGGCACACATGGCCCCGGACATAGGGCTCGTCGCAGTTGAAGCACAGCCCTAGACGGCGGCGCTCCAACTGTTCCGCCGGCGTGAGGCGACGGAACTGACGCACGGGAGGGGCGCCCTGCCCGCCCGCGGGGCCAGCGCCCGGCTGAGCTGGAGCCCCCGCTGCTGGTGGCGGGGCACGCGGGGGCAGGCCGGGACGAGGTGGAGGCCGGGCACCCCGCGGGGGTGGCGCCGTGGGCATGGCTACCGCGCGACGCTCGAAAGCCCGTGCCAAGTACATGGCCGTCTGGATGTCCTGGGGATCGCGCATCTCCACATCCACCCGAATGTACTCGGGAAGGCCCCCGACGAAGAGATCGGCCTTCTGTTTGGCCGAGACGCCACGTGCATGGCAGGACACCGCCTGAAAGCGGTCGGCGAACTCCTGGACCGTAGATTGGAATGGCAAGCGCCCCAACTCCGCCAGCCGAGTACCGCGAACAGGCGGTCCGAAGCGTTGGCGGCACAGCTCGACGAAGCGCTCCCAAGAAGGCATGCCCTCATCCTGCTCGAGGGCGTAGTACCAGGTTTGCGCCAGGCCCCGGAGGTGGTACGACGCAATCCACGTTCTGTCAGAGGCCGGCCATCGTTGGCCCCGGAAGAATTGCTCGCAGTGGTTGAGCCAATTCAGGGGGTCTTCCGAGCCGTCGTACGTTGCGAACTCGAGGCGATGCGTCTTGGGCGGCAAGCGGTCGAGACCGCCCCCCATGGCCTGCTGAGGGCGCTCGTAGGGACCCTCCTGGTCGGCCCCAGGTGGCACGGCCGCGTAGGCCGCCGTACAGGCTCCCTGCTGCATAGGGTCCCCCATGGACGACCGTCGATGGAACCTGAGGGATGGTGGACCGAGGCGGCGCCGAGGAGTATAGCGGCGCGGTCATGGAGTGGTGCGCCGCCGAGGATCCAAGGGCCCAAGCCGGAATCGGCGACGGCGAGTGCGGAAATTGCAGCATATGGAGGTGAGATAAATAGAAAAGGCAACTGTCCGACAGCATGGGAAGCAGCCTGCAGATCACAAAAGGAAGGAGGATTGTGTATCATTGATCTAAAAACTCAGAACTCAGCCCTTCTAAAATATTTGGATAAGTTCTATAACTCAGCAGCTGACCTGGTTGAAATTATATGGTAATCATCAAACCCCACCCTAGATGCCCAACTGGGTCCTTCTGGTGGAAGGATATTTTAAAGCTGTTCGAAAAATTCGAATCCTTCTCTGTTGTGTGCCCAATAAAGGCAATACTGCTCTATTATGGCTTGAAAATTGGTCTGGTAACACCCTGAAGAACAGGTAGGCTTAAAATCAGATGATGGGGTCTTTGGAGGCTTCACCTCTCTTTGACTGGCTATGGTCTTCTAGCAATTTAGGCAAACACAAATTCTTCTTTTGGCTACTTTTAAGAGATCAACTAAACACTAGAAATATCCTCAGAAGGAAGAACAGGAATTTGGATGATTACAATTGTGTGCTTTGCAACAGTGGCTGTGAAGAAACCCTCCTCCGTCTTTTCTTATCATGTCCCTTCAACCAGGACTGCTGGAATACCCTACACATCCATTGGAACTTGAATTTGGATCCCCTTGACATGGTAATTGAAGCTCGGACTACCTTTGGTCATTGCATTTTCAGAGAGATCATGATTACAGCTTGCTGGATCATTTGGAAAACTAGAAATGACATCATTTTTGACAATGGAGTTTGTAACCTCTCGGTTTGGAAGAGGCATTTCAAGGAGGAGCTTGGTCTGGTGTGTACCAAAGCCAAGCCGGCTACAAAAGGACCTCTATCTGTTTGGTGAGACAATTACTCCTAATGTTTCTTTTTTTTCTCTTTTTTGGGCCTGGCTGCCTTGTAAGTTTTGTAACCTTTGTGCATACCTCTTTCTTTGCTGTTTGTACATTTCCTTATATGAAAATGAAAAAATATAGGTAGGGGGCTCCCCTGCTGAATTGTTCAAAATATATTTTGGCCATCTTATACTGCCTGTGACCGGAAGGTCCCGGGTTCGAGCCGCGGCCTCTTCGCATTGCACAAGCGAGGGTAAGGCTTGCCACTGACACCCTTCCCCAGACCCCGCACAGAGCGGGAGCTCTCTGCACTGGGTACGCCCTTTTTATACTGCCTGTCATCATTTCTTTCATACCCATAATGCCAGGAAAGTATGGCCTTATAAAGATATCACAATTTGAATGTTTACATGATTCTAGACAAGCAATTGAATGTTAGCGATTGCACATGTATTATTTTGTCACTTACTCGTTTTGCTAACTAGGTTTTGAATACAGGAAGCGCTCAGGAATCAGGACGTATTTGTGTTATAACATTTATAACCTTAAACCATGTGTAAAAAAGGTAGCAAGCCTCCAAAATCCATATAGAATCTTGTTTTCCTAGAAGCGGAATACCAATAATGTGTTCCCAAGTAGCATACAAAATGCAAAATTTTGAAATGGTCAAAACTTTGTACCTTGATAGTCATCAGCTTTCAGACTGTTAGCCCACATACCTGCAAGATTAATAGGATAGAAAGTAGCACGGTAAATGATGATGTGGCAAAGCCTTCTATACACAAGTATATACATGAAAGGTAGAACAACAAGAAAAGAAATAACAAACAACAAACGAGAAAATGATGAAATGTGTAATGTAAAGGTCAAAGCAATTCCCATCTACTATATCTTTTTACCTTGTAAAACTGACTAGTTAAATCAAAGTTGGATATACTTTATAACCAGGGTGGAGCCAGAAATGGACTATGCCCCAACTCCCCCAAGGCCTATCTAGTGCTAGGCAGACTTAAATCCTTTGAACCATAGACATCTGTACATTTTTAGTGGTTTTCTATTGCTATTGTTAAAACTGCCTTGGACCAGGCTAAAGCCCAGGCAGCCTCGGGCTTTGCTCTATCACTGTTTATAACACCACAAATAACATGCGCTACATGATCCATATGGATCGTTTTCAGAGACAAAACTAGATGGTTGCTGGCTTGTTTCAAGTATTACAAGCTAAGTGGAAAAAAATGAGGCATTTGAAGCATTCAGCAACTAATAACAAAACAAAAACGTAACAACGAGCGTTCAGAGGTTCATAGATTAACCAAGCCCCTGAATTGGCAACCATGATTCATTAAGGCCATAAGCTGAAAAAATAACTATCCTCCCCAGCTCAAACTACAAAGCCGTCGTTCGTTTGCACTGTCCCTTGGCAGCAATATCTAAAAGGAAATTCACAAGTTATCATGGTGATCCGGGGTCAGACATCCTCTGCGTGACGCGTCGAGATACTAGAACCAACAGGCGATTCAACGCTATAGTAGAACCAACGGGCGATTCCACGCGCAACAAAGCTTGAGGGTCCGATACAGGTCGAAGCAGAGCGAATCAGTTTCATCGGACGGGGTTCGGAAATCGGTACCGTGGGAGATGCTCGTGGGCCCGGAGGAACGGCAGTAGCCGCAGGTTGTGCGGCGCCGGCCGTAGTCGATCACCACCGACTCACCCCCGTCCTGCGCCCCGCCGCTGCTGCTGGTGCCGTCGGCCATCGCGCGGCGGCGGGGTGCCTCGTCGCCGCGCCGGAGCGATGAGGACGAGTTTGGGTTTAGCGGGCTCGGGCGATGTGGCCGGGCGAATCAGCTGCTGGGTCCCTGGATCTGGATGGGCCGGGGGGCTAGCTGTAAAATAGGGCTCGGCCACTCGGGGACTCTCTACATCTTCGTCGACATTGAGAAATGCTGACATATACTATTTATTTAATTTAAACCTTATAATGCGTATGTTTCACTTTTCTTAATACTCATACTTACTCAGTTCACTTACCTTTTTAAAAAAAATATAACTCCAGACTTTTGGATTCTTTCGATGTAGGGATTTTTTTCTCTTTTTTTTCTCTCCTCTTTTATCTTGCAAAACATACGTGGTCTAGCGTATTCTCTCTATCCTAAAATAAACGGCATCCTCATTTTTTGAGAAATCAAACGTTTTTAACTTTAACTAAATATACATATAAAATTATTAATATGTATGATGCATAATAAGTATCATTAGATTAATTTATAAAAAACTTATATTGAGATACAAATATTATAAATTTTTCTATAAATCTAGTCAAACTTAAGAAAGTTTAACTTACACAGACTCCAAAGCAGCACTTATTTTAGGTCGGGGGGTACCTATCAAATCCGATTGGTCCTTTCGGTTCCACACACGAGCTTTTCCCAATTGCCGCTCCATTCACTGAAGCCACCTCTTCTCCCCCATCGAAACTTCTCCCTGATACGTATGTAGGAAGAGGCAAGCCAACCTCTAGACTAGAGGTGCCATCATCGATCGAGCAATGTCAACAGATGGGGCACCCAAATCAGGTGGACGCGCATTGGGTGGGAATTGGGATGTTGAGCTAGACCCAACAGCGTCAAGCTAAGGCGATAGCGGGCGGAGCAGCGAATCTGACGTGGGGCGACGTTGGATGTGGGATCAGGAGCCATTGGGCACGAGCGTTGATGGGAGTAGGAGTGCCCGATCATCCATCAAATTGGGACAATTATCGATTTGATGGAGGCTTGACATACTGATTCGGGACATACTGATTCGGTTTTCGATGATCATAAAGACCTGAACCGTGCAACCTTAGGGTACGTACAACGATCGTCTTTTTGTCGTCTGGGAGACGTTATTTTTGTAAAAATCCCCTCGACTTAGCCAAGAGACGGGTGCTGTAACACCCTAGGTGTTTGGCTTCCACTAAAGTGCATTTCATTTCATAAACATATGCATCATCTATCTCATTATGCCATTGTACTGAAACATGCATATGCAACATTCGCAATTATGTTTGTTTCATACTTGAATTGCTTGTGAATGGTGGTAGTGAAACATGTGAATGCAACATGAGTTTCTCATACCTTGAAACATGGCAACATGGTAGTAATATGACAAGTATAAAATAACAACAAAATCATGAAACATGTGAAGCATGGAATTGCAACATTAGAGTGAAATGGATTGTTTTGTTGCTTCATCACATGTGATCAGTAGAAGTTGGTGTAGCACTTGTGTAAAGTGGTTGATTATGGTCTAATACACCTTAACTACACTTAGGGTAATTGATGGGACATTGTTCATGTGGATCAAAATGACAAAAATGCCCTCAAGTGGAGGTTTGACTTAGAATGACCTATAAAGTACCACTGTTTGACTGATTCAAAAGACTAACCTAGAGACCTTGCATGGATGTGCATCCTTTACCAAAGTTGTAGCCAATTTATCAAGGAACAAAAGTCTCAATATGACCATCTCATGAAAATGGCTAGAACATGTTCAAACAAGGCTCACAAGTCATATTTCCCTACTGATTTCTTACTTAAAAATTTTTCTAAGTCATAGATGCCATTCCAGTTGGATCAAGCCAACTTTGGCTCGATACAACTCAGGATACAGGGTGAATTAGCTATAGATTTCTAAATCAAAGTTGTGCCCTATCATAGCTCTACAACTTTTGTATACATTACTTCCACTAACTTGTCACAATTTAAGAGATCCAACACTGTTAATTTCGCCTGTCAGTCGTCGTCGTCAAACACTGAATCAAAGTTTCAGAAAACCGACAGAGCCTGTCGTGGCCGACTGGCTCAGGAGCTGATCACCACGTGGCGCGCATGCTCTGTCAGCGCCTCCACGTCGCATGTCCGTGCTCCAGATGAAAGCCAGTGCCTCGCCACTCGCTCTTCATCTCGCCAGTTCACATACTTGCCATCTCCTTCCTCCGCGAGCACGGCGACCGGGACGCCATGGCAGCCGCCGAGCCAAAATCCCCCTCAACCGAGCGCCTTGGTCCGATTCCTTTGAGCCATAGCACCACCGTGAGATCCTCCACGTCTGCGACCCCACCATCATTCCATTTTCGCCTCAGGTAGAGCTCACCGTGAGCGCGGCTCCATCGGGTCGCCATGACCGCCGCCGGCCGAGCTCGCACATGGCCGTGCTGCTCGAGCCTCTTACCATCCCCTCTCTCCCTTGCGCTAGGTCCTGTGAGCGCTACTAATGCTCGGAGAGTAGGCCACTAGGGCCGTAACGCCATCGCCTCACCGGAGCCGGCCAACCCGTGGCCGTGCGCCGCCATGGCCGTCGTCACTTCCTTTATCCACAGAAATAGCTGAGATTGAGGGTGTTGACACCGTTTTTTGTACGTGTCAAAATAATCGGAGTGGACTAATCGGTAAGGGGAAAGTTATTGAATACTTTGATAGCCGATGAAAGCCAGTTTGTATAGATGGTTGCCGATAGCTGGTGATGGTCGATGGAAAGGTTGATTTGGACTCGGGCGTTGCCGATGGGGTTGGAGATGTTTTTGTCGATGCCGATGAAAGGAGGCTTGAAGACTACTGCCGATGAAACAAGGAGTATGCCGATGAAGGAAGACTTGAAGACTACTGCCGATGAAATAGGGAGTATGCCAATGGGAAGGAGGACGGTGAGATTTCCATCGTAATTGAGGCGGACAGGGAAATAGATAGGAGTTGATTTCCTTTTCTATATTAGTCAAAGTATGATTCATGTAAGAGTCACGTGTTTCCTTAGATATGGGATTGGTGTCCTAGTTGTGTTCGGTTGTGTCTCTTTAGATCAGGGTATAAATATGGAGTGAGGGGCAATGTAAGAAAGAGATATCAATCAATATCAAAACCAATTTTTACTCTTATTTGCATCTACTTACTTTTCGGTGACTTCGTCAATCTACATATTTTTTTTTCCTTTTTTACGAGTTCTCATTGATTCGGCGAGCTGCATCGTTTCAATACGACCTTCGGCGATTCTCGAGTTCCGCGTGAACACCTCTTGGCCGTGACTTCCGGGCGTATCGCTGTTGTCAGGACCAAAGTGTTCGTATCTTCATCCTTGTCGATTAGCAGGTCAAATCGACTGGCACGCTTTGGATATCGATTCGGGTATTAGCCCTTTGTGTTTGCAGATCCACTTTTGCATCAACACATCTTTTGGCACGCCCAGTGGGACAAATCAATCAATATGTTCAATTCCGAGATCGATTCAGGGAACATTATCGCAGTATCAGAAGAAGATCTCAAGGAAGAACAGAGGCAGGCTATGGAAAAGGCTGTAGAAGAATACAAGCAGCTTTGCCTGAGATCATTTAGCTTGAACAAGAGTGGACAAGTCATCCAGAAGCAAGATTTGCCGTTACCTCGGCAGGTTACCTTTGACTCCAATCCTGGTAAACTTCAAGAGATGGTTAATTCTGCAGTAAATCATGCTTTGATTAATCATTCCAGTGTGCTGTCCAATACTGTTCATAATGCTGTGGTTCGAACTCTCAAAGAAGGACAAGCGGCACCACATTACGTTGGGCCTGCTTATCATCAACCAGAGCCAGCATCTGTAAAAACTCCATCGGCTCCTTCGGCCGTTGTGGGTACAGAAGTTACTTCCCCTCCAGTATTGGCAGGCTCACCTAATATTCAATCTACACCGATACAATCAGATCAGGTACTACCAGGAGGGCGAGTTCAGCTTAATACAGATCTATCGGCATCAGCTATGTCAGGCCCTGTGTCTCAGAATAGCCAGATTCCTATTAATTGGTGGGGATATGGCATGCCTCCAGAGTCATCTGCTTTCAATCCTAGATTACCTCAAGTGTTTGATGCAGTAGGGAAAGCGCCTATACCATCGGCCGTTTCGCCGATGGCTCAAATGCCTCAATATGCCGCAACTACTTCTGTGCAACCAACTCCAGGAGGTTTCCAGATGCCTATGGTTCAAACATTCAATTCAAGTCCATCGGCGAGCTTACTACCGATGCAGCAGAAAGCCCCTGCTATGAGTCAAACTGGGGTTCAGTTCATGCCTCAAACCGGTTTTAGTTATCCAACAATATCAGCAAATTACCAGCCATCGGTAAGTTTTGTACCGATGAGTTCTAATAATGATTGGTCAGGACAGTTACCTGTTCAACATACAGTTCAGCGAAATCAGCAGGTTGCAGGGATTCAACAAGGTCATATGCAAGTTGGTTTCCAGAATCAAGCATCGGCAGCCCAGCCGATGAATCCTTTCCAACAGGCTAATGGACCACAAGTAACGGCAAATATGCCGATTGCTGGAGATCGTGGGCCACAAAGATATGTGGAGGGATGTCAGCAGGCACCTGTAGAAATTCAACCGGTTCGTCAGCAGGAGGCTGATGCTTTTTGGGCCGATAAGATAGCAGAAATTATGAAGGATCAGTTTGGGATAAAGCCCAAGGTCAATACTTATTCTTATCGGACTCCATACCCTCCTGCATACGATTTAATTCCTCTCCCAAATCGGTACAAGGTACCGGATTTCACTAAATTCTCTGGGCAAGATGATACATCAACAATGGAACATGTCAATCGCTTCATTATTCAATGTGGAGAAGCAGCTAACAGAGATGAATTAAGAGTTCGATTATTTTCATCATCTTTGTCTGGATCAGCATTTACATGGTTCATTTCATTACCACCAAATTCCATTATTACTTGGGTTGATCTAGAAAAACAATTCCATAAGTATTTCTTTGCTGGAATCCATGAAAAGAAGCTTACCGATTTAGTAAAATTGAGACAGCGTAATGATGAATCGGTAGAGAGCTTTGTGCAAAGGCTACAAGATGTAAAAAATAAGTGCTACAGCTTGGTGCTGGATGATCGGCAGCTTGCCGATCTGGCTTTCCAAGGGTTATTGCCACATCTTAAAGACAGATATGCTTCTCAGGAGTTTGAAAGCCTCAGTCATCTTGTGCAAAGGATCTCTGATCAAGATACTAGGGTTTTTGAACCTAAAAAGAATTGGAGTAAAAAGGTATCATTTGTTGAAGAAGTAGGAGATTCTGACTCTGATGAAGAACCAGTTATCGGCTTAGCTGAGTGGGTTAAGAATAAAAAGCCGATATCATGTCCCTTTGGTCAAAAAGAGCCAGAAAAGTTTACCTTTGATATCACCAAGGCCGATAAAATATTTGATCTTTTGCTTCAAGAGGGCCAAATTAAGCTGTCACCTAATCATGTGATCCCATCGGCAGAAGAGTTGAAGAAGATCTTGTACTGCAAATGGCACAATGCAACTTCACACAGTACAAATGAGTGCAAGGTATTCAGGCAACAGTTACAATCGGCTATTGAATCTGGGAGGATTAAGTTTGGTACTTCCAAGGCCCAGAAGCCGATGAAAATTGATCAACACCCTTTTCCAGCAAATATGTTGGATGCCAAAGGAAAGACCAAGGTTTTGACGTCAGAGGCTGCTGAGAAAAACGCGTCAGTGGACCCCCAACATCGGATAACTACCGATGATGCAAAAAGTAAGGGTTTGTTAGGAGAAAGCAGTAGTTCCAAAAATTCTCCTCGACCTGGCATTGTGATTACTCATCGGAGGCAGCAGGAGGGTTGGCGTCAACGTAATGACCGATATCGACAACAGCAAGAAGTGAGACGTCGGGAAGAATGGAATCGACATAAAGATCATTGGAGATGTCCGTTTTTCATCCATTGCTGGGAAGAAGGTATTAAATTGCCAACTGTTGAAAATTGCCCTGAGTGTAATGGTTATTACGGAGTCAATCGCTCAGAAAGGAGGTTTCAACTTGGTAATCAGAGGTCGTCTATCAATGAGCCGATCAGAGGCAAAGCATCAGTGCATGATCGGCTGGGGGGCAGACTTAGTGTACATGAGAGGCTTGGTAAACGCGCTGGATATTTTCCAAGGAATCAAGAGGAGCTTGAGGAGATGGCAAACGCAAGAGTTCCCGATGAGGAAATATTCTACAGGGACCCTAATATACGTCGTGTAGAACCAACTAGGACTTGTTATCAGCCGGTTTGGAAAACCAAGTTTCCTCGATGGTGTCCAGAGGGTCTGACAAAGACGCAGAGGAGGAGGATGCAACGTGAGCGTCAGGAGGATTTATACCAAGAGGAAAATTCCCCCAATGAAAAGCCTGGTCGTCAGCAAGTGGCAGGTAAAACACAAAAATAAGGGTCCATCGGCAGATGTTAATATGGTATTCATGTTGCCGATGGAGTTTTTGGCACTATCTGATAATGAGGAAGAAGTTGTTCTCTCTGATCAAGTAGCTCAGTTAACACTAGATCCAATGATGGCTGTTTTTGAGAAACCTACCGATGACGAAAGACAGCATCTTAAGGCTTTATTTGTGAAGGGCAGAGTTGATGGGCAGCCTGTGTCTAAGGTACTTATTGATGGAGGGGCTGCGATTAATATTATGCCTTATGTGATGTATCGGAAACTTGGTAAGGGGGATCAAGACTTGACCAAAACCGATATGATGTTGAAAGATTTTGAAGGCAATGTGTCACCGACTAAGGGGGCAGTGTGCGTGGAATTGACCATCGGCAGCAAAACCTTGCCAACGACGTTCTTTGTTATCAACGGCAAGGGTGCATATAATCTGCTTCTAGGGAGGGATTGGATTCATGCTAATTGTTGTGTTCCTTCTACAATGCATCAATGCCTCGTACAGTGGATTGGGGATAAGATTGAGGTCGTCCCTGGTGATTCTTCTTATATCATTGCATCGGCAGAATCAGATACTTATGAGCGAACTAAATGCATATCAGGAGAAGCTTGGGAAAAGAGTTCCTTAGAGTTGCTGATTATGAAATTCCACCGATCCAAGCAGTCGGTTCTGAAGAGGAGTTTTAATGGATAGGTTTGCCGATGATGGAAAATTAGGTCAGGGGTTCACATCGGCAGATGATTTAGTAGAAGTAGATATTGGTGATGGTGATAGGTCAAGACCTACTTTTATTAGTGCTAAGTTAGATTCCAAGTGTAAGCAGCGAATAACAGATTTGTTAAAAGAATATAAAGATTGTTTTGCTTGGGATTATACTGAGATGCCTGGATTAGACCGATCGATAGTTGAACATCGGTTACCTATCAAGTCTGGATTTCGGCCACATCAGCAGCCAGCGCGCCGATGCAACCCTAATGTACTTCCTGACATTAAGGCCGAAATAACTAAATTAATTGAAGCAAAGTTTATTCGGCAATGTCGATACGCAGAGTGGATCTCTAATGTGGTTCCTGTTTATAAGAAAAATGGAAAACTTCGTGTTTGTATTGATTTCAGGAATCTCAACAAAGCCACACCAATGGATGGCTATCCAATGCCGATTGCTGATTTGTTGATTGATGCTGCAGCTGGACATCAAATTATCAGCTTCATGGATGGTAATGCAGGTTACAATCAAATATTCATGGCTGAGGAAGATATTCCCAAGACTGCTTTCAGATGTCCAGGTCATGTAGGGTTGTTCGAGTGGATAGTCATGACGTTTGGTTTGAAAAATGCCGGTGCTACTTATCAAAGAGCTATGAACTTTATTTTTCATGAATACATCGGCACATTAGTGGAGATCTACATTGATGATGTAGTGATTAAGTCTGGAGATATCACAGCACATTTAGCCGATCTGCGAAAGATACTGGAGTGCACAAGGAAGCATGGATTGAAGATGAATCCTAATAAATGTGCATTTGGTGTATCGGCAGGACAATTCTTGGGTTTTATGGTGCATCAGCGGGGCATTGAAATCAGTAGGAAGTCTATTGATGCGATTAACAAGGTGATTGCTCCTGCCAATAAGACTGAATTGCAATCTTTGATCGGTAAGATTAATTTCATTAGAAGATTCATATCTAATCTGTCGGGTAAGATCAAGGCTTTCAGCCCACTACTTAAACTAAAAGCTGGTCAGGAATTCGTATGGGGAGTTGAACAGCAATTAGCCCTTGATGAAATTAAGAAATATTTATCAAATCCTCCAGTGTTAGTTCCACCTCAACATGGAAAGCCTTTCAGGTTATATTTGTCAACTGATGATACAGTTATCGGTTCAGCTCTTATTCAAGAATTTGAAGGGAAAGAACGTGTTATTTATTATTTGAGCAGAAGGTTAGTGGATGCTGAGACGAGGTATTCGGCCATCGAAAAATTGTGTCTGTGTTTATACTTTTCTTGTGTCAAATTAAGGCATTATTTGTTATCTGCCGAATGTACGGTCATATGCAAAGACGATGTAGTCAAGTATATGCTGTCGATGCCGATATTAAGTGGTAGAATCGGCAAATGGATTTTAGCATTATCAGAATTTGAACTACGTTACGAATCAACTAAGGCAGTTAAAGGGCAAGTGATGGCTGATTTTGTCACTCAGCATTGTAATACAGTGGACTTTCTGGGGATTGCTCCCTGGACACTTTTCTTCGATGGGTCCACATGTGGTGAAGGGGCAGGTATCGGCATTGTGTTAATTTCACCTCTAGGGAGGAAGTATGAGTTTTCATTGCCGATTGTTGATACAACAACAAACAATCAAGCTGAATATCAAGCCTTGATAAAAGGGTTAGAGTTGCTGAAGGAGATACGTGCCGATGTTGTTGAAATCTTTGGTGATTCTATGCTAGTTATAAATCAATTGGCTGGAAGTTATGAATGCCGAAGTGAAGCTTTGATTTCGTATTATGAAAGATGTTTGCAATTGTTGAAAGGATTTAGAGGTTTTCGTCTTGAACATATCTCTCGATTGCATAATGAGGAAGCTAATCGACTAGCTCAGCATGCTTCAGGGTATCAGCCTATTCAGGAAGTGTTAACATCGGCAGTTGATACCGATGACTGGAGGAAAGAGATTGTCGATTATTTAAAGGATCCACATAGAAAGGTTGAGAGACGTATAAGGTTCCAAGCTACCAAATATGTGCTCCTCGATGATGAATTATATTATCGAACTATAGATGGAGTTTTACTTAGATGTGTTAGCAATGATGAATCGAAAAGCTTGATGGGTGAAATTCATGAAGGAGTATGTGGGGCACATCAATCGGCTTTCAAGATGAAATGGATGATCAGAAGGAATGGATACTATTGGCCGACTATTCTTGAAGATTGTTTTAAGTATTTTAAAGGGTGCCAGGGGTGTCAAAAGTTTGGTAATATTCAAAGAGCGCCTGCATCGGCTATGAATCCTATAATCAAACCGTGGCCGTTCCGGGGATGGGCTATTGATCTCATTGGTCAGATTTATCCGCCATCGAGCAAAGGACATAAATTTATCCTGGTTGCTACCGATTATTTTACAAAGTGGGTTGAAGCAATTTCTTTAAAAAAGGTGACATCGGTCAATATGATTGATTTTGTGAAAGAGCATATTGTTTACCGATTTGGTATTCCTTAGACTATCACTACCGATCAGGGCACTATGTTTACATCAGGAGAATTTGATGAGTTTGCTGTAGGTATGGGAATTAAAATTTTAAATTCTTCTCCATATTATGCTCAAGCTAATGGTCAAGCTGAGGCTTCTAACAAAGGGATCATCAAACTCATTAAGCGCAAAATTGAAGAAAGTCCTAGGAGATGGCATACAGTATTAAATGAAGCCTTGTGGTCATATCGGATGTCATGTCATGGTGCAACCAAAGTAACGCCTTATCAGTTAGTATATGGACACGATGCAGTATTGCCTTGGGAAATTAAGGTTGGCTCTAGACGAATACGTTCTCAAAATCAGCTGACAGCCGATGATTATAATACTCTTATGAAGGATGAGTTGGAAGATGTGGCGGGTCATCGGTTAAGGGCTTTAGTTAGTATCGAAGAAAATAAGAAAAGAGTAGCTAGATGGTATAACAAGAAGGTGAAAGTAAAAGAGTTTGCCGATGGAGATCTGGTCTGGAAATTGATTTTACCGATTGGGACTAAAAGTTCAAAGTTTGGAAAGTGGTCTCCTAATTGGGAAGGTCCATATCGGATAAATCAGTCTGTTCCTGGTAATGCATATATTTTAGAAACCCTCGAAGGGGTTGTGTTTCCCAGAGCGATAAATGGAAAATATTTAAAGAAATATTACCCTAGTATCTGGATAGATGCATAAAAGTAAAAGTGCCGATAACAGTACTATCGGTTGGAATTATGCAAGGATGTCAATGTCTCATAAAGTGCTGATACAATAAATAAGATTACACGTTCAACAAGGATTGGATAGCTAATATCGCACGCAGGCGAATCTGGTCGGCTTCCTCCATTTCTTTGATATCGTCATCGGCGGCACCCTCCACAGGCTTGAGTTTTTTCTTCATGGCTAAAGCTTTGCGAGCTTGGATATCTCTTTCTTGCTGAAGGATCTTGATGGCATCGGGTAGCTGGCTTTCTTTTTGTTGGGCATGAGTTAAGGCTGCCTCGACTTCTTTCAATTCAGCCAATAGGGCCATCTTCCTTGCTGATAAATCTAAGATTTTCTGCTTAAGTTCAGCACCCGAAGTCTGCAAGTTGCCGATGCCCTTGTGCTTCTCATCGGCAATCTGTTTCAGTTGTAGCATCTCTTCTTTGAGTTGAGCCTGAGCTGCTCTATCGGCAATGCGCTGAGCGGCCCGTTGATATTGCAGTTGGCGGCTTTCTAGGTGAGCTGCTGGGAAGAGTATTTCTTCAACATCGGCAGGGACCTGGCCCCGAATTGTTTTGAAAATTGCCTTTGCGGGGTCCGAGTCATCTACCAGTTGGGCGGTACCTTGTTGTAGCAAGTTCAGGAGGATTTCCAACTTGGATTTAGTCTCTGCCGATATTGTTCCCAGTGCAAGGGAAGAACTTGTCTCCTCTCCATCGTCGTCAGAAATGTCAATGGCAAAGGAAAATAGGCTGTTCGGGGAGTCTTGTTCCTGAGAGATAGAGAGGGAGATCAGTTAGGGGTAAGTATGAGTATTGTAAATCAACTAGGCTGATCGGTTTACCTGTTTCAAGGCAATTTCCTGCGCTTGACTGGAGGAAGCAACCTGGAGTATGTCATGTGGGGGATCGGCTGAGCTTACCGATGGGATATCCTCTATGACCTCATCAGTGGTGGGTTCTTGAGGTATGACGGCCAATGACATTGGGGCAGGTGTAGGGATCGGCATAGGCCTTTGTCGTTTTGGCTGTGCTTCAGTATCTGTTGAAGCTTTGTGTTTTGCTTGGGCATCGGCAACGATGGGCTGGGAGGCATCGACACTTGTTGGTTGTGAAGCTTGGACATCTGGTACGTTTGCCGATGTACTCAATTGTTGCTGCAAAACAAGTGTAAGAGATGATATTTAACAAATAAAATGCAAAGTCAAGAAGCTACCTCTGAAGGTTCATCGAAAGAAATGGTGCTTGATATCGGCGGAATTGCCGATGATGATCCAGTAGCAGCTCTTACCCCCTGATGATTAAGGTTAATACAGTTTGTGATCGGCATAAGTAAAGATAAACGAGGTTGTTACCTTAAATGCTTTGACCAAGGTTGTAGCAGCAGCCGATGGAGTAGCCCTGGATGTAGCCAATTTGGACTTGGAAGTGATGGTCTTGGTACGAATCTTCTGGTGGGTCAAAGCGGCTAAGGTAGGAGCGTTGTAGCCGATCAGCGATGTTGGGGAAACAGGCCGGAGATTGAAGGGTTTCCCACTTTTACTCACCAATGGTGCTGGGTTGTTAACCTGTTACAAGAGAATCGGTTACTAATATATGAAAGGAAAAGCAGAAGGGAGTTAAAGGAGACTTACCGCGTCGTCAGGGATGGAGTATTCAGGGTCGATCATGTGCCGATATGTGTGAGCAGAAGTTGCGAACAGTTGTTCTTTCCACTCTCGCCACCATTGCTTATATGACTCGGTGATGAAAGATATTGGTGTCCAGGTGGATATATCAACATCTGTAGTATCGGCATCGGGGGAGAGTTGTACTACCTTGTTCCAATCTGTTCCGCAGGTGATTGTTTCCCTGGGTTTGATCACATCGGCAAAGCAGAGTTTGATCGGCAATTGCCCAAAAGCCAGTTGGCGGGATACTGCCAATGGGTTGTAAAATTCATACGTAATGTTGGTGTTTTTCCCGCTGCCGAATGTGTTTACTGGAATTGCCCTGGGAGTGATGATAGCCATCATGAGCTCATTATCTTGATTCAGAGTGTCATCGGCAAAGTTGAAAAGAAGGGGGAATCTGTTTTCTTCGTCAATATAAGACACCCAGGCCCTATGATCACGAGAAAGACCATTATAGAAGCTTTGAAAGAATCTGCCGATTTGGTCTTCGTTGGCTTCTGTTCCAGGAAGAACAATTATGGCTTCACCAAAATTGAGGGGTGAGCGTGTTGCCGATTCATCATCCCCAAGCACATAGTCTTCAGCAATTTCTCGTGGGAATTGTTGAGCAAAAAAGTCCCATTGCAAACGTTTGTGCATATGGGCATTCAGCCACATGTTGATAAACCACCACGGGCCTCCCAGGTTGCCGATGGGTTCGCCGAGCAAAAGTTTCTGAGACACTTGATGAAGAAGATGATAAGTGGAGCTCAGAAGGTATCGGCCAAGAGGAAACCTTACGCCATTAGCCAAAAGTTCAGCTGCAGGGAGGAAGGCGTTGGTTGGTCCTACTGATCGACCACAGAAGATGAATTTTTCCAACCACATATTCAGGAATGTGGCATGTTCCCTCTGGTTAACTGTCCCGGTCTTCTGATATTCTTGAATGTATCCTGTCCAACCGCCGATGTTGCGGGTATTTACCCTGTATTCAGACTTTCTACCATAGATGGAGCCTTCATCGGCAGTTGAGATGTCTAAGCCAGTAAGCATATGGATATCGGCAAGGGTAGGAGTGGCTGGGCCATGTCCAAACGTAAAAGTATTGGTCGTGTCTGACCAGAAATAAGCATCTGCAATTATCATTGATTCATTTTTCTGCATATCGGCAATAGATAGCCTAATGCATTGGTCTAATCTTTGTTCTGCCCAGTATACTTGCATCAATCTATTAACTCTCAAGTACCAATCTTTCCACCCCTTGGTGGTTTTGGGCCAAGATCGGAATGTGTCTTTCCACAAATTCAGAGAGAAATTCTGGGCTCTAAGGGGGATTCTGTTAACCTCTGCATTGATCAGATCGGTTGGATCTGGGTTGCCCATTGGTCCGAGGCATTGGACGTGCGGCTGATCGGTTGGGATAATTAATTTGTTGCGCAGTTCCTAAGGTTATGGAATCCAGAGAATAGAAGAAAGGAAAAATCACCAACTGAATGAATTTGCGAAAAGATCAAAGTAAAGGGTAATGGAGGTGGAGCGAACCGCGGGGACGTCGAAGTTGATGGCCATGGTCTTGAGGAAACTTGAAGTTAGCGCCGGAGAAGGGTTCTTCTTGGTTGAGGTTGCGCGGTTGTTCGTCGGAGTCGCCGCCGGAGAGAGAAAATGCCAAGGATTGGAGGCTGAAGGTAGAAAATGAGGGTTCCGGAGAAATCTATTTATAAGCCGCCCGAAGTAAGGGTATTTTGGACTTATCTCTATGTCGCGCGCATATAGGTCGAGACGGTTCAGAAGGATATGGTAACTGTTCGCACGATAATCAGGGGATTGTACAGATGAGTTGATGACAAGTAATCATGACTTGGAAGGGATATCGATACAGGATATTTTAATTCTGAAAATGGCAGCATTATCATGTTAAGATCTTGCCGATGGGTTATTGTTTCCTTATATGAAAATGAAAAAATATAGGTAGGGGGCTCCCCTGCTGAATTGTTCAAAATATATTTTGGCCATCTTATACTGCCTGTGACCGGAAGGTCCCGGGTTCGAGCCGCGGCCTCTTCGCATTGCACAAGCGAGGGTAAGGCTTGCCACTGACACCCTTCCCCAGACCCCGCACAGAGCGGGAGCTCTCTGCACTGGGTACGCCCTTTTTATACTGCCTGTCATCATTTCTTTCATACCCATAATGCCAGGAAAGTATGGCCTTATAAAGATATCACAATTTGAATGTTTACATGATTCTAGACAAGCAATTGAATGTTAGCGATTGCACATGTATTATTTTGTCACTTACTCGTTTTGCTAACTAGGTTTTGAATACAGGAAGCGCTCAGGAATCAGGACGTATTTGTGTTATAACATTTATAACCTTAAACCATGTGTAAAAAAGGTAGCAAGCCTCCAAAATCCATATAGAATCTTGTTTTCCTAGAAGCGGAATACCAATAATGTGTTCCCAAGTAGCATACAAAATGCAAAATTTTGAAATGGTCAAAACTTTGTACCTTGATAGTCATCAGCTTTCAGACTGTTAGCCCACATACCTGCAAGATTAATAGGATAGAAAGTAGCACGGTAAATGATGATGTGGCAAAGCCTTCTATACACAAGTATATACATGAAAGGTAGAACAACAAGAAAAGAAATAACAAACAACAAACGAGAAAATGATGAAATGTGTAATGTAAAGGTCAAAGCAATTCCCATCTACTATATCTTTTTACCTTGTAAAACTGACTAGTTAAATCAAAGTTGGATATACTTTATAACCAGGGTGGAGCCAGAAATGGACTATGCCCCAACTCCCCCAAGGCCTATCTAGTGCTAGGCAGACTTAAATCCTTTGAACCATAGACATCTGTACATTTTTAGTGGTTTTCTATTGCTATTGTTAAAACTGCCTTGGACCAGGCTAAAGCCCAGGCAGCCTCGGGCTTTGCTCTATCACTGTTTATAACACCACAAATAACATGCGCTACATGATCCATATGGATCGTTTTCAGAGACAAAACTAGATGGTTGCTGGCTTGTTTCAAGTATTACAAGCTAAGTGGAAAAAAATGAGGCATTTGAAGCATTCAGCAACTAATAACAAAACAAAAACGTAACAACGAGCGTTCAGAGGTTCATAGATTAACCAAGCCCCTGAATTGGCAACCATGATTCATTAAGGCCATAAGCTGAAAAAATAACTATCCTCCCCAGCTCAAACTACAAAGCCGTCGTTCGTTTGCACTGTCCCTTGGCAGCAATATCTAAAAGGAAATTCACAAGTTATCATGGTGATCCGGGGTCAGACATCCTCTGCGTGACGCGTCGAGATACTAGAACCAACAGGCGATTCAACGCTATAGTAGAACCAACGGGCGATTCCACGCGCAACAAAGCTTGAGGGTCCGATACAGGTCGAAGCAGAGCGAATCAGTTTCATCGGACGGGGTTCGGAAATCGGTACCGTGGGAGATGCTCGTGGGCCCGGAGGAACGGCAGTAGCCGCAGGTTGTGCGGCGCCGGCCGTAGTCGATCACCACCGACTCACCCCCGTCCTGCGCCCCGCCGCTGCTGCTGGTGCCGTCGGCCATCGCGCGGCGGCGGGGTGCCTCGTCGCCGCGCCGGAGCGATGAGGACGAGTTTGGGTTTAGCGGGCTCGGGCGATGTGGCCGGGCGAATCAGCTGCTGGGTCCCTGGATCTGGATGGGCCGGGGGGCTAGCTGTAAAATAGGGCTCGGCCACTCGGGGACTCTCTACATCTTCGTCGACATTGAGAAATGCTGACATATACTATTTATTTAATTTAAACCTTATAATGCGTATGTTTCACTTTTCTTAATACTCATACTTACTCAGTTCACTTACCTTTTTAAAAAAAATATAACTCCAGACTTTTGGATTCTTTCGATGTAGGGATTTTTTTCTCTTTTTTTTCTCTCCTCTTTTATCTTGCAAAACATACGTGGTCTAGCGTATTCTCTCTATCCTAAAATAAACGGCATCCTCATTTTTTGAGAAATCAAACGTTTTTAACTTTAACTAAATATACATATAAAATTATTAATATGTATGATGCATAATAAGTATCATTAGATTAATTTATAAAAAACTTATATTGAGATACAAATATTATAAATTTTTCTATAAATCTAGTCAAACTTAAGAAAGTTTAACTTACACAGACTCCAAAGCAGCACTTATTTTAGGTCGGGGGGTACCTATCAAATCCGATTGGTCCTTTCGGTTCCACACACGAGCTTTTCCCAATTGCCGCTCCATTCACTGAAGCCACCTCTTCTCCCCCATCGAAACTTCTCCCTGATACGTATGTAGGAAGAGGCAAGCCAACCTCTAGACTAGAGGTGCCATCATCGATCGAGCAATGTCAACAGATGGGGCACCCAAATCAGGTGGACGCGCATTGGGTGGGAATTGGGATGTTGAGCTAGACCCAACAGCGTCAAGCTAAGGCGATAGCGGGCGGAGCAGCGAATCTGACGTGGGGCGACGTTGGATGTGGGATCAGGAGCCATTGGGCACGAGCGTTGATGGGAGTAGGAGTGCCCGATCATCCATCAAATTGGGACAATTATCGATTTGATGGAGGCTTGACATACTGATTCGGGACATACTGATTCGGTTTTCGATGATCATAAAGACCTGAACCGTGCAACCTTAGGGTACGTACAACGATCGTCTTTTTGTCGTCTGGGAGACGTTATTTTTGTAAAAATCCCCTTGACTTAGCCAAGAGACGGGTGCTGTAACACCCTAGGTGTTTGGCTTCCACTAAAGTGCATTTCATTTCATAAACATATGCATCATCTATCTCATTATGCCATTGTACTGAAACATGCATATGCAACATTCGCAATTATGTTTGTTTCATACTTGAATTGCTTGTGAATGGTGGTAGTGAAACATGTGAATGCAACATGAGTTTCTCATACCTTGAAACATGGCAACATGGTAGTAATATGACAAGTATAAAATAACAATAAAATCATGAAACATGTGAAGCATGGAATTGCAACATTAGAGTGAAATGGATTGTTTTGTTGCTTCATCACATGTGATCAGTAGAAGTTGGTGTAGCACTTGTGTAAAGTGGTTGATTATGGTCTAATACACCTTAACTACACTTAGGGTAATTGATGGGACATTGTTCATGTGGATCAAAATGACAAAAATGCCCTCAAGTGGAGGTTTGACTTAGAATGACCTATAAAGTACCACTGTTTGACTGATTCAAAAGACTAACCTAGAGACCTTGCATGGATGTGCATCCTTTACCAAAGTTGTAGCCAATTTATCAAGGAACAAAAGTCTCAATATGACCATCTCATGAAAATGGCTAGAACATGTTCAAACAAGGCTCACAAGTCATATTTCCCTACTGATTTCTTACTTAAAAATTTTTCTAAGTCATAGATGCCATTCCAGTTGGATCGAGCCAACTTTGGCTCGATACAACTCAGGATACAGGGTGAATTAGCTATAGATTTCTAAATCAAAGTTGTGCCCTATCATAGCTCTACAACTTTTGTATACATTACTTCCACTAACTTGTCACGGTTTAAGAGATCCAACACTGTTAATTTCGCCTGTCAGTCGTCGTCGTCAAACACTGAATCAAAGTTTCAGAAAACCGACAGAGCCTGTCGTGGCCGACTGGCTCAGGAGCTGATCACCACGTGGCGCGCATGCTCTGTCAGCGCCTCCACGTCGCATGTCCGTGCTCCAGATGAAAGCCAGTGCCTCGCCACTCGCTCTTCATCTCGCCAGTTCACATACTTGCCATCTCCTTCCTCCGCGAGCACGGCGACCGGGACGCCATGGCAGCCGCCAAGCCAAAATCCCCCTCAACCGAGCGCCTTGGTCCGATTCCTTTGAGCCATAGCACCACCGTGAGCTCCTCCACGTCTGCGACCCCACCATCATTCCATTTTCGCCTCAGGTAGAGCTCACCGTGAGCGCGGCTCCATCGGGTCGCCATGACCGCCGCCGGCCGAGCTCGCACATGGCCGTGCTGCTCGAGCCTCTTACCATCCCCTCTCTCCCTTGCGCTAGGTCCTGTGAGCGCTACTAATGCTCGGAGAGTAGGCCACTAGGGCCGTAACGCCATCGCCTCACCGGAGCCGGCCAACCCGTGGCCGTGCGCCGCCATGGCCGTCGTCACTTCCTTTATCCACAGAAATAGCTGAGATTGAGGGTGTTGACACCGTTTTTTGTACGTGTCAAAATAATCGGAGTGGACTAATCAGTAAGGGGAAAGTTATTGAATACTTTGATAGCCGATGAAAGCCAGTTTGTATAGATGGTTGCCGATAGCTGGTGATGGTCGATGGAAAGGTTGATTTGGACTCGGGCGTTGCCGATGGGGTTGGAGATGTTTTTGTCGATGCCGATGAAAGGAGGCTTGAAGACTACTGCCGATGAAACAAGGAGTATGCCGATGAAGGAAGACTTGAAGACTACTGCCGATGAAATAGGGAGTATGCCAATGGGAAGGAGGACGGTGAGATTTCCATCGTAATTGAGGCGGACAGGGAAATAGATAGGAGTTGATTTCCTTTTCTATATTAGTCAAAGTATGATTCATGTAAGAGTCACGTGTTTCCTTAGATATGGGATTGGTGTCCTAGTTGTGTTCGGTTGTGTCTCTTTAGATCAGGGTATAAATATGGAGTGAGGGGCAATGTAAGAAAGAGATATCAATCAATATCAAAACCAATTTTTACTCTTATTTGCATCTACTTACTTTTCGGCGACTTCGTCAATCTACATATTTTTTTTTCCTTTTTTACGAGTTCTCATTGATTCGGCGAGCTGCATCGTTTCAATACGACCTTCGGCGATTCTCGAGTTCCGCGTGAACACCTCTTGGCCGTGACTTCCGGGCGTATCGCTGTTGTCAGGACCAAAGTGTTCGTATCTTCATCCTTGTCGATTAGCAGGTCAAATCGACTGGCACGCTTTGGATATCGATTCGGGTATTAGCCCTTTGTGTTTGCAGATCCACTTTTGCATCAACAGAGGGTACCACTAGGTGTGCACGGGTGAGGCGAACACATTGGCACCGATGGCCTCGCCGGAGCTATCACCGGCGACGAGCTACGCCGCCATCCTTTCTTCCTCCCCTGTCTATCTCTCTATCGTGCGGGACCCGCGCGTCAGTCGCTGAGCTGAGGCGGGAGCCTGACCTGGGCCATGCCGAGTTCTGAGCCGCGCCAGCGCATGCTTCGCGGGCCGCCGTATTCTTCTAGGCCGGCCCAGCCGTAGGATTAGGTTTTCCATTTTCTGGTTGTTTTATTCTTTTCACATATTTGTGTATATATTCAAAAATATGTATCTCCTAGTTGGTAGATCCAAATAATATGGTTCCAATTTTGTTGAGTTCATGATAATGTCTAGTTTATATTAAAAATATAATTTATGCCATGTCCTGTTATAAAAAATGGAGTTGCTAATTATCTCTTTTAATCATGAGGGAAATAGGGGTAATTATATCTTTTTCTATGTAGCTCCAAATGGCATGAAATTTTTATGATGTACTGCTCATATCATGAATAGCTTGTAGTTAAATTTTCATACATTTTGGACACTGTATGTAGGAGTTAGAAAAATCTCTTGTTTGCATGGATGGATCTTGTGTGAATTTTCATAATTTTTCTATAGATCCAGTAAAGGTAAAATTTGGTGAGTGCTATTCTTATGCTAGAATAATGCTAGGAAAAATGTGAAATCTATTGCTTGACACTTTTCATTAGGGTTTCCTAATTATGCTAGAAATAGCCCTACCATCTGTTATTTTTGATACAGCAAGTTCTGTTTGACCAATTGCTTTGAAATTTTTATGGTAGTCTATGCGAAGCATGAGATAGCAACTGTAATTTTTGTAGGTTTTTCTGAACAGTTTTACTATATGTTGCTTTAATCACCTAATTAACTAAATAAATTAGAAAAGGATATTAAATAATTTAATTAGAGGTTGGCACTATACTTTCTGATGTTCCTCTGGTATGTACAATAAGTTGGTAAACTTGGTTTGGTCCAATCATGCTTTTGCATCATCACTAAATAATTAATTTAGTAACCTGTCATTTTCTGGACAGATTCTATGTTTACCTTAATTCGATTTGGTTAACGTAAGAATCATGCTTTGATGTTTACAAATGATTTGTAGAGAATTTCATAAGCTTTCTAGAATGTCCTCTCGCAAGTCATTTGAATTTATAGAACTCTGGTTATGATTGAATTAAGGAACTACTCGTTTGCATGTAAAACCTTAACTTTAACTAGCAGGGAACCCCGCGCTTTGCGCGGGTAATAGTGGGGAAAAAAGATTTGTATTGCGTCAAAAAAAAGATAAAAATAGGGTGGTACTGTTCCTTAATGGGTAATTACTGTTTACAAAAACCCGTTACTGTTCATCAGGGGAAACACAACGCGCGTTGACTGTGCCGGTAACAGTGTTCTGTGAGAGGAGACGGAGTTTTTGGATTGCACGCTTATTATATTATTGTATAGATTTAAGTATGCCTTTACTATTTCCTAAGCTTGTGGTAATGTTCCTAGGTGTTAGGCCTTTAACTGAAGATGGGCATCTTTATCTTAGGTTATGCAAGTTAGGTAAGTAGATCTCGTTCTTCAAGTTAAGTTAGATACATGTTTTAAAGTGATTTGAATAGAGCTATTCTTAATCGGTAAACGAGTGTCCAGTGATGTTTCGTTAAACACTTACTGTGATCCATTCATCATGAACATCATGTCATTCCTTATGCATCTATGATATTTATCTTATGCATCAGCATGCAATAGGTGTACCGGAAGGTGTGACACTGCTGGAATTCGAGGAACCGAGCGAGCAGCAGCAGCCAACACCGGAGGTTCAGGAGGTACAACCCTCAGGAGAAGTGCCAGACAAGGTCACCATTGAGTGCCCTGATCACCGTCCATGCAACTTTGTGAAAGGCAAGCCCCGGAGCATATTAAGCCTCCTAATTTTTAAAATGCAGTTAACGTATTATTGTTACATATATATATTGTTGCATTACATTTAGGTGTTGGATGCAAACACTTGCTGCATTGGTTATCCAATCCTTGTCTAGATATTGAAACCCTGAATCCTATATAGCTCAAGTTCATGTAGTGCTTAGCCCTGCTTAAACGCGGTAGAAGTCAAGTGATTTCCGATCACCTACGAGATATAGGAATGGAATATACACATGGCACGGTTGGCTATATTTGCTATCGTGGGAAAGAACCTATCTTAATCTGAAATGAAGACCGGGCGGAGGCTTGCCGGTTTGTAGTGACTCCGTCTGTGTCGCTTAAAGACTGAATCTTGGAGCCTTTCCTATTCATGTTGAACGCATGCCTCTCTCTTAGTTGGCCGTGTCTGAAGACCGACCACGAAGCT
This sequence comes from Miscanthus floridulus, assembly GCF_019320115.1. Lineage (NCBI taxonomy): Eukaryota > Viridiplantae > Streptophyta > Magnoliopsida > Poales > Poaceae > Miscanthus > Miscanthus floridulus. Next base: position 70,530,575 of record NC_089596.1, on the reverse strand, counting down.
GAGTAGCTCACCTCAGGCCGGGAGTCCATAAGTATAAAGTACACCTCAGAAGGGAGCCATAGGCGTGAGTCCAAGGGCAGGTGATTTAAAAGTCCTGATCGTCCTGGCAGAAGGGTAATCTCTAAGAGCGCTGGCGCTGATCGAACCCGTGAATTTGGTTCATGAGTTATACCAAAGGTGACCCACGGCTACCCTTGCAAAGTATGCCAGGGTGAGAGTTAGGAATACCCCCTCAGCTGAGTTGTAATTCGATTCGAGTCGCCGTCTCTCCCGGTTAGTGAGAACTTGATGGGCTTATCTCCAAAGTAGATACACTAGATAACATAATAGTTCAGAAATGATGATATGATGATGACAGCCTTATTATACCTGCTGTAGTTAATATTGTTTGCTCATAATAAGTGAGTGCTCTAGTACAGGTGCAAATCTAGTGGACAGGTAAATGATGATAAACTTCATGCGAAGTTTAAATTGGTTACTATATTCATAAGCTCTTTTATGCAACTGTGTCCAGCTAGGTCACCTCATAAGCCTTGCATGACCCTTGGTGTCTTTTATTTCTGGTTTTGATGGGTAAGTCTAGCTGAGTACCTTCTCGTACTCAGGGTTTATCTCCCACCTGTTGCAGATGACCAGTTCTACTTTGGTTGCTGCAAGTATTGCCTTCTCCCGGCTGGAGATGAAGACTAGACCGTTGGGCGCGGTCTCTCCTAGTTCTTGTACCTGAAGATGCTTTTGTGGGACATGACTAAGATCTGGCAATGTATTTGAAACTATGAAGTTATGTACTAAACTATGTTGCTTCCGCAAATTTGAACTTGGTTTGTAATATTTTATTTGAACTCTGATGGATGTAATCCGAATGCTACTTGTGAAATGTTGTAACGAATGATGTGTTGTGTTGAATCACTATGGTCTTGGTTTGTATGTCGAGAGTTGGTTGAAATCCTTCATGATTTCAGGACTACCGGGATTATGGGAGCTTAAGTACAGAAATTTGATTATTTCGGTGATTGTTTTTGTACTTACGTTCTTATGATTTGGTCGGTTCTGTTACAGCTAGTATCAGAGCAAGATTCGACACTAAACATGTCATTTGTGTATTTAAAACAAAAGTATTTGTGAAAATTCTAAATTAAATACTAAGTATTGCCAGTGGTCATATCCTTTATGTCCAAATAAGTACTCTTAGATGGCTTATTAAAGTACTAACTTGGGGGTTCCTACTTGTTTCTGTTTCATTGTCCATACGGTGTGCTATTGTATGGATGTCATCCGCTTGGGTGGTAATGTATGGATCAAAATACCTCTATGCTCTGATAAGTGGGAGTTGTGAGAGCATGACCGTCCAACCGTCGGTCTAGGGGAGAGTAGTTGTGGTTGCTCGTATACTTACATGTTCGATCATGTATCTATGAGAGTACTTAAGTGTGGGTATCTCTGTCGGGTAGCTGTGATACTAGAGTATATACATCGGGGGATGTATGTAAGAAAGTATTTAGTTTACTGCTTACTTTGCATGTCTTTTTGGGAATTTATTGGGCTGAAATGAAATTTTCTGCAAGTACACTAACAACGTATCGTTGTAGATCGACTAGCTACCGTATACGAGAGAACGTATGTATGCCACCATATATTTCGCTAGCCTTTAAATTTTTCTAGGTTTGTGAGGACGTACGGATCGTGCATGCATCATGTTCAAGCATACATAGCATTTTGCATTACTCCCTCCTTTAAAATTGATGATCTCGACTAATTAAATTTCGTATCCCTTAAATGATTCTCCCCTTACGTTGCAACTTTTTGCTACAAATGGCGCGCACAAAGCGCACTGCTCGCAAGTTCACTGGAGGCAGGGCGCCTCGTCAGCGGTTAGCTCCTCGTGAGCCCCGTCCGGAGCCTACTGAGGCGGAAAGACTAAGGGCAGAGCTAGCCCGGGTGACTGCTGAGAGGAGTGCGGCTTAGCACCGTTTGGAGCAAGTAACGCAGGAACGGGATCAAAAAACCCTAGAGGTTCAGAGGTTGATAGTTGCTCACCACAACTGTGAGCGTATGTTGATTCACGTGCTGAACCAACGGAATGAAGCCTGGCACGAGGAGAATGTGTTGAGAGCGCGACAGGTAGAACTGGAGCAGCAGTTGGCAGCTGCCGAAGAGTACAATGACCATCTCCATGAGGAGGTTCACCTGTTACACAATCAGCTTCACCCTCTCCTGCCCCCTAATGATAAGAATGACAATGAGGATGAGATGGGCTCTGGTGTCATCATGGCTGAGGATGATGATGACATTGAGATTAATGGACCTGAGGACGTTCCACCTGATGAGGAGGAAGATGAAGAGTTAGAACCTGCTAGTGATGAAGATGGAGGAGAGATCTTCGACACTGACTCCGAGGACGATGCGTAGTTTAGCTTACTACTTAGCTAATGCGCTAGAGCTAGTCTTTTGTTGAATCCTCATGTATGAACGAGTAGCTTTGTAATTAGTTAATCGTTGGGATGTAATATCGAACCCTATGATATCTTTGATGTCAGTTTGGAACCTCTATGGCCTGGATGTAACCTATCAAACATGTTGTGCTCCACGTATGTGAGCCTTTGATAATTTTCGTCTGTACGGTCTATCGATCTCATTGTTGGTTAAGTTCATCGCATTAATGTGTCAATCGATGCGCTTGATGAGTTGTGTGATTGTAATAGATGATTGTGCCTCTGTTGATAGTATAAATTTATTTTCTCCATTGGAGTCAGTTTGACATAATTATACAATTCATCTACAATATTTCCACATCGTCAATGCTCATTGGCTATACATTTTGCAGATGGCTTATAATCTTCATCACGGTTGTAGCCTTGGAGATGAGGAACAACCACCTCCTCCACCACCCACACCAGCTAAGCTAATGCAGACAGTCGTTAAAAGTCAGCGCATGCTAGCTGAGGCTATGCGCCAACTAGCTAACCGTGATGACCGACATGTCCGCCAGGGACCCGAGCCGAACTAGTATAGCAGCTTTAAGGACTTCATGGACACAAAGCCTCCTATCTTTAGAGAGGCAGAAGAACCATTACAAGCTAATGAATGGTTGAGTACAATAGAGCAAAGGTTTGGACTGCTCCAATTGACAGAAGGTATGAAGGCCTCGTATGCAGGACACCAGCTCCAAGGCCCTACAGGCATCTGGTGGACCCATCACAGGACCACCTTCCCTGCAAACATCGAGGTAGTTTGGGACCAGTTCCAGGAAGCTTTCAGGGGACATTTTATCCCTCCTAGTCTCATGGCCATTAAGCATACCGAGTTCATGAAGCTAACTCAAGGCAACAAGAGTCTTACTGAATATCTCTAGGCATTTAACAACCTGGTAAGGTATGCTTCCGAGTTCGTTGATACTAACGCCAAAAGGATAGCTAGTTTCAAGAGGGGACTTTCCCCTAAACTGATGAAGTCTATGGGCAACTACAAGTGTGTCACCTTCAATGAGTTTATCAGTGACACCCTGACTCAGGAGAATAATGATAAGGTATATGCTGCTTCCAAGACCCGTAAAAGAAACTTTGAGGCAGGTGCTTCTCAGTCTAAAGCACCAGTGGTATCCAAAACCCAATATCGTCCACCCAATGCTAATGTCCGGTACCGCCCACCTCAGAAGAAGAATCAAGCTAAAACTAGTTTCCGCAAGTGGTACATAGTTTCCTTGCCAAAGAATACCTCTAGGCAGGGTAGCTCCAATGTCCCACCAGCTAACAGGCCATGCTGGAACTGTAACAAGCCTAGTCACTGGGCTAGTACTTGTCCCTATCCTCCCAAGCAGAATGCTCAGGGAAACGTCCATCAGGGGCGTGTTCACTACACTACTGTGGAGAAAATTCCTGCTGGTGAAGTGGTCACCGCTGGTAAGTTCCTTGTTAATGATCACCCTGCAGTTGTGCTCTTTGATTCTGGTGCTTCACATTCCTTTGTGAGTTCTACTTTTACATCTAAGCATAAGATGAATGTGATTACAATTGTCAAGGGGGGTTATTGTATTAGTGCTGCGGAAAATAATATCATAACTAACCAAGTAGTTAAAGATGTAAAGATTGAGATTGAGGATCGAGAGTTCCTTACGGATCTTGTAGTTCTGCCAGGGGTAGGAATCGATGTAATCCGAGGAATGAAGTGGATGAGCGGGAATGGAGTGTTGATCGATACATCAACCCATGTGGTAATGTTGAGGGATCCCATGGATAAGAAGGGTTTTCTAGTGCAGTTACCTCGTGATGTCGCTATCCACAATACAGCCAATGCTATCCTAGCCAAAGCCATTGAAGATATACCGGTTGTCTGTGAGTTTCCAGATGTCTTCCCTGATGACTTACCTAGATTACCTCCGGACCGTGAAGTAGAATTCAAGATAGAACTCATTCTGGGTACGGCTCCTATTTCTCGAAGGCCCTATAGAATGCCGCCCAATGAGTTGGTTGAGCTAAAGATTTAGTTGAATGAGCTATTAAAGAAAGGTTTGATTCAGCCTAGTTCTTCTCCTTGGGGTTGTCCAGCTATCTTTGTGAAGAAGAAGGACGAGTCTCTGCGCATGTGCGTGGATTATCGCCCCATTAATGCTATTACCATCAAGAACAAATACCCTCTTCCTCGCATCGATATTTTGTTTAATCAGCTCTCCAAAGCTAAGGTATTCTCCAAGATCGATTTGAGGTCTGGCTACCATCAGATCAAAATTCGTCCTGAAGATATACCTAAGACAACTTTCTCTACTCGTTATGGCTTGTTCGAATATCTTGTCATGTCCTTTGGATTGATAAATGCTCCGGCACACTTTATGTACCTGATGAATTCGGTATTCATGTCGAAATTGGATAAGTTTGTCATCGTGTTCATTGATGATATCCTTGTATATTCTCAAAATGTAGAAGAGCATGCTGAACATTTGAGAATTGTGTTAACCCGATTACGTGACAACCAGCTTTATGCTAAGTTCAGCAAGTGCGAATTCTGGTTGAACAAGATACTTTTTCTAGGTCATGTGTTATCTGGAGATGGAATTTTGGTTGACCCTACTAAGGTGTAAGAAGTCCTAGAGTGGAAGGCACCTACTACGGTTATAGAAGTCTGAAGTTTCCTAGGTTTGGCTGGCTACTATCGTCGCTTTATCCCGGATTTCTCAAAAATCGCCAAGCCCATGACTCGCCTACTTCAAAAGGATGAGAAGTTTGTGTGGACTCCGAAGTGTAAAGAGGCTTTCCACACTTTGCGGACCTTACTAACTTCTGCTCCTGTATTGGCATAATCTGACATCGAGAAGCCTTTTGATGTCTACTGTGATGCATGTGGCACCGGTTTGGGGTGTGTTCTTATGCAGGAGGGCCGAGTCATTGCTTATGCTTCGCGCCAGCTTCGAAAACATGAAGTCAATTATCCTACCCATGACTTAGAGCTAGCCGTGGTTGTTCATGCCCTAAAGATCTGGAGACATTACTTGCTAGGTAATGTGTGCAACATCTATACTGACCATAAAAGTCTCAAGTACATCTTTACTCAACCCGAGTTGAACATACGTCAACGACGATGGTTAGAATTTATCAAAGACTACAACCTTCAAGTGCACTACCATCCTAGTAAGGCAAATATGGTTGCTGATGCCTTAAGCAGAAAGGCCCATTGCAATTCCTTAGTTAGTGAATACTTTCATCTAGCACACCTCCTTCATCCTGTAGTACTCCATAATATCAATGTGGATTGCTCTCTTAGAAGTCAAATTATCAGACTCTAGAAGACTGATGTGGGTGTGTTTCACATCAAGCGGAAGATGAAAGAGCAAGATACCAAGCACTTTAGGGTCGATGACAAAGGAATTCTCTGGTTTAATGATAGGCTTGTAGTACCCAAAGACAAAGAACTTAGAAATCAAATTATGGCTGAAGCCCATTCTTCTAGATTGTCCATCCATCCTAGTAGCAGTAAAATGTATCAAGATCTCAAACTATATTATTGGTGGACCAAGATGAAGAAAGAAATCGTAGCCTACGTGGCAAGGTGCGATAACTGTTGCAGAGTCAAGGCTATTCACATGAGGCCCAGATTATTGCAGCCACTCTCTATTCCTGGCTAGAAGTGGGAAGAAATTGTTATGGATTTCATTGTTGGATTACCCACTACCAAAAAGGGTTGTGATTCCATCTGGGTTATCATAGATTGTCTAACTAAATCCGCTCACTTTATTCCAATCAAGTCTACCTATCACCCTCACAATTATGCTAAGATTTATTTTCAACAAGTGGTACGTCTCCATGGAGTACCCAAATCCATTGTTTCAGATAGAGGACCGCAATTCACGGCTCGCTTTTGGGAGTGCTTACATTAGAATCTTGGCACTCATCTAATCCGCAGTTCTGCCTATCATCCGCAAACATCAGGACAGACTGAGCGTGTTAATCAAATTTTTGAAGACATGCTTAGAGCTTGTCTTATCTCTTGCAAAGGCTCTAGGGAGGAATGGTTGCCTCTCGCTGAATTCTCTTATAACAACAGTTATCAAGAGAGTATCAAAATGGCTCCTTTTGAAGCACTTTATGGCCGCAAGTGTAGGACTCCTTTAAACTAGGTGGAACCCGGAGAAAGAAGATTCTATGGTATTGATTTTGTAAAAGAAGCCGAAGAGCAAGTCTGAACTATACAGAAGAATATGACTGTCGCTCAGGCTAGACAAAAGAGCTACGCTGATAAGAGAAGAAAACCTATTGAGTTTGAAGTAGGTGACCATGTTTATCTAAAGGTATCCCCTATGAAAGGAGTAAAATGTTTTGGAATTAAAAGGAAGCTTGAGCCTTGATATGTTGGACCTTACCGCATTATCGAGAAAAGTGGAAGAGTTGCCTATAAACTCGATCTACCATGTGAAATGGGAGCTATATTCCCAGTATTCCATGTGTCTCAGCTGAAGAAGTGTCTCCGTATTCTCGAGGAAAGAGTAGCTACGAGGAGAATCAACTTGAAATCTGATCTTTCTTATGAGGAGAAGCCCATGCAGGTTCTGGATACTCAAGAAAGAGTGACTTGTAGGCGAGTAGTTAAGTTATACAAGGTAGTTTGGAGTAATCATAGTGATCGGGATGCAACATGGGAGCGGGAAGATTATCTAAGGGAAAATTTCCCGGCTTTCTATACTAAATGGTACGCTTTCCAAATCTCGGGATGGGATTTTTCTAAGGGGGGGGGGCTGTAACACCCTAGGTGTTTGGCTTCCACTAAAGTGCATTTCATTTCATAAACATATGCATCATCTATCTCATTATGCCATTGTACTGAAACATGCATATGCAACATTCGCAATTATGTTTGTTTCATACTTGAATTGCTTGTGAATGGTGGTAGTGAAACATGTGAATGCAACATGAGTTTCTCATACCTTGAAACATGGCAACATGGTAGTAATATGACAAGTATAAAATAACAACAAAATCATGAAACATGTGAAGCATGGAATTGCAACATTAGAGTGAAATGGATTGTTTTGTTGCTTCATCACATGTGATCAGTAGAAGTTGGTGTAGCACTTGTGTAAAGTGGTTGATTATGGTCTAATACACCTTAACTACACTTAGGGTAATTGATGGGACATTGTTCATGTGGATCAAAATGACAAAATGCCCTCAAGTGGAGGTTTGACTTAGAATGACCTATAAAGTACCACTGTTTGACTGATTCAAAAGACCAACCTAGAGACCTTGCATGGCTATGCATCCTTTACCAAAGTTGTAGCCAATTTATCAAGGAACAAAAGTCTCAATATGACCATCTCATGAAAATAGCTAGAACATGTTCAAACAAGGCCCACAAGTCATATTTCCCTATTGATTTCTTACTTAAAATTTTTTCTAAGTCATAGATGCCATTCCAGTTGGATAGATCCAACTTTGGCTTGATACAACTCAGGATACAGGGTGAATTAGCTGTAGATTTCTAAATCAAAGTTGTAGCCCTACCATAGCTCTACAACTTTTGTATACATTACTTCCACTAACTCGTCACGATTTAAGAGATCCAACACTGTTAATTTCGCCTGTCAGTCGTCGTCGTCGAACACTGAATCAAAGTTTTAGAAAACTGACAGAGCCCGCCATGGCCGACTAGCTCAGGAGCTAATCACCGCGTGGCGCGCATGCTCTGCCAGCACCTCCACGTCGCATGTCCGTGCTCCAGATGAAAGCCAGCGCCTCACCACTCGCTCTTCATCTCGCCAGTTCATAAACTTGCCATCTCCTTCCTCCGCGAGCACGATGACTGGGACGCCGTGGCAGCCACCGAGCCAAAATCCCCCTCAACCGAGCGCCTTGGTCCTATTCCTCTGAGCCACAGCACCACCATGAGCTCCTCCACGTCTGCGACCCCACCGTCATTCCATTTTCGCCTCAGGTAGAGCTCACCATGAGCACGGCTCCACCGGGTCGCCATGACCGCCGCCGGCCGAGCTCGCACGTGGCCGTGTTGCTCGAGCCTCTTACCATCCCCTCTCTCCCTTGCGCTAGGTCCTGTGAGTGCTACTGATGCTCGGAGAGTAGGCCACTAGGGCCGTAACGCCGTCGCCTCGCTAGAGCCGGCCAACCCGTGGTCGTGCGCCGCCATGGCCGTCGTCACTTCCTTTATTCGCAGAAATAGCTGAGATTGAGGGTACCACTAGGTGCGCATGGGTGAGGCGAACACATTGGCACCGATGGCCTCGCTGGAGCTATCACCGGCGACGAGCTACGCCGCCGTCCTTTCTTCCTCCCCTATCTGTCTCTCTGTCGTGCGGGACCCGCGCGTCAGTCGCTGAGCTGAGGCGGGAGCCTGACCTAGGCCGCGCCAGCGCGTGCTTTGAGGGCCGCCGTATTCTTCCGGGCCGGCCCAGCCGTAGGATTAGGTTTTCCATTTTCTGGTTGTTTTATTCTTTTCACAGATTTGTGTATATATTCAAAAATGTGTATCTCCTAGTTGGTAGATCCAAATAATGTGCTTCCAATTTTGTTGAGTTCATGATAATGTCTAGTTTATATTAAAAATATAATTTATGCCATATCCTGTTATGAAAAATGGAGTTGCTAATTATCTCTTTTAATCATGAGGGAAATAGGGGTAATTATATCTTTTTCTATGTAGCTCCAAATGGCATGAAATTTTTATGGTGTAATTTTTGTAGGTTTTTCTGAATAGTTTTACTATATGTTGCTTTAATCACCTAATTAACTAAATAAATTAGAAAGGGACATTAAATAATTTAATTAGAGGTTGGCACTATACTTTCTGATGTTCCTCTGGTATGTACAACAAGTTGGTAAACTTGGTTTGGTCCAATCATGCTTTTGCATCATCACTAAATAATTAATTTAGTAAACCTGTCATTTATGGACAGATTCTATGTTTACCTTAATTCGATTTGGTTAACGTAAGAATCATGCTTTGATGTTTACAAATGATTTGTAGAGAATTTCATAAGCTTTCCAAAATGTCCTCTTGCAAGTCATTTGAATTTATAGAACTCTGGTTATGATTGAATTAAGGAACTACTCGTTTTCATATAAAACCTTAACTTTGATTTAAGTATGCCTTTACTATTTCCTAAGCTTGTGGTAATGTTCCTAGGTGTTAGGCCTTTAACTGAAGATGAGCATCTTTATCTTAGGTTATGCAAGTTAGGTAAGTAGATCTCGTTCTTCAAGTTAAGTTAGATACATGTTTTAAAGTGATTTGAATAGAGCTATTCTTAATCGGTAAACGAGTGTCCAGTGATGTTTCGTTAAACACTTACTATGATCCATTCATCATGAACATCATGTCATTCCTTATGCATCCATGATATTTATCTTGTGCATCGGCATGTAATAGGTGTACCGAAAGGTGTGACACTGCTGGAATTCGAGGAACCGAGCGAGCAGCAGCAGCCAACACCGGAGGTTCAGGAGGTGCATCCCTCAGGAGAAGTGCCAGACGAGGTTGCCGTTGAGTGCCCTGATCACCGTCCATGTAACTTTATGAAAGGCAAGCCTCGGAGCATATTAAGCCTCCTAATTTCCGAAATGCAGTTAAAGTATTATTGTTACATATATATATTGTTGCATTATATTTAGGTGTTGGATGCAAACACTTGCTGCATTGGTTATCCAATCCTTGTCCAGATATTGAAACCCTGAATCCTATATAGCTCAGGTTCATGTAGTGCTTAGCCCTGCTTAAACGCGGTAGAAGTCAGGTGATTTCCGGTCACCTGCGAGATATAGGAATGGAATATACACATGGCACGGTTGGCTATATTTGTTATCGTGGAAAAGAACATGTCTTAATCTGAAATGAAGACCGGGCGGAGGCTTGCCGGTTTGTAGTGACTCCGTCTGTGTCGCTTAAAGACTGAATCTTGGAGCCTTTCCTATTCATGTTGAACGCATGCCTCTCTCTTAGTTGGCCGTGTCTGAAGACCGACCACGAAGCCGAGTAGCTCACCTCAGGCCGGAAGTCGATAAGTATAAAGTACGCCTCGGAAGGGAGCCGTAGGCGTGAGTCTAAGGGCAGGTGATTTAAAAGTCATGATCGTCCTGGCAGAAGGGTTATCCCTGAGAGCGCTGGCGTTGATCGAACCCGCGAATTTGGTTCCTGAGTTGTACCAAAGGTGACCCACGGCTACCCTTGCAAAGTATGCCAGGGTGAGAGTTAGGAATACCCCCTCAGCTGAGTTGTAATTCGATTCGAGTCGCCGTCTCTCTCGGTTAGTGAGAACTTGACGGGCTTATCTCCAAAGTAGATACACTAAATAACATAATGGTTCGAAAATGATGATATGATGATGACAGCCTTATTATACCTGCTATGGTTAATATTGTTTACTCATAATAAGTGAGTGCTCTAGTACAGGTGCAAATCTAGTGGACAGGTAAATGATGATAAACTTGATGCGAAGTTTAAATTGGTTACTATATTCATAAGCTCTTTTATGCAACTATGTCCAGCTAGCCCACCTCATAAGCCTTGCATGACCCTTGGTGTCTTTTATTTCTGGTTTTGACGGGTAAGTATAGCTGAGTACATTCTCGTACTCAGAGTTTATCTCCCACCTGTTGCAGATAACTAGTTCTACTTTGGTTGTTGCAAGTATTGCCTTCTCCCGGCTAGGGATGAAGACTAGACCGTTGGGTGCGGTCTCTCCTAATTCTCGTACCTGAAGATGCTTTTGTGGGACATGACTAAGATCTGGCAATGTATTTGAAACTATGAAGTTATGTACTAAACTATGTTGCTTTCACAAATTTGAAGTTGGTTTGTAATATTTTATTTGAACTCTGATGGATGTAATACGAATGCTACTTGTGAAATGTTGTAACGAATGATGTGTTGTGTTGAATCACTACGGTCTTGGTTTGTATGTCGAGAGTTGGTTGAAATCCTTCGTGATTTCCGGACTACCGGGATTATGGGAGCTTAAGTACAGAAATTTGATCATTTCGGTGATTGTTTTTGTACTTACGTTTTTATGATTTGGTCGGTTCTGTTACAGGGTGCGTCGTCTCTTCGCGAAGAGACGATGGGGGCTCGTGCTCCCAAGTCATATCGCCCGCTCCAGCACCGTTGTACGACGGGGGCTCGTGCTCCCAAGCCATATTTGATCACCTTGATTTATGAGTGTATACAAGAATTAATTATCTTGCAGATAGCCTAACAGACAACTCATTGTATAATTTATCTGTATTGCTGTCTCTATATGACCTGCAGACGGTAGGCGTCTAAACTGTTGAACGTGCCCTTAGTGTGTCTTCTCTAGTTATTAACCATGCACTGCACGGCTAACTCACCATAAATGTTAATCCCTGCGAATTTTTCGACCACAACTGATAGTAAAACTGATGATCGATTATTTACAATAACAGGTTCTTATCTTCTAAGATACAGCACCTCTGGAAAACGAACATATTATATACATACAATACCACAATGCCAGCAGCTTTCTAGAATCTAGAGTGCAAAGCCTTTTGCCCTTTTCCGTGAATGAACATCCATAAGGCAGGGGTCAAAACAGATTATCCTGGAAAGCAACACCATCGCATCCGAATTGCAACATACGAATACTAGATATGTAGCAGTAGATTATGCCTTTTCATGTTGTATCCATTTAGAAGCCCATGCTCATCAGCAGCCGCTGCAGGGCCTTCCAACCCCAAAGCAAATCATGTTCATAAGCAGTGGCCAACCCATTCTCAACCGGAACACCATCCTCAGACAAGATATTATCTCCTCCAGTTTTTTCAGCATAATTCTCGTCAGTACTCGAAATACTGCTGTTCTCCATGTTTTCTTTTCCAAGAAGTTCGTCTAGAACCTCCATTTCCTCATGCAGCATTGACTGGTCAAGGAAAAGAAAAGGCTCATCGAATGAGAAATAGACTTAACATGGATCATTGAACTATTAAACATAGACATTGGATTGCGGGCTTTTTTCCACCCTAGGAAACCCCTGAATTGTGCACTTTTCACCCCTTCCTCCTATTCAAACGAGTACAATAGATAAACTTTCAGTTCCAATTATTTTTCCATAAACTTAGTAAGGAACTACCAAACTCTAATGTGCTCCGATGAATTAAACTAGTGCGCAGTTGTTAATACTCCTCAACTATTATCAGCGTGGTCCCTTGTAAACGCATTACCACACTCTCCAGAACCTAATAGATGTTTCATATAGCACGCATAGAATGTACACTGAACTACTTATAGACAACGGAATAATAGTTGAGTGGTAATGCGTACAGATATGTATATAAAAAGGCTTCTGGAATTGAACTGTGTTTGCTCTATGTCATGTGAAGAAGGTGTTGATTAAACAGGTTACCTTTTGAGGGTTAGCTTCGTTTGTCTTCACCCAATCTACTTGAACAGAAGCATCTGTGGCAACTGCTGGCTTCTTGTCCTCCTTGGCAACAACGGATTCATCCTCTTTGACTTGATTATCATCCACTTGGAGCTCCTCTTCTAAAACAGTATCCTTTCTGCTTTTGCTGTCATTTGAAACAACAGTTTGCTCTATCCCAGTAGACACCACTCCCTCCTCTTCTGCTATTTTCTGATTCCTCACATCATCCCAATCTTCAAAGACAAGCTCCTCTTCTAAAACAGTATCCTTTCTGCTTTTGCTGTCATTTGAAACAACAGTTTGCTCTATCCCAGTAGACACCACTCCCTCCTCTTCTGCTATTTTCTGATTCCTCACATCATCCCAATCTTCAAAGACAAGCTCCTCTTCTAAAACAGTATCCTTTCTGCTTTTGCTGTCATTTGAAACAACAGTTTGCTCTATCCCAGTAGACACCGCTCCCTCCTCTTCTGCTATTTTCTGATTCCTCACATCATCCCAATCTTCAAAGACAACCAATGTGTTTGTGGTTTCACCTGTTTGAAAGCTTCTGTTCGGCCCATCCTGCCAATGCAACTTCCCTGTGGAATCTTGGAGCAAGAACTTGAACTCAATCGGCTTGTTGGCCGGTAAATCCTGGTCATCAAAACAGGATAGACAAAAGGGGTGACGTCATCACTTCAGAAGCACGCAGATCATCACACACAATGCGCATGCGCACGAAACGAGGCTCACTTTCTCTAAGATCCAGTCGTGGCTTTCCTCGGCCCACTCCAAAGCAAACGCATTCAACGGATCCCAGAGGCCGAGCGCAGGGTCGTCGCCGACGAGGCAGACGCTCTGCCCGAACGTGCACTGCTTTTGCAGCACAAATCGGACGCGCACTGTCTTACCTGGAACCGGGAGGGGGGGCAAAGAACATGAAGGGCGCAGTAAAAACGAGAACTAAAGGATCCATCATTCAGGATCAAACAGATTTAGAAGTTTCGCACCATCGCCGCCGACTTACCCAGTTGAGGAGACGAGGTTTCAGCAGCAGCCGCCGCAGCGTCGTTCGCATGGACCTCCGCCTCGTCAGCCTGCATAAAAAAACTCCCCAAAACATCAGCGCATCATGGTGCGGCGAGCAGCCGAGAAGAACGCGCGCGCACGATTCCGGTCCGACGCGACTCACCTGGGTGGTCGCCACCGCCACGGCGCCGCCCTCCTGCGCGCGCGACGGGAGCGGCTCGAGGTGCTCCTGGTGGTGGGAGGCTACGGCGACGACGACGGGCGCCCTCCGCCGGGCGCGCGCGGCGGCGGGGACAGCGCCCACGACGCGCCGCGCCCCTCGCGCGCCCCCGTAGACGAGCGCGGACCGGGCCCGCGCGTGCGACGTGCTACGGACGGCCGCCGTTGCGGATTCCATGGCTGGCGATCGATCCCGGTGTCGCCCCTGCCTGCCTAAAACCCTGTGCGCGCTGCGGCACTGGAGGTGACAGACTGACAGGCGCTTTCGCACTTCGCAGGGGGGGCAGGACTCTTGCCACTTGGCCGCGCGCGCCCGTGATGAGATGCCGTGCTCGCGGGGGCTTTGGGCGGCGTTCACCGGTAGGCCACGGCCGCACGGGGGCCCCGTGCGGGTTTGGTTTGCGGTGACGAGGTGGGAGATGGCGACGTTCAGCGTGGGGGCGGGATGGGCTGTGCGGCACTGCGGCTGGATCCTCCTCGTCGGTCGTCTGCCGTTGGATCTCGCGCCGCGCGTGGGCAGGAGGGCGTTTCGGTTTTTGTGCCAACACCACCACCTAAAATACAATACTTATTTGTCCTTTGAGTGTAAAAGTTTCTATATCTATTCGACATTTTCTCCGATGACAATATTGAAAGAGAATTATTTCTATAAATGGGTTTCTAGGAGGGAGGATATTTATATTTGGGTTGTGACTCTTAGACAACCCAAAATAGATCTTTCATATAGCTATTTTATTTGAGGCTGATTTTAAATCTCTTACCGTCTATTTTAGATTTAGGTCTCCTCGCCACAGACAGTCTGAATCGGGGGAGCGCTCGGAGTCTGGCTCCTGCCGCTACGTTACGTGGCCGGTGACCCCTTGGCCCTTGCGTTGCGCTACTACGGATCTCGCGGGCCGCGGCGCCAGCAACTTGCTGGACTGGATCGCTGGACTCGCTTTGCCAGTTTGCCGTGCCGTTACGTGGCTCTTGGCGTTTTTCGAACGGCAGGGCAGGACAGCCGTGTTTTGAGAAGTCAGCAGATGTATTTTGTACGTATGCGGTACTACAGGATAGCATATAGAGCTTATAACAAGCCCATAAAAGACGTCCTTTTGATGCCTGGAAGCGACCAGCCTGGGTTTGTAAAAGAAGGTACGTTTCATAGTAATGTCGCGTATAGCAAGACCTGACAAGGGTGCACAACAAAACGAAGCACAAGCGTGTTCGACCTCAACGAAGACTTGAGTGGCGTGACGATACTGGTAGGTTTAAGCAATGGTTATTATGGAGAGCAAAGGCAAACGGGGAACATATATACGATGAAAATCATGAACTTATAGCTCTATTTAGCACGCATAGGCAGTGGCGGAGCTTGGACAAAAAAAAAAAAGAGACGGGGCAACTGATATGAAATGCACAGAGAGGGGGGTCATACCTGTATTTTCATAGTAATTTGAAGTAGTAAAATCGTGGACTCCCTCCGTCCCATGAAAAATATTAAACTTGCAGAAGTAAAATATTTTCAACTTTAATCAAATATACATCTAAAATATTAATATTTATGGTACATAATTAGTATCATTAGATAAATCATTGCATAAATTTTTATATAATAAACTTATTTGAAAATACAAATGTTGCTAATATTTTCTACAAACCTAGTCAAGCATAAATCCCATAGTGACACTTTTATAGAACGAAACGAATATTTAATTAAGAAATCTTCTACGAGTAGCTTATTTGGGGGCATGGCCCACTTTGGCCCTTACTAAGCTCCACCACCATGCATAGGTAAAATGCATTAAGGCCCGTCTCAGTGGGGATTTCATGGCCCTGTTACCAATGTATTCATATTTTGGAAATAGTGCAGAAGAGTTTCATCCCCATAAAACTCTCTCTACTCCCATGAAACTCTTATCATCTCTCTCTTCATCGATACGGTGCCACATCAGCCTATTTAATGCCTATGAAACTCTGAAGAAACCCCATTAAAACTGGCCTAAGGACACACATGAATTAATTTTTGTAGTAAAATTCACAAGCAGCCTCTAAACTTGCATGGCAATTGCATTCGAGTCCCCAATTCTTGAGTTTTGATATTTAGGCCATCGAACTTGTACGACAATAGCATCTAAGTCTCTAAACTTGTCCCGAATACCAACATTAGTTCAAATAGTCTGATCCGCTCCATCACTGATGTGGCATAGTGACTATGTGTTGACGTGGACCGACACGTGTGGTTGTAAGCATTTATTTAAGCCCCTCGTCTTTTTTCTGACAGGAATGTAAGCCCCTTATCAGTTGTTCAAAAAAAAAAAGAATTGTAGCTGGGCCGAAATGATGGTGCTGCCAACATAGTAGTCTCCGCCTTTCAATACCCATTGGGCCAGTGAGGCAAGACCCTTTGCAAGCATGGACCGTCATACCAAGAGGCATTCCGATTGCATATGCCATGGGATTTTGGCTTCGAACCTACTGTAGAATCAGCGGGGTGTTTCAAAACATAAAAGGCAAAAATAGCTTTGTCACAGCAAGCGCCATTGAAAGGTTAGTCGTCTGAACACAGAACATATGTTAAAGCGCTATCTAAAAGCAGTTGAGCTGAACTAGGTGAGTACTAAACTAAGAGCAAGTATAATTATAAGTTGTAAGCGGGCTAAATGTTGAGGTGGAGGAGAGAGAGGAGAAGCGGGCTGACAGCTTAGGCACAGTAACCAAGAAACTTTATGAGAGAGACAGGTAGATCATGTATTAATAGTGAAGAGCTAACTATTATATGGGTGGGAGAAGGCTACAAAGAAACTTTACAGCTAGCAGTCGGCTGTACTATTAGCCTTGCTCTAACACCACCTGTAATAGCCGGCTGAAATCTTAACTACGTACTCAAGATTCAGGTGCCATCAAGTCAAGAGGAAGAAAATATTAAATTGATCAACATGGGCTACAGCTCCAAACTCTATACATGGTGCTACAAACCAATGCTGGCATTCCAGTTTACATATTCAGACACCTGATTAACCTAGGAAGAGTTTGCTGTGAGGAGATAACCTGATACCCTAAGTAATATACATATTCAGATCACAACATAGGCATTTATGTATGGTAATTTGACTTGGTCACTAACAAACATTGTGCTGTTCCACACACACCACACACCAGTATTCCTACTCCCATTGCAGCTATTCTCAATTTCTCATAAATGTTAACACCCCACACACCCGAATAGACCATATCGGACACAAACTTTATAAGCACATTACAAGGGAGCTAATGTTAGTGGCAAAATATCCTACCTATGTCATAATATGAAACAAGTAGATGAAATTTAATCACAAACATTGGAGTGTAACAAAACAGTTAGTAAATTATGCTATTGCAAGGCCAACACATAATATGAAAGAACAAGCTATTAGACATACATAAGAAAACCAGACTTATTACCAGGCTGCACTCATCAACCTACAAGACAGGAAACAGATGAACATGGTCACAGGCCACTGATCAATAGAAGGATAACATATAAGATACTGTGCAATATTAGCACCAGTTTTGACTTTAATTAAGCATAATTCACAAAGGATGGAGGAAGGATCCATCCTCTTACTGTAGTTTCTAATGACACGGAATTTCCACAACTATACAAATAACATAGCGCATGTTGACACTCAAGCAGTACTGCATACACCAATTCACTACTGAAAACTTCCACTTCAGATTACAGCATAAGACATCTTGATATATGGCTCTTTTACAGTTTTACTTCATGGTTAATAAGCATACTACAGCACATTCATCACTTCATCAGTGTTTGTGTTTGTGTTTCTACTTCTAGGACAGAAACTTCATAAGAGCACTAGAGTCAGAGCGGATCTAAATTGGGGAATCTTCTGCAAAAATGCGGAGTCAGTTAAGCAATCCTCTGCGACTCAATACAATTCCATCGGAATAGAACAAGTCAAACTCAACAAAAGGAACGAGAGGAATGGAATACTGGATGATTAAAATCTATTGCAATTTCTGAAACTGGAGCCAAAACTTCAAAACTGTAAAAAAACTAGCCGGACATCAACCACCTAGTAAATTATGGTGTACCAAGATCAATTCGTAGTATAGTATGTTTCAAAAAAAACAATCCGTAGTATAGTATATATATAAAAAAACAAACTATACACGAAAGTGCAGCTTATTACCAGACCAGACCATGTCGTTGATAGTTAATATACTCCTACATATAATCAAGAGTGAAGAAACAAAGGAACGTCGGCACAAGCCCACAATCACTTGGAATTGGAGGTACATAGGCTACAATTCAGAGCCATATCGAGAGAGTTCACAGGAATCACCGCGCCATTAAGCTGCTGGTTCACTCTCTTCGCTAGCCTTAGGCTGCGGCGGGGGCTGGGGGCGGCTGTCGTAGTCGACAACCTCTGCGTCTGTGACGGACCGGGAGTGCTGGACGATGGAGCGACCGATGGAGTTAATCCACTCCTCCTTCTCCTTCTCGGAGTCCGCAATGAAGTACATGGTCTCGGCAGGCGTGGAGAGCTCGAAGGCGAACTGGCGGTTGAGCACGTCCTCGGCGCCCTTGACTGTGAGGCAGGAGGCGACGGGGATGACGCCGCGGGGCACCGAGGCCCGCGTCACCGCAGGGTCCTTGAACCAGAAGAGCCGCCCCTGCTTGAGCACGAACCACCGCCGCCTCCACGTCTTAATGTACTCGCCCTGCTTATTTAGCCACCCCGCGCGCTCCTCGCCGTGCCAGAACTCGACGCCGCCGCCCGGGGCCGCGTCCAGCGCCGAGGGGGAGGAGGAGCCACTGACGCTGTCCATCACGGCGCGCCACAGGCTGGCCGCCATCACCACCGGAGAATTTGGGGATCGGGTGGGGGGTTTGCGACGGCGGCGGCGAGTCAAGGTGGGTGGGGGGCAATTTGTTCCGTGCTGGATTCGCCGGAAGGGAGTGCGTGATGTGATAGGTGCCCTCTTCACTGATAACTTGGAGAGGCACGTGCCCTGTTCGTTTGGTGATAAATATGGCTCAAAATATGGTTGACTGATTTATTATAAAAAAAATATTATTCGTTGAATAAAAAAGTCTGACTTATAAATTAAGTGAACGGGGCGAGCAGGAGACATCCGGATCCAACGGCCACAACTACAATCGAAAGTTTGTTTGAAATCTAAAGTCCATTGGTTTTCAAAAATAGGGAGGAATCAGAAAATAATCTATCTGATATTAATCTACTACTTTGTGTCCTTAAATAAATAGATTCTAGATTATCTTAAATCAAACTTTTAAACTTTGGTTGAATTTCTAGAAAAACCTATAAAGATTTACGATATCAAATTAGTATCATTAGATATTTCATAAAATATAATTTTATAATATACTTATTTTATGTCATAAATATTGTTGCTCTATCTAATAAAGTTAGTTAAAACTTAAGATAATTTGACTTGCCCGTATTCTAAAAATTGATTTATTTGAGGATGGATGGAGTATATATCTATATTTACGTTTTATATTTATTCCATTATAAATTACTAGTGTTGGTAACATGGGGAGATGTTTATTTGTTGTGCTTCTACTATAGGATAGCGAGCCAAATAGTGTACTATAAATTGCAGACATAAACATAACATGGGTATCTATGGAATCAATTTCTATCTATTACCCTATAAATTTGAGATGGATTTATATCTAAACTTTAGAAAGTTGTGAATCTCTTATAAAGCTAATCCCCTCTCAAGTTTTGTCCCAACATGCAAACTATCCACACTCTCACTAAGTAAGTAACTATCCACATTATCTCCCACTAATAACCAAGTCATCCCACTAACTTTCAACCTTTTAATGCAAGTTATTCGTATTATCTCTACTAAGTGTAATTACTACTTTCAAGATATAAGAATATAAAAGGCATCCATATATTGCTATTTATTTTGTTGTTCCATCCTCTTATAAATTGTAATTCTATCTAATTCTATTACTTTTTTATTCGATTTTTTCATTGTCTTGCTCACTTTTATTAAGAATGGGCATAAGAACATGTAAGTTTAACTCATATATGCAACAATTTTATTATTAAGAAAGTCCTACAACAATGCGTGAGGTATCTTCTAGTTCCTCCAAAATGAAAGGATCTAAACGGGCTAAAGGAAAATTGGGAAATAATTTTACAGTTGGTTCCATAACCACGAAATAACCGGCATACCTAAAATAATAGGAAAATAAAATTTGCCTGATGGAGCACTAATAGAAATAATTTCCTTGTATGTTCTTTTCTAACAAAAAAATCCCAGATTTTGATTTCTATCCATATCATATTGAAAGGATTGAGGCAAGGTCTAGAGAGGTAAAGAGACCTATAAAAACTTAAAACTCGAAACAGCGGGTTAGCAAAATGGAGAGGTTCCGCGCATTCCCCGCGGAACCACCACGGTCACGGAAGTTCCATGCAAATCCTCGGAAGTTTCGCTGAAAACACCAACAAGTGAAATGAGCATAATTGAATCTTAGGTTGAGTTAAATACCAGCTTCTTGGTGGTGTGAGCTTCCTTTTGCACCTAGTCCTAGATCAGGTGAAAACTCTAGAAATAGAATTCAAACAAGAGAGGCACAAACTCAACAACAAAGGGCAAGACACATGATTTAACCCGAGGTTCATCTAAGCCAATGTTGGCATTTCTTAGCGCAATCACAAGTATGGAGATAGACTGCATCCCTGGCAACGGCTCTAGAAATACTTGTTGACATTTCTTAGCGCAATCACCAAGTATGGAGATACACTCCAACCCCAGCAACGACGTCAGAAATGCTTGTTGGCATTTCTTAGCGACATCACTAAGATTTGTGTTTCCTAGCGATGCTGCCAAGAAATACATTTGACGATAGTTCTTAACGATTACAAAAGTGTTGTAGCATTTCACCCATAAGTATTCAGGATATCGTTATTTATATTTTTCCAAAGGAGGGTAAGGTATAAGAGTCTAGTATGGATATGAACAACATTATATACTTGCATAGTAAACCAATAGTATATGACAGGGGTAAAATGGTATTTCAAGGATAGTGGACACACATCTGAGCCAACCTCAAGGATAAAAGGAAAACAAAAAATAAAAGAATATTCGTAAGCGGAGCAGGCATGTTCTAATATAGCCGTGCAAAGAACAGTTGATAATCATACAAATTGTATGGTTAGAGTTAGAACTAAGTGTAAGATAGATGGAGAGATCCTCGAACATTAGTCTGCCAGCAAACCATAGAGACTTTATAAACTCGTACACGATACCCAAACGTGGGGGATTACAAGGAACGGATAGGGCTGTCACCATCTGTCGCCTACCCCTCAACCGGGGGCACCATCATAACCGAAGGTTCCCGTGCATCCGAGCACCACGCCTGTGTACAAGAAAACTACCCATGTCCCCCCGGGACTCTGACCCTATAGATCAACAAGCAAGAATATGGGCAACCCTGAAGGAACGACAAACCGCCACCTCACTCCTAGCTCTACTTCTACTCATATAAGTCATATGAATGGTTAAGCATAAAGTTGCACATGTTAAGATCATAAGACACAAACTATATGTTAGTTCATATGTCAAGATTATAACATGAGAACTATAGTCTAGTTCATATGCATAACTATATTGATAGAATGAGAATAAGGCTATGGAAGAACTCTTCATAGTATTCATACCAAGATGTCTCTCTTCTTTTAAGTAGCCAAGCCCTCCTTGATAGCTTTGCTAGCTCACAAAATACTACTAAAAGTAAAAATACAAGAGGTGGTAGTGAGGTGTGTAGCTCCAAATGGTGTGTGTGTGTTGAAGGTGAGCACTACCCCCCTATTTATACTACTAAGTGGTCGGTTTCGGTGTTGATTAAATTGGAAACCACCGTGGACCGACGTTGCATGCCGCCATGCAACCGCTAGAGGAAGCCGGGCCTAGGAGCCATCCACTAGGGCCACCTCATGACCGCCTTCGTGTGGTCTGTTCCTGGGTGGGCCTAGGCCCCTCCCATGTTGGTGCTCGGCCCAGATTCTTCGTTGGAGTGGGCCTTTGCTTGGTTCTTTAATGTAGGATCTGCATTACGCTTTCTGGATTACGCATTTTGCTTTGTTTTTCACTTGTATTTAGATGTGTGACCTGTAAAACATGTTTCTTCCAATACAAGTGGAACTATGTTAAAAGTAATTGCATATGTGTTAAAAGTTTGTTTATTTCTCCTGTTTTGGATATAAATTGGCGATCGGATATGGTCGTTAACGATCGCCAACAAATCCCCCAAGCTTAACATTTGCTCGTCCCAAGTAAAATAGCTAAGTACTTAGTTGTTGATCAGGAGTTGCTACTATGCCGAATATATTTCATAAGTGCCATGCCTATAACAAAGTATTCTTCCGCAATTCAAATAAGTCGACATTTTTTATCCACCCTTTACCTTGATCCCGGTGGGGCGTATAGCTTTTTCAAGTTCTTGGGTGGTTGCACGATAGAATGGTTGTAACAGAATCACAAATCATTCATTCCTCGATTACCATCTATCCGGAGGTTTTTGATAAATTTTGTAAAATAAATGTAAGTTCCTCAAATGATTCTCTCGGTCGCTTAATGTGTATGAAACCTCACCATGGCATTTGTTATTTTGCCTTCTTTTTCACATCCTGCCACTAATGGCTTTGAGTGGAGTTTTGGGTAGGTATGAAAGTGGGGCATACTTCTATCACATATTTTGTTAAGTAAAAAATCAGACCTCAAGGAGATGCAAGCCATACACTTTGATCACGACGTGTAAGTGTGTGGAATTTTTATAACTTCCTAATTCTAAATATTTTTTGTACTCCTTTGATAATGGGTCTCTCTCTTTTGGATAATGCCTTTTATTTGAAAGTATGGGCTATCTTTATTTCTTTCTTTTTTTTCTTTTTCTTTTCTTCATGCTCTTTGGCATGCATTTTTTCTCTCATGCCTTTTGGCATGGATATTTTTTTTAGCATAGCCCATACCATTCTTCTTGGCATATGAAATTTTTGAGAGAGGGATGTATGACAAAATGAATGGAGTACTATTTTGGTGGACGGAAAAAGCATGTTTTTATGTAACTCTCAGTGTAAGAGTTAGTATTTTATTTGTGGGTGTACGTGTGTCTTGATCATGGGTGCATGACGAGAATCTCAACTAGGGTCACAATAATTTGACAAAGCTCAGTGCAATAACAAGCAGCATATGACTAAGATTTAAATTTGAATCATGTCATATGGCCTTGGTAGGTATTCATAATCATTGAGAAACTTTGAATTTTAACATTTTTTAGAATTAAGAACTTCGAATGTCTAGTTTCTCTTGGAACAAAGTCATAGCATATTCTATTTGTACTATATCATAACTCGCAACAACTTAGAAAATGAGCATGCATTTGTAACCCACAAGTTTTTAAGTTTTTAGGATGAAATATTTTTAGCTAACAAACTTAAATCTTAGGGAATACTAAGTTACAGCCTAAGCACAGATGAATTATAGACAGAGCAACTGTTCATCATTTCAACATGGGAGAAACTAAATATTCTTAAAACACATATGAGAATGGAATTTATATTTTTGGTATTTTTATCATATTTCATTTTTTGTTATTTTTAATCCATTTTTAAATGCTAATAATTAAATAAATGTAGAAAATAAATGCGAAAATTTAAAATACGAAAAAGATACAAGGTACCTCTACGAGGGTCCTCCCCTAAGCTAGCTCATGGCCTATGGTTTGGGATTGTATCCCATGGACCGCCAGTAGGCCACCTATGCGTCGTGCTGTTGCTTCAGCAGCACGTTCATTTGCGTCATCTGTTACTGCTGCTGCTGAAGCTGCCATTAGGTCATATCCTGTACATGAGTGTTAAGTGTATTTTGAATTTTACCTGTACGGATCTCCAGTCCTACAAGGCAGGTGTTGATGCCGTCTAGCTCACGACGATCCGAAGTAGATTGTTGTGGCTGAACGGGTGGTGGTAGTCCCTCGGAGCCAGAGGAGTAAGCATGTCTCCATGCTGCATCGTCAACCTCGTGCCATCCCGATTCACCGGTCTCATGTGGTTGCGGGGTGTGACCCTAGCCAGGCTAGTACCCGGGTGTGAACCCGGGCGTTTGCATGGCCAGGAACCACTCCGCATGGTACGCTTGAGGCACAAGTGGTGTTGGTGTTGGTGGTGGCTGATGAGAGCTGCCTGCTTTGTCCCTAGCTCTGCTCCTTGTTGACCTACGAGAAACATAACTTCTGCGTGCTTACTCTTGTTCTACAAGAGTGAAGGTGAGTGACGGGAATTTACACAAAGAGAGTTTCGGGTTAGGAAGCGAAATCTTATTTGTATACCCTGGGAAAAAACACAAAGTTTTCTGCATCATCATATTTCAAATGATGCCCTTGCATTAGGTAGTGCTCATCAATATCGATGCGTGGAGTAGAGATGTATGCCACATCTTGTCCATCCAATGCACCAATATTGACAACAATATGAGTCACAAGGGACATGCAAGAGATAGATGTAGAAGCCTTGAATGTTTCTAACCAATGTTTAAAAATTTCTTTCACATGAGCAATTTTAGTCTTTTTAAGCATAGCATAGAGAATTTGTAATTCAGCATGATAAACAAATCTTATGTCTTGTCTAGCAAACAAAGTCATGGCAACTCAACGATGCATGAACCTCAAAGTAGGATGATGAATATTCATATTTTGAAGTTGAAACTTGCCAACTATATTTTGACCCGAAAACACTCTCCAAAATTCATGGCGATTAAAACCTTTGAGAGCATGATCTAAGTCAATTGAGCATTTTGTACTAAAGCCTAAGTGAGAACTGAGATTCCTCCATATAAGATAATATTCTTTCTCAAAAAGATGGAAAGTAATCCCACCCTCAACTTCTTGCAAAGAGTATAAGAATTGAATTGTTAGGAGACGAGAACCTAGCTCATCAACGGAAGCAACGTTCTCCCATCCAACGACTTTCCAGATGGTGGCGAATTCGTTGTCCATACCTATCTTTTGGAGAAGGTTGGGGTCATACGCAGGGGTGTGGATGAACTTGTGATTCTTGATGAGGTTGTACGCTTGCATCTCCCGGTCTCCCTCCAAATCAAGGTGTGGATCATCGTCGCCTTCCTCCATCGGTTGTTCTTGCTCTTGCTCTTCCATTGGCTCGGTTTCTTCATCTTCATGCATCAGGCTCTCTTCGGGTTCAGTGTAGCATACGCTTAAGCTTCCATGGGAGCGACTTGAGCTTGCTCCCACGGCCTTGTTTAAAGCACCGGTGAGTTTCCTACCGAATTTTCCCATGGCAAAAAAACAACACAACAAGCTCAAAAATGGGGTTACGTTAGCGAAAATAAATTGAACCACCCGCGAGCTTGACTTAGTGATCTTGAGCTTAGGAATTTTCTGTAGAGTTTCCTTGCTCTCAAGCTTTGTGAATTTTTTTTGCAAGTGGTGAAGCAAAGAGAGTGAGAGGGAGCGAAAAATGGAGAGTGTGAGGGTGAGGAGGGCCTCAACCCAAGCTCTCGGATTTATAGCTTGAAGCACCGGCCAGGAGGGGGTGCAAGCAACGACTCCTAGTCGTTGGAGAAGCAGCAGCAACGACGGCGCCGAGCAGGGTACAGCCGCACCCCTAGTGCGCCCGCACTAGAGGTGGGCCCGCCGCTGTCCCCCTTTGGCCGATAGCTTCCAACGTCTCTCTGGGTGCTAGCCATTGGGGTTTTCGAATTTTCACTCCTCTTTCTTAGAAATGATTTTCCACAAAACTTTTATTGCATTTTGAATTTTCATAATTATTTTAAAAATGAGAAATGATAAGAGAAAAGTACTATCAGAAAATGATTTTTATTTTATTTTTCTAAAAAGTTTATTTTGAAGAAAATTTAAAATTTTGAATTTTTAAAATTTTTGAAATTTTGAATTTTTAAAAGATAACTACCGATTTACCTTCAGCAAGGGCTCAACATTTATAGTCTGTCGGCAAGACTTCTCCTCTATTGCTCTGTAGCTCCATGAACAAACTCGAGAGAATTCTCGGGTTGCCCTGGGATTTTCCCCGAATGATTGACAGGAATAGCGACAGCTATTTGAGCAATTTGAGTTTTAATCATTTTATTAAAACTTAGTTGGTTTTTAACAGAGGTGGATAAACTTTCAATTTTAGAATTTATATTTTCAATCATTTTATCATTATACATAAGCTTTTTAGTGATATTTTCATTAATTTTAGCTTGACCTAAAACTAGGTCTTTCAAGGATGGTTTATTCGAATTGAAATTTGAGTTGAAATTTGAATTACCTCCTTGCGAATGGGATTGATTGTTCCACCCGTTGTTATTACCTTGTCGGAACCTATTGTTGATATATGAGGCATCTTCATGGGTCTCGGGGCAGTCATTCCCCCGAGTGTTCGACTTCACCATAGACTTCGCAAGTCATTTGCGAGTCCATGGCCTTGACGGTGCCATTCATTGCCTCCTTGTCAATGGCACGCTCATCAAGTCTTTTCAATAACAAGTCCATTTTTGCGGCAAGCATATCCACCTCCTTCACAGTATTCATGCCTTTTTGTTGTTTTCTTTCTCCCCCCCCCCGCTTTGATTGGCTACCATCTTTTCAATGAGAGTCATGGCTCCATCGATGGTGAGGGAAAGAAACATGCCCCCAGCAGTGGCATCTATGTGTCCCTTCGACATGGGTGTCAGCCCCTCTGAAAGGTCCTTGTGTGGTTTTGGTAATTGAGTGACAACGTAGGTGGACTAATTGTGTTTATGTGAGATACACATGTGATTAGTCCACAGGTACATGTGTGTGAGCAACATATGCCATGAAGGTGAAAATAGCTTAGAGATGTTGCAAAGCTCACACATGTGATGATGAAGGAGCTTAAATGCACATAAGACATGACATTGAGTCATGTGATCAAGGTGGAGAAGATCAAGACAAGACTTGGCTTGATGGACCAGTTGCAAGCATGAAGGGCAAGTCAAAGGCTTTGGAGTGATGGACCACGTGGCGGTGAAGCTTGAGCAAGACTTGGCGTCGATGGACGTTGGCAACGGTGAAGAGCAAGTGAAGTCAAGATCGATGAACCAATATGATCACGTGATGATATGAAGTGGATCATATCATTGTTGATTGTGTTGGTGCATGTGTTGCATCGACATTGAAGGAGATGAAATGGAATGCGCAAGGCAAAGGTATAACCTAGGGCATTTCATTTCACCGATCATAGGTGTGTAGAGAAGTTTATGACCGGGTTTAGGATATATGGCCGTACTATTAAGAGGGGCAAACTTATTTGCATATCGGTCATCTAGTGCCACTCGAGTGATCTAACTTTGCATCGTCGCTAGGATCGAGTGGTGTGGCAAGTTGAGTGGCTAATCCTTTGAAAAATGATTGTGAAAATGCTAACACACATACACATGTTGGTGTACACTTGGTGGTGTTGGCACATTTGCAAAGGAGAAGAAGTTGGTGATGAAAACGAGTGAGTCACGCTGGTTACAGAGTGACCGGACGTGTCCGGTATGGTGACCGGACACATATGGTATTTGGCAGCATACTCAGCAATCGGACGTGTCTGGTTGCCACACCGGACGCGTCTGGTGTGAATCAGAAAAGGTGGTGTTCGGCAGTATAGTCGATCGGACGCTGGCAGCGTCCAGTCCGGTGTGACCGGACGCGTCCGGTCGTCGGTGGGTGCTTACTGTACTCGATCGGACGCTGAGGCTCAGCGTCTGGTCAGTTTCTAACTGTTGCGTCCAGTCGGCCCTAGAGGCTTACTGGACTCGACCGGACGTGGCGGTTGAGCGTCCGGTCGTTTCGGACTGTGCGTCCGGTCGTCTTGTCAGAGAGCCATTAGAGGCAATGGTAGGACACGTGGCGGTCAGACAGCTACCGGACACGTTCGGTATAGCGACCAGACGCATCCGGTATTCGTGATCGGTGCGTCCGGTGCTGCGTCCGGTCGACCCAAAAAACGCCCAGTGAAGGTGTAACAGCTCTATTTGTTCGTGGGGTTATAAATAGAAGCCGTGGTTGGCCTTTGGCCGAGAGCTTGGAAGGAGAGCACACTAGAGCCTTGGTGGCTTGTGTAGTAGTGCTTGGGAGCCCTCCATCTCACACATACTTGATAATGATCATCCGATTGTGTGAGTGAGCGATTCTAGTGCGATTGCATTGTGAGGTTGCATCGAGTGGCACTAGGTGATCGAGTTGCAAGCCGGTGGTGCTTGTTACTCTTGGAGGTTGCCACCTCCTAGATGGTTTGGTGGTGGTCTCCATGGAAGCCCACAAGAAGCTTGTGCGGTGCTCCGGAGAAGTGCTTGTGAGGGGCACTTGTGCTCGCCCCGCGAGAGTCGCGAAGAGCAACTTTAGTAAAGCATGTCATTGAGCTACCCTCACTCAAGGGGTAGGTTCTTGCGGCGCCCGACGTGTGGGCTTAGCGGGTGATGCTAATTAGCCACCGAACCACCAAGTGAGCGGTCGACACAACGGGGACAAGCGTGTTGGCAAACACGTGAACCTCGGGAGAAAAATCATCATGTCAACCTTGTTCTTCCCATTGGTTTGCATCCCCGTTACACAAGCTTGCGATTACTTTCATATACATTAAGCTTGTGTTGTTGCTTTTGTAATTAGTTAGCTTGTGTAGCTTGCTAGTTACCTTCTTGCTTGTGTAGCATAGAAGTAGCTCCCTTGCGTGGCTAATTTGGTTTGTGTAACCTTGTTAGTCACATTGCTTAGTTTGTGTAGCTAAGTAATTATGCTCTCTAATTTGGCTTTGGTTGCCTTGTTATTGAGCATTGCTAGTGAGCTTAGTTGGCTTTGTGCTTTTGCTTACTAGCATGTGTAGGAGCTCCCTTGTTGCTTAAAGTACTAGTGGCATAGGTTTGTGTGACCTTGCTCCTAGAATTGGTTAGGAGAGCTCTAGCTAGCCTGGCACCTTTGTTGCTTAAATATTATCTTTGGAAGGTGCTAAAGAATATAGATAGAGGGGTGCAGTCTTGGCTAGACCGATAGTTCTTAATTCCGCACTTGTTTCAGTTAGCCGACGCGTTTAATTTTAGAAAGGACTATTCACCCCCCTCTAGTCGCCATCTCGACCCTTTCAATTGGTATCAGGGCCCGGTCTCTCATTTGTGGTCTTCACTGACCCAAGAGGATGGCGTCTAATGGGCTAGATGTTTGTGAGGCACACATTTTTGATGGCACAAACTTTGCACTTTGAAAAATCACATGCTTGATCATTTTCATGCAAAGGGACCTAAATTTTTGTGGGTTGTCACTAGTGGTCTCACCCATGTCTTGGATCATAGAACTCTAACCAAAGCTCAAAGAGTCCTCTATGAATTTGATGCACATGCTTGTTGTTTTCTATTGGATGCTTTACATTTTGATTTGATGAAGCAAGTAAACTACAAGGGGACCGCTCATGAGATATGGGAGTCCATCAAGGAAACCTTTGGTGATTCCTCCACATGGGATGATGGCAAATTCAAGAAGAAGGATGAGCCCAAGAAGGAGGTGCATGACTGTGTTGAGCATAACCACAATTTGGTGATTGTGGAAGATTGCTCCACCTCATGGTCAAGTGATGATGATGATTGATCTACTACAAGTTCACTTGACAAGGTTGATGATGGTGCCACAAGTGTTGCAAGTGATGATGCTACCCATTGCACACTTGATGGTAATGACGGTTCATGCTCAAGCCATGATGAAGATGCTACTACATGCTCTCCAACCTCACCACATTGCTTCATGTCACAAGGTGACACCAAGGTATCAAATGATAATGTGGTTGATCATATTGATTCATATGATGAGCTTGTTAGTAGACTTGCTAGCATGACCATGTCTTTAGAAAATGAGAAAGCTAAAACATTGAAATTAGAAAATGAAAACTCATTTCTAAAGAACTCTTGTGAAGAACATAAGAAATTACTTGATGCTTATAAATCTTCACTTGATGAGCTAAAATTGAATCATGAGACACTACTTGCATCTCATGATGAATTATTAGAACAACATGCTTCTCTCATTAAAGCATTTACAAAGAAACTTAAAAATAATGAGAGCTCATCACATGGATCAAATGATAAATTGCAAAATGTTACTAACCCTTGTGATGTAGGCAAGAAGCATGTATCCACCTCTTGTGATGACTTATTAGAAATGCCATGATCTTCACATATAGATGCTTGTTCTACTTCTATGTCTTGTGAGACTAACATTTTGAAGGAGAACATTGAGCTCAAAAATGAAGTGAAGAAATTGAGCAATAAGTTAGAGAGGTGCTACAACTCAAAAGTCACCTTTGAGCACATATTGAAGACTCAAAGAAACTATGGTGACAAGTGTGGCCTTGGCTTCAACAAGAGCAAGATCAAGGGCAAAAGATGGGGCAAGAGAAGATATGAAAGAGAAATGAAGAAGCAAGAACAAGAGAAGCTCTCTCATTTCATGTGCTTCAAGTGCCATGAAATGGGACATCTTGCAAATGGTTGCCCCAATGAAGAAAAACTCAAGTTGAAGAAAGAAGATGAGAGGCTCAAGCATGTCAAGTGCTTCAAGTGCCGCACTTGGGGTCATCTTACCTCAATGTGCCCAACCAAGCAATTGGTGAAGCAACAAGTGAAGCCTCAACCAAAGCCACAAGTTAAGCAAGAGAAGACACCCCAAGTTCAAATCAAGATCAACCATGAAGATGGTAGTGATTTGATGATAAAGAAGAAGAAAACAAGAAGGGGTGGAAAGGCAAGGCATCCAATACAAACTCAAGATGCCAAGATGATGAGCAAGAATGAAGATGAGAAGAAAGATCATGCTCACATCAAGTGCTTCAAGTGTGGAAGTATGGGACACTTTACCTCTAAGTGTCCTACCAAGCTTGAGAAGAAGGCTCAAGCAATCCATGAGAGGCAAGGCAATGAGGAGCACCACATGAGCAAAGAAGAGAAGGCTCAAGCAAAGAGAAAGTGCTACTCATGCCGGGAAAGGGGACACATAGCACATTCATGTCCCCTAGGTGATATTTTTAAGCCCATTTCAATTGTTGATAATAATATGCTTAGAAAGGATGGTAATGGTACCTCTATGGTTGCTATTGCAAAACATCCCGCTACTCATACTAAGGCATCGCCTAAGTATGTTGCTCCTAACTTGAGAGGACCCAAACTTGTTTGGGTACCATCAAAAAGTGGATGATTGATTGTAGGTACCATCGGCATTGGAGGCTTGGTTCAAATGATATTCATCTTGTTGATCATGTAGTTGAGCCAAGTATTGCTAAGTGATGATCATTATCCCAATGCCATGACAAATTGAATGAAGTCCAAATGTGCTACAACATACAAGTGTAAATTTCAAGTTGTTGGTGATTCATTGGATATATTTGATGACTTGCAAATAATTGAGTTGAAGCTTGCTAGTTGGATGATCATGAGCTAACCAAGGTATATCTCTTGTTGATCATTTCATTTGGGTGCATATGAGTTGATTGAATTGGATAAATATGCAAAGTTGCTTGCTATAAGATGATTGAATGGATAAATTGATTAGTAATCAAGTTTGGATTGATTTATGTTGGATAAATTCATGAGATGATTTTTAGTAAGTGGTCTGAATGGATATATGTCTTATGGAAGTATTCAAACAAGTTAGTTTCAAGTTTGATTCATATTTGATGAAGTATAGCTCAATTGTTGAAATCTGTCCTATATTGCAAAATCTGAGCTAGCTGTGAACTTAGCCATGTTTGAGAAATCAAAACCTATTGGATTGGCATGAAAATTGGTATACATGCTCTATACTTATGGTATAAGATGTTGTACAATTTTTATGAGAATTGGATAAGAAATGCTTCGGTTTTGGAGTAGATCTTGTCAGCTATAGTGCAGCAGTTTTCAGCGTGTAGCAGTGGTGGAAGAATTGGAATATGGCAGCAATCTAGAAGTCAAATGAAGCTTAAATTTTTACAGCTGCTATATAACTTAGTAAAAAACATCTCCACCAAATTTCATGGTATTTGGATTTGTACTTTGGAGAATATGCTTATTTCTTTGAAGGGTATAAAATCTGTCAGAAAAGTGACAAATGTTGGATTGATCTAGAGTCACTTTGATTGAAAGGTCCTCAAGTTGGAAACATGTTTACAGGTGTTTGAGGTACCTAAGTTTGGGTTTGAGATGATCTAGAAGCATGACAAGATATGAGTACAAGGCTATTTTGATTGTGGAGTGTATTTTGCACATATTTGGTACTCAAATTGGAAGATCAAGATCAAACTCAAGATGAAGTTGAAGGTTAAGTTCTAGTGTCTATTGGAAATCATTTGGTAGAAAGAAAAGAACTTAAACAAGAAGAAACAAAATGACTTA
Source organism: Miscanthus floridulus (assembly GCF_019320115.1). NCBI lineage: Eukaryota > Viridiplantae > Streptophyta > Magnoliopsida > Poales > Poaceae > Miscanthus > Miscanthus floridulus. Next base: position 70,498,066 of record NC_089596.1, on the reverse strand, counting down.
AAGAAAGAATCAAGGTTACTCATCAAGTTAAGTCCATCACTTGGATCAATCAATCAAGTTATTTCAAGTGAGTGCCAACAATGGTTCTTGGAGAGAAGTCACTTCTCCCTAGTGTAGGGGCTTGCTGCCTATGTGTAGGTAAACCAAGTGTGGTACTTGGAAGGCTAACATGGAAGTGATGATCCGAGGAACATTTGAGATGCTTAGTTGAAGCAATCAAAAGGGTTGATCAAGAAAAGCAAGCAACACCCAAAAGAGAGCTAATCATGATATTTCAAGTAGCATTCTCAAATTGATGCTCTCATGCAAGCAAAGATCAAAAGATAAAGCAAGTCAACCACAACAAGAAAGTGCACTTGATCATAAGTGGTATTCATTTCATATGGGTGAAGAATGAAATTCAACATGGTATCTATTGGTCTTCACCAAGCTTATAATTGGACTTCACATTGCTATTGGAGTAATGAATTGGAATCTATGTGACTATCCTCTACTCCAACATAGCAAAGGTATCATTGTAATGTGCATGATCATTTCATCCCTTACTAGTATGCGGTTAGTGCATATAGTACATGCTTCATAGGATCATGCATAACAAATGAAATGCTTAAATTCATAGCCTGCCACTATTGTTTGAATGATTACTTGATCTAGTGGTTAGTACATGAATTTGTTCATGAGCTAGTAAACCCAAGTACTTGACTCAATTTGGATTGCTAACAAGTGACAAGTACAACATTGGCAAGGTAACCCTTGCAAGTGGTGTGAAGAAGCATGTCATTGGTTCAAACCGAACTTGAAAGCTTAGGCAAATCATTTTTAGTTCAAGTCAATCATAGAAGCTCATGATAGTGATAAGAGTATAAGCACAAGACAACAATGCAAATGGATATCTAGTTTGTATGTTTCAAGTGGTATCTAGACTCAAGTATTTCATCAAGAATCTACAAATGATGACTAGATCAACTCACAAGTGATATCCTATAAGTGGTACTCATGAAGATAGAAAATGTTCAAGAAATGGTTTTTGTTGATAAATCAAACAAGTGGTTCCATACTAGAAGATTCTTTCAAATGGTATTCACTTCATACAAGTGGTATCTATACATAGTATCAATCATGCAAGATGATGGTTCCACAAGTGATCCTCAACTTTAAGTGATCATCAAATGAAGAATGCATCCCTCACCTACAAGAGCTCAAGTGTATCAAATGGATGACCCATGCTATCACATAGGGGGAGGTGTCCCACAAATTGATCTCAAGATCAAAAATCTTATGTGTGGTATCTCAAGAAACCCTACACAAGTTACAAGTGGTATATACAAGTGGTGTCATTCCAACAATCAAGTGATGTCCATAAAAAATGCAAGATTCAAGCCTCAACCATCTACCCCAAAATGCATACCCTTGCATCAATGAGAAACACACCTTTTATGGAAATTGATGACAAAGGGGGAGAGATTGTACAAAGATATGAAAGCCTTTATAAGGGGGAGAGATAAATTGTGTAAGAGGAGAGATAAGATATGAAAGCTTAAGAGGTTGGACATGAATATGGACAAAGAGGGAGCAACATTGAAGAAAAGAGATGGATTAAAATTCTTGGACAAGAGAAGCACACAAGTAGGGGGAGCAAGCTCATGAACTTTGATTGATTGTATTTGATATGTGCATATTCATGTGCTTGCTTGCATTGCATAAACTTTCAAATTCAATATGCATGCTTGTGTGGTGTATGCTAGTTGTAGAACTTGAATGATGATTTGATAACTAGCATGCATATGATGATAGCTAGACACTTGGTATGCTTTTCAAGTAATGCTAGTACCTTGCTTTTAATGTTGATCTCACAAGGTATCTAGTGTTTTTATTGCCAAGTGATACCTAGCTAACCATGGTGCTAAGGATGAACTTAAAGGTGCAACTCCAATTGGTACACGCTTCAAAGGTTTATTCTATACACCTTAGCGTCATTTTGTAGTAATTACTCTCCCACAATTTTAATCTATGCATATGTGCGATCTTCAAATCAAACACTCTAGCACATATGTAGGGGGAGCTAATACTACCATTTTGGGTTTGTGGTACTTGTCCAAAATCATTTACACATGGTAAAATTGCTTGGGCAAGCAACATGAATCCAAAAGAGCTTAATTTCCATATCTTTGTAGAGTTGTCATCAATTACCAAAAAGGGGGAGATTGAAAGGTCCTTGTGTGGTTTTGGTAATTGAGTGACAACCTAGGTAGACTAATTGTATTTATGTGAGATACATAGGTGATTAGTCTACATGTACATGTGTATGAGCAACATATGCCATGAAGGTGAAAATGGCTTGGAGATGTTGCAAAGCTCACACATGTGATGATGAAGGAGCTTAAATGCACATGAGACATGACATTGAGTCATGTGATCAAGGTGGAGAAGATCAAGACAAGACTTGGCTTGATGGACCAGTTGCAAGCGTGAAGGGCATGTCGAAGGCTTTGGAGTGATGGACCGCATGGCGGTGAAGCTTGAGCAAGACTTGGCGCCGATGGACGATGGCAACGGTGAAGAGCAAGTGAAGTCAAGATCGATGAACCAATATGATCATGTGATGATATGAAGTGGATCATATCATTGTTGATTGTGTTGGTGCATGTGTTGCATCGACATTGAAGGAGATGAAATGGAATGCGCAAGGCAAAGGTATAACCTAGGGCATTTCATTTCACCGGTCATAGGTGTGTAGAGAAGTTTATGACCGGGTTTAGGATAGATGGCCGTACTATCAAGAGGGGCAAACTTGTTTGCATATCGGTCATCTAGTGCCACTCGAGTGATCTAACTTTGCATCGTCGCTAGGATCGAGTGGCGTGGCAAGTTGAGTGGCTAATCCTTTGAAAAATGATTGTGAAAATGCTAACACACATACACATGTTGGTGTACACTTGGTGGTGTTGGCACATTTTCAAAGGAGAAGAAGTTGGTGATGAAAATGAGTGAGTCGCACTGGTTACAGAGTGACCGGACGCGTCCGGTATGGTGACCGGACACGTCCGGTATTTGGCGGCGTACTCAGCGATCGGATGCGTCTGGTGTGAATCAGAAAAGGCGGTGTTCGGTAGTACAATAGATCGGATGCTGGCAGCGTCCGGTCCGGTGTGACCAGACGCATCCGGTTGTCGATGGGTGCTTACTGTACTCGACCGGACGCTGAGGCTCAGTGTCCGGTCAGTTTCTAACTGTCACGTCCGGTCGGCCCTGGAGGCTTACTGGACTCGACCGGACGTGGCGGTTGAGCATCCGGTCGTCTTGTCAGAGAGCTATTGGAGGCAATGGTAGGACACGTGGCGGTCAGACAGCTATCGGACATGTCCGGTATAGCGACCGGACGCGTCTGGTATTTGTGATCGGTGTGTCCGGTGCAGCGTCCGGTGCTGTGTCCAGTCGACCCGAAAAACGCCCAGTGAAGGGGTAACAGCTCTATTTGTTTGTGGGGTTATAAATAGAAGCCATGGTCGGCCTTTGGCCAAGAGCTTGGAAGGAGAGCACACTAGAGCCTTGGTGGTTTGTGTAGTAGTGCTTGGGAGCCCTCCATCTCACACATACTTGATAGTGATCATTCGATTGTGTGAGTGAGCGATTCTAGTGCGATTGCATCGTGAGGTTGCATCAAGTGGCACTAGGTGATTGAGTTGCAAGCCGGTGGTGCTTGTTACTCTTAGAGGTTGCCACCTCCTAGACGGCTTGGTGGTGGTCTCCGTGGAAGCCCGCAAGAAGCTTGTGCGGTGCTCTAGAGAAGTGCTTGTGAGGGGCACTTGTGCTCGCCCCATGGGAGTCGCGAAGAGCAACTTTAGTAAAGCGTGTCATTGAGCTACCCTCACTCAAGGGGTAGGTTCTTGCGGCGCCCGACGTGTGGGCTTAGCGGGTGATGCTAATTAGCCACCGAACCACCAAGTGAGCGGTCGACACAACGGGGACTAGCGTGTTGGCAAACACATGAACCTCAGGAGAAAAATCATCGTGTCAACCTTGTTCTTCCCATTGGTTTGCATCCCCGTTACACAAGCTTGCGATTACTTTCATATACATTAAGCTTGTGTTGTTGCTTTTGTAATTAGTTAGCTTGTGTAGCTTGCTAGTTACCTTCTTGCTTGTGTAGCATAGAAGTAGCTCCCTTGCGTGGCTAATTTGGTTTGTGTAACCTTGTTAGTCACATTGCTTAGTTTGTGTAGCTAAGTAATTGTGCTATCTAATTTGGCATTGGTTGCCTTGTTATTGAGCATTGCTAGTGAGCTTAGTTAGCTTTGTGCTTTTTCTTACTAGCATGTGTAGGAGCTCCCTTGTTGCTTAAAGTACTAGTGGCATAGGTTTGTGTGACCTTGCTCCTAGAATTGGTTAGGAGAGCTCTAGCTAGCATGGCACCTTTGTTGCTTAAATATTATCTTTGGAAGGTGGTAAAGAATATAGATAGAGGGGTGTAGTGTTGGCTAGACCGATAGTTCTTAATTCCGCACTTGTTTCGGTTAGCCGACGCATTTAATTTTAGAAAGGACTATTCACCCCCCTCTAGTCGCCATCTCGACCCTTTCACCCTCGTAGAAGTTCTAGAGCATGAGCCAATTCTCCATCTCATGGTACGGGCATGCCTAAATGTAATCCTACAGCCTCTCCCATGCCTCGGGGATAGATTCCATTGAAGTTTGCTATAAATTTGAAATTTTCCACCTCAGGGCATTGGTTTTGCCCATGGGGAAATATTTCGCTAGGAACATTGCGGAACACTTGTCCCACGTATTGACATCTTCCTTCTCCTTGTAAAACCACTATTTCGCCTTTCTCACAAGGGAGAAGGGAAACAGACAGAGTCTGATGCTAGCTGGTGCGACGTCTTTGATGACGATGGTGTCGCATAGCTCTAGGAAGTGTTACAAGCGTGCACTTGCGTCCTCGCTTGGCAAACCATAGAATTGGTTTGCCTACACCATTGTGATCAGGCCAGTGCGTAGCTTGAAGTTTCCATTGCTCATGTTGACAGCGGGGGTGCAGTAGTCACGGAGTGTCTTGGCCATAGCGGTAGTAGCGGAAGGTACAGGGGTGACTAGTTCACTTGCCTACGGAGTAGCGGAGGAAGAAGCAGTACGAGACATGTTCTTCCTTAGGAGCGCCTCTGGGGTGACTCCATCCCCAGCAACGGCACCAGAAATGCTTGTTGACATTTCTTAGCGCAATCACCAAGTATGGAGATAGACTCCATCCCCAGCAACGACGCCAGAAAGGCTTGTTGGCATTTCTTAGCGACATCACTAAGATTTGTGTTTCCTTGCGGTGCGGCCAAGAAATACCTTTGATGATAGTTCTTAATGATTATAGAAGTGTTGTATCATTTCACCCGAAAGTATTCAGGGTATCATTATTTATATTTTCCCAAAGGAGGGAAAGGTATAAGAGTCTAGCATGGATATGAACAACATTACATACTTGTGTAGTAAACTAGTAGTATATGATAGGGGTAAAATAGTATTTCAAGGATAGTGGACACACAATCGAGCCAACCTCAATGATAAAAGGAAAACAAAGAATAAAAGAATATTCCTAAGCGGAGCAGACAAGTTCTAATATAGCCATGCAAAGAACAGTTGATAATCATACAAATTACATGGTTAGAGTTAGAACTAAGTGTAAGATGGACGAGGAGATCCCCGAGCACTGGTCTGCCAGCAAGCCATAGAGACTTTACGAACTCCTACATGATACCCGAACATGGGGGATTACAAGGGATGGACAGGGCTGTCATCACCTGCTGCCTACCCCTCAACCGGAGGGCACCGTCATATCCGAAGGTTCCCGTGCACCCAAGCACTATGCATGTGTACAAGGAAACTACCCATATCCCCCAGGACTTCGACCCTACGGATCGACAAGCAAGAATATGGGAAAACCTAAAGGAACAACGAACCGCCACCTCACTCCTAGCTCTACTTCTACTCATATAAGTCAAATGAATGGTTAAGTATAAAGTTGCACATGTTAAGATCATAACACACAAACTATATGCTAGTTCATATGTCAAGATTATAACATGAGAACTATAGTCTAGTTCATATGCATAACTATATTGATAGAATGAGAACAAGGCTATGGAAGAACTCTTCATAGTATTCATACCAAGATATCTCTCTTCTTCCAAGGAGCCAAACCCTCCTTGATAGCTTTGCTAGCTCACAAAATACTACTAAAAGTAAAAATACAAGAGGTGGTACTGAGGTGTGTAGCTTAAAATGGTGTGTGTGTCTTGAAGGTAAGCACTACCCCCTGTTTATACTACTAAGTGGTTAGTTTCGGCGCTAATAAAATAGGAAACCACCATGGACCGACATTGCATGCCGCTATGCAACCGCCAAAGGAAGCTGGGCCCAGGAGCCAGGCACTAGGGTTTGGGTGTACCCTTGATGGGGCCACCTCACGATCGCCATCATGTGGTTGGTTCCTAGGTGGGCCTGGGCCCCTCCCACATTGGTGCTCGGCCCAGATTCTTAGTTGGAGGGGGCCTTTGCTTGGTTCTTTGATGTAGGATCTGCATTACACTTTCTGGATTGTGCATTTTGCTTTGTTTACCACTTGTATTCAGATGTGTGACCTACAAAACATGTTTCTTCCAATACAAGTGGAACTATGTTAAAAGTAATTGCATATGTATTAAAAGTTTGTTTATTTCTCCTGTTTTGGATATAAATTGGCGATCGAATATGGTTGTTAAGGACCGCCAATAGCCACAAAGGCTGACTATGTCCTCATTGTTGAGGGAGCCACAATGGCTTAGAGTCTCCTCCAACTCCCCACCTCTTCTCAAGCGAACCTCAAAGATTGAGCTTGAGAGTTTAAACAAGTTTGAGACAGACAATACATACTTCCTAGTGCTCAACCACAATTAATTGGGAGCTTCCGAGCAACCTCTAACCGTTTAGGAGCCCAAACTCTAAGAGTAACAAACACAAAGTGCAAACTAGAGGGAGAACCAAGGCTCTCAAGATGATGTTCTTGCTATAGGGCTCTCAAATCCACTCCTGAACATGACCTCACAAAGGGAAATCACCAAGCAATCAATGGGAGGTTGTGGCCTTTAATGAATGAGAGAGAGAGTTTGTCCACAGGTTGGTAAATATACCTCTTCACTCATATTCCAATAGCACAGTTAAAGGGCGAAACTTCCGCACTCAGACGTGGAACTTCCGCGCTTAGATGCAAAACTTCTATGAGACCAAAACTAGATACAAATTAGGTCTAGTTGGCTTTGTTTTTTTCCTATTTGTAAGAGCATGTGATTCCTCTTAAACTTGCAATTTCTGTCCGTTTACAATATGAGGCTTCTTATAATCAAATTCAAAATATAATTACAATTTGTAGGGTCCGTTTAGATCCTTGGAATTGAATTCATTCTAATAATTACAATTTAGGCATAGATTAATTAAGCTAATATAGTTGTATATGGAATATATTTGTATCTTTATTGTTAGGCATACAAGGGACATACTTATATGTTACATTTCTATTGTAGGGAAGTGAGTTGAAGAGTGTGCTATAAGTTGGAGAATAGAATTATAGCATAATGATCTATAGAATCCATTTCCATCTCCCACCCTATAAATTTGAGATAGGCTTATTTGTGAGCTTGAGAATGTTATGAAATGCCAAATTCCAAGCCAAATAGCCTAATCCATTATGTAAATTTTAATTCCTCCAAAATGAAGAAATCCAAATGGCCCTAAAAAGTAAAGTAGCAAGCCAAGGCTTTGGGCGTGCTTGTTTGCCTGGACAGCCCCTAGATGCGGGCCCAACAGGTGTAGCGTGGCTTGTTTGTTTGCTTGGAGGGGATTTGGGCCTAGCCAGCACGCTGCTTAGAGTAGCCCAGAGCCAGGCCCCGGGGAAATGCCTGCCCCCTCTATTTCTCCTGAGCCCAGCTCATTTCAGCGCAAGGCAGGACCATTTCGGCCGATGGTAGGCTTGGCCTCTCATCTCGCTCATGACGCAGACATTTCCCCCCACCCCCTGCCTCCCTGCTAGAGTTTCCCCTTCCTTAGAACAGCGGGCGCCGCTCACTACCTCCTCCTCTCCTCCACTCCTCACTCCCTCCTACTCTCCACTCTCCTCGGTGCCTCATCCTCCCTCGTCCGGCGGTGCGTGGTGGCGGCGGGGTCATAGACGGGCCTTGCATGGCTCGCGTTGGCTGCTCCTCCTCCATCTCACCGACGCACGGGTGGTGGTGGTCCTCGTCTTCTTCTTCCTCGAGAAGAGTGGGTGGTGCTATGGGTGGCTGTGTTTGTTTGCCTAGACCGAGGCCTGTGGTGGATGTTGCTTTGTCTTCCCCAAGCCATCGCCTACTTCCTCTTTGGATCTGCTTCCTCCTCCCCAAGCCACCGGCTTCTTCCTCCTCTCCGTCCCCAAAGCAAGGTGAAATATTGAAATGTTGCTTACACTTGGCCCGATTTCGGCGGTCAAAGTGCTCATAGCGTTGTGAAGTATTTACACTTAACCCGATTTTGGCAGTCAAAGTGCTCATAGCGTTGTTTCTATGGGACTTATGCTTGGCTCATGGTAGATCTATGAGTTTTAGGCCCAATCCATGATGTTTCCATATTTTTGTTTCGCTGTGATGCTATATATGAGCTAGGGTTTACTATTTAGCATGGTCTGAGATTGGGATCCGACTGTTACTGGTTTATTTTTGGTCAATCTGTGAGTTATTGGTCCCAATTAATGATAGTTCCATGTTCTTATTCCACTATGATGATACTTATGAGCTAGGGTTAACTGATAGACATGGTTTGAGATAGGGATGCGTCTATTGCTGGTTTATTTGTGGTCGATGATGTTGAGGTGGAGCCTTTGGGAGGCTATGCTATGCACATTGCAGCTGTGGCCATGAAGCCCTAGGTGTCCACCAGTTTTATTTATGTCTGCAATGATGTGCACTTAGAGGCCAGCAAGGCATGCCTTAACCTAAAATCAATCTTTCATTCATGCATGTAGATGGATTTGCAGCAGCAGAGATCTGCCATGGCATCCCAGGCTACCTCCATGGTAGTTGTGATGGTTGCCCTTGTTTCTTCTAAACTAAAAAGGGCTAGAGAAGAGGATGAGTGTTGGTATTTATTAACGCAAATAGAATATGAAGGATTCTGCAAGCGCACAGAATACCATTGTAGCATTTTACTGGGAGTATTTCAGGTATCGTTATTTATATTTTATCATAGGGAAACAATAGAGTAAAGATTATTGAATATCAAAGGAGTATCTATCAATCAACATACCATCATATCTAGAGCAAGGGGTAAAGGTAATGATAGGAATTAAGCATAATGACACTCAGGGGATAGATCATTAAGATATTGTAAACTAGTTAACTCAGGAGAACAAAGGGTGAGGTAGATTCCTATGATATTCTTATTACAGGATCAAAGTATATATATACCCGACTATAGCTAAGGTTAACTCTACTCTTGTGCACTTTGGGATGCCGCTTAGACAGTAGAGCACCCATAATAAATAACTCTACTGATGCGACTATGGTCCTACAATTTAAGAACATGTTCAATTCGGCGTGGACTATAAAGGATAGACAGGACTGTCAACACCCGCTGCTACCACACAACTAGAGAATAGGGTGTACTCATAGGTAGAGCATCGTATAAGCACCATGCTTACACGAGGCTCGGTTACTTAGCCCAATCGATAAACTATAGCAGGCTAAGCGCACAAAAGTAACGATAACCTCAACTAAGCAAGATATATTCAAAGTAAATATAACCATATAGATAAGAATATGATGAATTGATAGTAAGTCTTACAAGATGTAGAAGTAAAGATACAAGGCTTTGCCGAGCCTCCAAGACTAGATTTGAAACTTGAACATGAGCCCAACTCAACCCTCACTCCTGAGCTACTAATCTACTACATTGGAGAGCTCTAGACCTAATCCTCCTGGTGTGTGTTGACCTGAATGAGAGATATGAATTAGGGTTTCCTAGATGGCTCTAGGGAGGGGGGGGTAGGGGCTGCTATATATAGGCCGAGGTGGAGTAGGGGGCAAGGAATCACCACGTCATCGATCCACGTCAACTCCACCGATCATCGTTGGATGAACCGACCTAAAACCGCGGTGTCCTCTGGAACCTTCTAAAGTTGTCTTTCACAGTTTTCGCGGGTTGAATCACTTATTGTCGTCGGTTTGCTTGTTTGGAGTGTATGACAGTGGTCCCAGGAGCTGTTTTCTGGATAAATCCTCCTACATACAAATATGTACCAAAACTTGTGGAATCCATTAGTTTAAACCCCTATTCCTATGTTTGGTGATGGAATTAAGTATAAATGCAGGTTATGTTGATGATTTATAATTGGTATTAATGACCGTCAACAAGCTCCCCTAAGCTTAACCTTTGCCAGTCCCTAAGCAAAGCTAAACTCAGCAATGGATGAGGAGTTGCTATAATGTTTTCACGCCTCAAAAGTACACATGCGTTCAAACAAGAATTCTCCTCCAGATTAGAATAAACTAATCTGTCTTTCAAACTTATCCATATTACCTTCAACCATAGGGCATCTTAGCCTTCACTTGGGTCTTGAGTAATTAAAAGATAGAAGGATCAAGTCAAGCACTATGTCTCAAGTTCTTTGTTCAACCATTGTTATGGAGTTTTTATAAGTTTTCAAAATAAAACTCAAAGATTCCATTGTATGACACTCTCAAGTCTCTCAATATATGTGGTATTTGTGGATTCTCACCAAGGCAATAAAGATATTATGCCTTTTCTCTTCCTACTACTAAGGCTAATGTGGAGTTCATAAGTAGGGAGAAAGCTAGAGCATACTTGCAATGCATATATTGTAAAGTCAAATAATGGATCCAAAGAGAGTTGAGTCATACAATCAAATCAAGATGTGCATGTGTGTGGAATATATGGTGGATATATATGGTGGCTAATCCTAATTCTACTTTGCTCCTAGAAAAATTTTCTCTCTTTTGAAACTTAAAAAATATTTGCTAGAGAACATGGGCTATCTTATTCATCTCTTTTTTCTTCTTTTTTTAGGCGGGCATCTGAGTACCCATTGTTTTAGATATCTCGGACACTTGTCCATTTTTTCAACTTTTTTTCTTTTTATTTTTATGAATAACTTTTGCATAGCCCCATGCCTCTTTTCTACAACAAAACTTTTGGAGAGATATCAACAAGAACTTGGAGCATTTATTTTGAGTGAAAACCTAGCAAGCATGTTTTTGTGTTTACTCTCAGCGTAGGAGTAGAATATTTTTGGGTGGATCTAGATGGAAAGCATGTTTTTGCATACTCCCAGTGTAGGAGCAGCAGGATATGTGTGGTGTGTACGTGATCTTGATTTTAAGAGCATGACAAACCTCTCATAAGGGTCAACAAAGCTTGACAAAACTCAATGCAAAACAAGCAGCATATATATGGAAGTTTTCCTAGCCTAAATAACATGTATGGCTCTGGTAGGAATTCAAGCTTTGTCATAAATGAACTCATCTTGTAGTATTTTTGTGTTTTTCAAAAGATAAATCTCCAGAATTTTAGTATCACTTGGAACAAGATAAACAACAGCTCAGACCTTCTCATATCATATCCGTCAATTACCTAGACTTAGATCAAGCATGTGCTACCCACGAGTTTCAAGTTCAGAGTAAATCCTTAAATCAAAACAATCTTATCCAAAACTTGTGAGAATTTAAGGCTGAAAACTAGGTACTTGAAAAGAATTACAACAGAGCAACTATTCATCATTTCCATTTTAAAAGATTATCTTTAGAGTCCTTTTTATTTTATTCAACTCTTAAAAACAAATTAAAGCAAACTAGACACACTCTTTTTATTTTGTTTTCATTTTTTAGATCACACATTATAACTATATATATTTCTATAAAGATAACTTTTTACTTTGTTTTTAGTTATTCATCTTTTTTTAATATATATAAAGAAAACTAAGAATAATAAAAGGAAAAGAAATACTTATCTAGATACACGGGGGATGCCTTCTCCCCCAAGCTGGTTGTTGTCATGGTAGCTCAACGAGGTGGTCGGATGTGGAGGTGCTGGAATAGAGCCTCCCAATTTTGATTTTGCTGTTGCTGTTGAAGGTTGGCCATCTCGTGTCCCATGCTTACCTGCCATTGCGCATGATTATGTAACGTACCTTGTATGTCATCAATTGTCTGTTCAATGGTTGTGATTCTATTGTTGAAGCAGTGGTAGGCCTCCTAAGAGTCATGATACCCTCGGTCAGAGAAAGACATGCATCCTCCCTGATGCCCACTTGAAGTTGCTTCATAATCTTGCCCTTGGTAGTTGTGGAAGTTCATTGATCAAGTACCTTGGTTCACTCTTGAAGATGAGGATTCTTGTGGTGGCGCCTCTAGTAGTAGTGCTTCCACTGGTGGTGCCACCTTATTTTGCCAAACCCGTCTTGGTTTTGAGTTTGATTTAGGTTTGACAGGTTCATCCTTTCTTGACTTGTTCCTCCTCCTTCAGTGTTTCAAAGTCAACCATCAGTAGTAGAAACTGGCAACATCTTGTGTACATCATTATTGCCAGTTCAGAACTTTCACTTGTAGAATTTGGGGGGTTAACTCCCCCACACTTTGCTCAAAGTGTGTTCTGCTCATAAAGACAAGGTAGAGATCAAGTGCATGGGCTCTGTTGGTGGGAAAACATCAACAGAACCAAAACTTTATTTTTTTCTCTAGCCTTCGGCACATCAAATCATGATAGAGTTAATGTAACGTGCATTATTTATTCTTATAACATGAGTGATAAGATCAGAAGGATGACAAAAAGAGTGGAGTTGCTTAAGCTATGGAAGGATTATCCATCTTTATAATGTATCAAACTTTACATGGTTATGACTATCATCTTTCAAAGATAAGATATGCAACATTTTAGTTCATTTGGTTAAGACTATAAGATCAAGAAAGTGGTGCTATGAACAAACTTAAGGAACAAAACATGTTGAGTTAATCAGGTTAAATCAAGCAAAGTTGTAACTCAAACATATTTGTTTCTTCATTTATGTAAATAGCAAGATCAAAGGGAAGCTTTTTAAATAATGACCACTTACCTTAAGATCCTACCTTTAGTAGTGTGGTGTAATGACACCATGTGATGGAGGGTAGATGACTTATGGTGGTCTTCTCTTCTGTCGCACCCAATTTTAAGAATAAAACCAGATACACACCATATGTGAGCCTAGGAAGTCAAATCTCACATATAGCTACAAATAAAGGTAATATCAAAAGACAATGCTTAAATACATAGCGTAATAGTATAAAGATTATAACCTCAGAGTATAAACAGCGGAAAAACAACTCTGATATCCAGGCGAAGACTCCAAATCCACAGGGACAACTGACTGGTTGATCACAAGCTTAATTCCTCCAAACTCTAGCAATCTGGTACCTATCTGGGATTTTTTCAAATATGTGTAAAATAAAGCAAGCATAAGTACATGTCATACTCAACAAATATAACATGGGGTTCATGAGGCTCAAAAAGGCTGACACTGGTTTAACTGCGATAAGCTTTTAATGAATCATCTTTTAGCCATTGGGTGGCAACAAGTTTTTTTTCACAAGCCCATAAACACATGATCAGGTAAACATGAATAATGAATAGCATAAACAATTAACCATTAGTGAGCATCTTCATCATCTATATCATTAGTTTCCATCATCTATTCCATAAGGGTTCCAAGGCCGCTCGTGACCGTGAGCACGGCTGATATACCAGTTTTACACTCTGCAGAGGTTGTACACTTTCACTGTGAGTCGTGATTTACCCTTTCGCTCGAGGCGGCCAACCTCTTGACCCACTACCAAGGAAGGTCGGCAGGGTTCACTATGAAGCCTTTCAAAGGTTCGTCTAACAAGTTAGGGCCATTAGATTCACTCGGCAAACAGATGTAGAGCCCCCCTTCCCGATGGCACATTGACGCGCAGCCTATACACATAGGGATAGAGGCCGCACTATACCCGATTCGGCAAGCCATTCTTATGCCAATAAAGGTAACCACTAACAAGCTAGAAAAGGTCCTCATACTGAGCTAAAGCCAAAGCCATGTAGCCCTCACAGTTGTACTGTAAGTCCCGGATGATCATTTACAGATAAGTCCTTAGGGAGAGGAATCTAGAGCACCATAAAAATAGCCTAATGCTCTAGCCCCCTTGTTCCATATTGCTAAAAAGCATCTTTTAATGTTTATTGTATATTCCATTAGTCAAGTTACAAGATCATGGTTGTAGTTGAGCACTAGCATCATACTACCCAATGCAATACCCCATAGGTATCAAGGTACAAGGTACAAAGTACTAGGAAATCCTTAGTGGCAGTCAAGGTAGACATGCAATATGAATTAAATGATTAAAGGTGTATAGGACAACAAGGAAGATCCCATGCTATACTTGCCTTAAACACCGATCCTTCGGTAAGCTTTAATCCTCAATGTTCTTCTTCTTCTTCTTCTTGATTCAACACGTAAATCTCACCAACTGGACGTAATCATAAAGCACCACACAAGTATCCATACAATCATGCAAAGCAAACAAGGCTATAGATTAGAACAGTACACCAACATCATAGAACCAAGATGAAAAGTTTGGAAAATGAATCTACGTCTCGCTACGAACACACAGACGTGAAGATCACGAAAATCGGAGCTAAAACGGAGAAGTTATGAATTAAACAAGATTTCCGATAGGAAAATAATAGATTAAATCTAAGCTCGAATTATAAAAGTTGGAAACCTACTTTACAGTAGCATGAACATGTAGATCACTTATTTATGAACCTAACGCAACTTGAACGGATCAAATCGGAGTTAAAATAAAGATTTTATGGCTAAAACAAAATCAGTGGCAGATCTGTAAATAGCTAAAAACGTATTTTAGACTTAATCGAACCAAAATACGCCTTCAAAAGAAATAAACAAAGTCGGGAAAATTGTTTTGGACTGCGGGTTCTAATTGGAAGAAACTGAGGGGCTCTTTTGCAATTAGTACAGCGAAGGGGTATCTTCTGTTATCGGTCGTTGGATCAAAATCAGACGGCCAGGATTTGATAGGCGGTGGAAGAGGGAGGAGACTGTTGCCGGCATTGTCAGGGACGGCAGCGGTGCCATGGCCGACGAATGAAGCTTGGCGGCGGAACTCCAAAACAGCTTACGGGGCCCGATTTTCGACGGAGAAGACACAGGAGGAGCTAGGAGGTCGAGGCGAGCTTACCTAGAGCACTGGTGGGGACCTCCAAGCACCGGAGACGGCTCGTGGCTTGGTGAAGCGGACAACAGGCGGTGGCGCTCGGTTGCGGTGTGGCTACGACGCTCGGGCGATGGTGGCTGTGAATCTAGAGCAAGGGATTGGAAGAGGAGGGCACGGGCATCCACTATTTATGTCCCTGGAACCTTGGGAGGCACGGCAAGTGGTAGGAGGCGTGAGCGGGGTGGACACGGCCGGCGGCGCAGAGTCCAGCTCAGCTACGCACGAGGAGGAAGACACCCTGGCGAGTAGGCCCAGTCGTCAGCGACAGAGGAAGAATGGAAAGTGGCCAGCGTCAGCGCGGATTGGGCTGGCGCACAGGGTGGGCCACGGGCAGCACTGCTGGGCCACACGGAGCTAGAGGCGGGAGCGGGCTGCAGCTTGGGCTTGCTTGCTAGGCCACGTGGGCGGGAATGGGCCATGGGCATGGGAGCAGGCCTACAGGCCAGAAGCGGAGAAGGGAAAGAGAGGAGACCAAGCAGCTTGGGCTGGCGGGAGAAAAAAACTGAGAGAGAGAGGGAGAGCTTTGTTCATTTTTTTTCCAAATCCTTTTTTATTTCAAATCCAATTCAAGTATGAATCAAACCAAATTTGAATGGAGTTTCAAATACTCTTTTTAACATAATAAGAAATTTTGGTAAGTTCTCAAAAACAAATTTTACCACTTTTAAAACCTCTTATTTTGTAATTCTCTTTTCCTTTTTTTCTTTTACTTCAAAGCCATTTTTAATTTCATTTGTAAAAGCAATTTAACCCATTTGAAATTTTCAATCAAACCACTCAACCAAATACATCAAATGCAAAGGCATGTATGCACAAACATGTTGCTAAGCCTTATGATCAATTTTAATTAAATGAGAAATTTTATTTTCCTATATTTTCATGAGCACAAAAATACAGAATTAAATCATTTTATACCTATTTTCAAAAGCGCAAATTTTAGGGTGTTACATCTTCCTGCTTGAAGCTTTCCTTGCTTGAGCTGTTCATGAGCATCTTGTCTTCTATGTCGCACTACTTTTCTCAACCTTTTGTCATGCCATCTTTTTGTTCTTTTTCTTTTGTGGATCTTGGCATTGTGTTGGACCTTCTGCTCTACTCATTGTTTCTTCTCTGCAAAGGATTAGTGGACAACACGTACCCAAAGGAATATACAAATGATTCAAAGCACGGATAGAGTTGTCATAGAGCTAAATGTCATTTCTATGCTATAACAGAGTTGGCTTTAGCATTTCAGTTAGAATAAAATCTTTATCCCATGTTTTAAATAATGTGCCTTTTTGTTCACCACTACATCAAATTTTCAACAAGGTTAAGGCAAAGATGTGTGAGATTGTTCTGAAGAATACCTCTAACCTTGATTTATTTCTACGAACGACCTCCAAACATTCCCAATTAAATTTGAATATTTTCTTGCAAGGGTTAGTCCATATATACAACTGAATTCTATGCAAGTATGTTTTGATTCAATAATCATATCTGAATAATATTCCGAAGCATACTTATAACAGAACAAGGAAGCTTGAAAGACTAAAGAGATTCATTAAAGTAGAAACAAGAATATGTATGGTGATCCAAAGGAACATGATTATTTAAATTTTTACTTGTTAGAGATTTAGCAAGTTGAGCTCATCATATAGGTACGGATGACCAAGACAAACTAGCAACATGACATGAGATGTTTTGAAGAATTTCATCCCCCATACTTGAATTTTGCAGAATGCAGAATCAAGTTTGGATGATAGAATTCTCCTGTGAATGTGATTTTATGTTATATAATGCTTGGTTGGATATTGTGTTTTCCTTCTTTTTATTGAAATGGTTAGTGACAAACATACCTGAAGGAGGCTTATCCAATTTACCTGTTGACGAGAGCTCATAGTCCGTTAAGCAGGACCTTTCCTTGTATTAAGCCTTGATCCTAGAGATGAGGATACAGACAATTGCATGCTCTTCTTCCATCAACCTTTCTTGATTTTTGTTGATTCTTGGTTGATGAATTAGGGTTCATTGGAGATGCAACTCAAGTTCCTCCTTGATTGTCCAACGGCGTGGCAGAGAGTTCTTCTTCTTTGTTAACGATATGTCGGCTGTCTTGATGTCAAAGAAGGAATCTCATTGGTATTTGCATAAAAGCTTCATCTCCAATGGCTTAGGGATGTCTTCTTGTGCCTATGATTTCATGAGACACTATTGACAGACCTCCATTGAATACTAACGTCTGTTGGCATGCGAATGTACACCAAGATATAGTGGCATCTCATTGTCTTGTCCTTGTTGACGACATGTGAGATGGTGTCTTTGAAGGTGATGAAAGCAGGCATTAGATTGGCTAATATGAGGTGAGTTGCACCCTGCTTCTCATCAGCCTCCTAGCTTGAGTCCTAGAAAGGCTCACTGCTTGGTTGCCTTCAACGTTACTTGTGGCCTGTTGATTTGTTCATCCACTTCCTGTGAGTGAGTGCTTTTATTGTAGATTCTTTTTGTGGCACTCGTCTCCTTCTTTGTTCCATCGCTGAAGTGGTGGTTCGGCTTGAGTTCATAGATTCATACCAAACCATAAATAGGCATAGCTTCTTTCCTGCAAAATGTTAATGGACACATACCCGAGGGAATACAACAAATTTAAAATATGGGTTGTTATCCATAATTTGTGTGATTCTCATCTATGCTAATGAAAAGGTGTTTTTTGAATTACTTTAGCATAGATTGTTTATCATGTTTGATAACAAATTTTTATTTGTTCACTGCATTCAAGCATGGTTCAAGGCAAAGGTAACTTGCAGCAAAAGATAAAGTGAATGAATTTTGATACTCATAGTTCTTCCTTCCATGAAGTATGAGCTGTGTCATCTTTTGCACAGAGTTGTTGGAGTTCATCGCATGCCTTGATTTATCTCCGATGTTAATTTATCTCTTGACTTACCCAGATTGAATTTGAGAGTTTTCTACAGGGGTTAGTCCAACAAAATATCCAATGTCTACATAAGCAATTTTTAGTTCAATAACCAAACTAGACTCCGTGTCTAATTTTGATTAAGGAAGGTGTTTTAACCTAAGCACCACGCTTAATTTAAAAGTCAATGGAAGTATGTCCAGTACTTCCAAACCAAAACTTACTATGGTAGACAAAGGTAGCACGAAAGCACTATAGAGATATATTTAAATGGAGATGAAGGAGCATGATCATGGTGAGTGATATTTTTTAAGAAAAAGGATGCAAGGGGTATGGATATATGCATGGAACTAAATATGTTGTGGATTTGATATGAGAGAATTCAAACTAAACGGAGTGGATGCATGAATCATTTAAAGTAAACATGCAATGATATGCAAAAATTAAAAGATAACTACTCATCAAGTTTAAAGTCCATAAGCAAGACTATCTCACCTTTCTTGATCATACTTACCATGACTCACATGATGGAATTTGTCAGTAGTGCAGCATCTATTTTCGTCACTTGAGATGTGATTTGAATTCTTGTGACATCGACCTTTTTCTCCAATCTACACATGGTTAGAGAATATATATATCTATACAAACCTATGAGATAGCAGGGTTCCAACATTGATGGATCTTGAATGTTCAGGCACCCTGGGGTTCTTCAATGTTTCTTCTTTTCTTGTGGAAGCTTATCGGGAGGTCAAAACGACATCTGCTGTCCTGTCTTATTCCACAATTCAATAGAATAGGGGTAATCCTACTAAGGATAGTGGTATGTTAATGATCTAAATCTTTATGCCAATTGTTTCCCCGGCAATGACGCTAAAAATGCTTGTTGGTATTTATTAATGCAGATAGAATATGGAGGATTCCGTAAGCGCACAGAATACCATTGTAGTATTTTACTAGGAGTATTCTAGGTATCGTTATTTATATTTTACCACAAGGAAACAATAGAGTAAAGATTATTGAATATCAAAGGAGTATCTATCAATCAACATACCATCATAGCTAGAGCAAGGGGCAAAGGTAATGATAGGAATTAAGCATAATGACACTCACGGGATAGATCATTAAGATAATGTAAACTAGTTAACTCAGGAGAACAAAGGGTGAGATAGATTCCTATGATATTTTTATTACACAATCAAAGTATATATATACCTGACTATAGCTAAGACTAACTCTACTCTTGTGCACTTTGGGATGCCGCTTAGACAGTAGAGCACCCATAATAAATAACTCTACTAACATGACTACGGTCCTACAATTTAAGAACGTGTTCAATTCAGCGTGGACTATAAAGGATAGACGGGACTGTCACCACCCACTGCTACCACAACTAGAGAACAGGGTGTACTCATAGGCAGAGCATTGTATAAGCACCATGCTCACACGAGGCTCGGCTACTTAGCCCAATCGATAAACTATAGCATGCTAAGCACTCTATGAACCCGCACACAAAAGTAATGATAACCTCAACTAAGCAAGATATATTCAAAGTAAATATAGCCATGTAGATAAGAATATGATGAATTGATGGTAAGTCTTACAAGATGTAGACGTGAAGATACAATGCTTTGCTGAGCCTCCAAGACTAGATCCAAAACCTGAGCTTGAGCTCAACTCGACCCTCACTCCTAAGCTGCTAATCTACTACATTGGAGAGCTCTAGACCTAATCCTCCTGGTGTGTGTTGATCTGAATGAGAGATATGAATTAGGGTTTCCCATATGGCTCTAGGGAGGGGGTAGGGCTGCTATATATAGGCGGAGGTGGAGTAGGGGACAAAGAATCGAGGTGGAGTAGGGGCAAGGAATCGCCATGTCCTCGATCCACGTCAACTCCCCCGATCATCGTTGGATGAACCGACCTAAAACTGCCTTAAAATCAATAGTGTAGATCATAGAAAGGAGTATGAGGCGATGGAGGGCGAGCGGGCTCCGTGGTAGGCCAGGCGGCCTCCCTAGTGGGCCGGCTGGCTCACTATTGTGGCCATTTGGCCCAAGCTTCGACGTGGTGTCCTCTAGAACCTCCTAGAGTTGTCTTTCGTAGTTTTCGCGGGTTGAATCACTTGTTGTCATCGGTTTGCTTGTTTGGAGTGTATGGCAGTGGTCCTGGGAGCTATTTTCTGGATAAATCCTCCTGCATACAAATATGTACCTAAACTTATGAAATCCATTAGTTTAAACCCCTATTCCTATGTTTGGTGATGGAATTAAGTATAAATATAGGTTATGTTGATGGTTTATAATTGGTATTAATGACCGTCAACAAGCTCCTCTAATCTTAACCTTTGCCAGTCCCTGAGCAAAGCTAAACTCAGCAATGGATCATGAGTTGCTACAATATTTTCACGCCTCAAAAATACACATGCGCTCAAACAATAATTCTCCTCCAGATTAGAATAAACTAATATGTCTTTCAAACTTACCCATATTACCTTAAACCATGGGGCGTCTTAGCCTTTACTTGGGTCTTGAGTAATTGAAAGACAGAAGGATCAAGTCAAGCACTATGTCTCAAGTTCTTTGTTCAACCATTGTTCTGGAGTTTTTATAAGTTTTCAAAATAAAACTAAGAGATTCCATTGTATGGCAGAGGGGTTTAGTTGTGGACTCAATTAATTCCTCAGTTGAGGAACAAGTTGCCATGTTCCTCCATGTGGTTGGGCATAATCAGAGGTTTAGAGTTGTCCATCAGAGCTTTAGAAGATCCATAGAGATAGTTAGCAAATACTTTCATCTAGTTTTAAATGCTTTTGGGGAACAGAGGGATGAGCTGATCAAACCACCATCAGGTTCAACACATGTCAAAATCCTGGGTAGTCACAGATGGAACCCCTTTTTCAAGGTAATTGTTGGCTACCTTGGTTCCATTATCTTGGGATTAGGTTCATGTTTCCTTACTTATGATTCATCCTTCATCTTAGGATTGTATTTGTGCCATTGATGGCACCCATGTGTTGGCAAGGGTGCCCAGGCACATGCAGGGGCCATTTAGGGGTAGGAAACAAAGCTATACACAAAATGTGATGGTAGCTGTTGATTTTGATCTGAAGTTTACATATGTGTTGGCTGGGTGGAAGGGTTCTACTCATGATGCTTTGGTTCTAGCTAATGCCATAGAGAGAGATGAGGGTCTAAGTGTTCATGAAGGTAACAAATTTACCCCCAATATAGGAGTAGTGCATATATAGGCGATGTGTACGTGATCTTGATTTTAAGAACATGACAAACCTTTCATAAGGGTCAACAAAGCTTGACTAAACTCAATGCAATGAAAGCAGCATATATGTGAAAGTTTTCCTAATCTAAATATCATATATGTCTCTGATAGGAATTCAAGCTTTGTCCTACAAGGAACTCATCATGTAGATTTTTATGTTTTTTTTCAAAAGATAAATCTTCAAAACTCTAGTATCACAAGGAACAAGATAATCAGTAGCTCAGACCTTCTCATATCATATCCATCAATTACCTAGACTTATATCAAGCTTATGCTACCCACGAGTTTCAAGTTCAGAGTAAATTCTTATATCAAAATAGTCGTATCCAAAACTCGAAAGAATTCAATACTGAAAACTAGGTACTTGAAAGAAATTACAATAGAGCAACTATTCATTATTTCCATAGCAAGAGATTATCCTTAGAGTCCATTTTATTTATTCTGCTCTTAAAAACAAAAAACTAGACGCATACTTTTTTTTATTTTGTCTTCAAAATTTAAGATCACACCTTATTAATATATATAACTAGCTAAGATACATTTTTATTTTGTTTTAGTTTGTTATACATCTTTTTATTTTATTATATCTAGCATAAAGCAAACTCAAAAATAGTAAAACTAAAGGAAAGAAATACTTAACTAGATACACAGGGGATGCTCCTCCTCTAAGCTGGATGTTGTTGTGGCCGATTGTTGAATGTTGAGTGATCCTTCTCGGAGCGGGTTTGCCAGCTGATGTCCTTCTCATTCATCCAGAAGTTGGGTTCCTCATGTGTAGCGAGTACAACAACAGTTCAGGAAGATACACTTTGGGTGGATGAAGACAGCCAGGTAAAGTTGCTCTTGATCTTATGTGTCATCCTACAAAATACTCCAACAAGAACATGAAAACTCATGGCACAGATTAGAATAAGGGGTTAGCAGTCAGGCATTCAAAGATTTATTGTCCTTGTGGGTTTAGATAGATTTTTTTTGGCAGAATTTTAGCAAGATGTCCATTTAATATTGTTTTTTACAATGCAGAAGGAAAAATATGCATGCTCAGTATTTTTATTTTTATGCCACCACAGTGAATACTTTCGTAGGCATTTACACGCCGTAGATTTATTCACATGGGGCTTTAAGATTTTATATGTTATGAAACTTTTTATTTTTCTTTTATTAGTGCAAGGCAAATACAGAAAAGTAAATATGCTAAAGTGAAAAATAATTTATGCAATGCTAGAAAATAAATATGGATAACTACCGTTGTTACCTCACGGTGAGGGTTCAGATTTTTAAGTCCTCCAGACAGGACTTGACTAGAGAGAAGTCCTTCATTCCTTGGGTGCATCTGTCAGTCCTAGAGATGGAGACCTTGATGGTTGCACCTCTTGTGATGTTGACACATATGACATCACCTTCTTTTTCTATACATGCTTGGTCTGTGGACTTGACTTAGGCGGAGTAGGTTCATCTTTCATAGGTTCTTCAAGTTCCTCCCATTCATTCCTTAGGGTTGATTCCTTTGACGTTGGGATGATCGACGTCTCCTCCCAGAGTGGCTCTTCTTTGGCTGTTCATAAGTAGTATAACTATTAAAATAACATCATACCTTTTCTCTAGGGAATTGAAAGTGGACTTGTCTAGATCCGACATAGATGATCATGTTGGTGCTATTGAGGAATGATCTTCCAAGGATGATGGGTGTATCATCTTCTCCTCCTCCCATCTCTAGGACCATGAAATCGGTAGGGGCATAGTGATCTCGTATTCTTAACATAATGTCCCTCGCTATTCCCTCGGGGAATCAGATTGATTGGTCCACCATCTGCAACTGCATATATGTAGGGAACAAAGGTTCATTACCGAATAAATATTCATATGTTACCTTGGACATTATATTGACATCTGATCCAATGTCGCAGAAGGTCTTGTGGAAGATTATTTTTCCAATGGTACACTCGATCGTCGGTACGCCAGGATCATCCTTCTTAGCAAGGAATGGTGAAACGAGGAGGTGGTCGTACTCAGATCAGAGTGTGTTGATCATGTTGACCGTTTCTTCTTATGGCTAACTGGTCTTGTTCCTCCTCCTCCGGTTCTTCTTCTTCTTGGTCACTGTTGTCTCTTTGGGTAGGAATGCCTTTTGTGAATTTGCAAGATACAGTTCTTGAAAGAGAACTTCTCCTTTTTATCCTTGATCGTGAAATAGATCTTGGCACTATTCGCTTAGATGATGGCTTTTGTGGTGCTCAAGAAAGGTTGGCCTAGGATGATGGGTGCCCTTTTATCTCCACATGTTTCTAAAACCACAAAATCTATAGGAACATATGATTGTCCCACTCGGATGATGGCATCTTCAAGAACTCCCTTGGGGTAGCAGAGTGACTAATCTGCAAGCTGCAAACGCATATTTGTGTATAACAAAGTATCTCCATTAATTTTATCATAGATTACCTTAGGCATGATGTTGACACTTGCTCCGAAGTCACAGACAATTTCCTGGAAGATGTGAGGTCCAATGGCGATAGGGATGATAGGTCTCCCTAGATCACCTTTCTTGTCGGGTAAGGTCTAATCTATCCACCTTCTCTCTGATGGTTGCGTGTAGTAGAAAGCTGCATTGTGAATATCGACAAGATTTGCAGTTTCTAAATCTTCCGGCAGCCCTAGAATCTTACCTTTGTCGGATGGAGGAACAACAGCCGCCAGCTGAGCTATTTGTGATTCTATCATTTTATTAAAGCTATGCTAGTTCTTAATGGTAGAAGCAAACCTATCCATTCTGTTACTAATATTTTCTAGAATTTTATCATTGGTAGCTACCTTCTTAGATAATCCTTCTAGAAGTATAGATTAGCCAGCAATTAATTCTCTCAAGGGTAGTTGATTGAAGTTATTATAATTATTACCTTGAGGGTTACCTTGGTAGTTACCTTGATAGTTTGGCCTCTGTTGCTGGTTCCATCCTTGATTATGTTGAGGACGATAGTAGTTGTTGTTGACAAAGTTCACATCCTCTTGGGTTTTAGGACAACTGTTCCCTAAATGCCCAGTGTTGCCACATACTTCATACGTCATGCATGAATCATGAATGTGCATAACTTCTTGCTTTTCATTAGCTCGGTCTTCAAGCTTCTTCATTAGTAGGTCCATCTTGGCAGATAGCATGTCTACCTCCTTGAGTTCATGCATACCTCCACCTCTCTTGTGGGTTTGAACACGTTCTTCATTCTAGCCTTGGTTGGAGGCTATGTTCTCCACAAGAGTGGTCGCAGCTAGAAGTGTAAGTGACAAGAAAGCACCTCCAGCAGCAGCATCCATAGTCTCACGGGTACTATTGGTTAACCCATGGTAGAAAGTCTGCATGAGTAGCCAATTTTCCATCCCATGATGAGGACATTCTGATATGTAGTCTTGAAAGCGTTCCCATGCCTTAGGGACAGATTCATCATGCTGTTGCTAAAAACATGAGATGCTCCCACGTAGAGCATTGGTCTTGCCTGTGGGAAAGAACTTGGCTAGGAAGGTAGTGGAGCAGTTTTCCCATGTAGTGTTTCTGTCTTTGTTGGCGTAGAACCACTGTTTCGCCTTCCCCAAAAGTGAGAATGGGAAGAGGTGAAGTAGTATGACATCCTTGGTTACTCCCTTGATGGTGAAAGTGTTGTAGATCTCCAGGAAGTGTTGGAGATGAGCACTAGCATCTTCATGTGCCTTTCCACAAAACTGGCTCGCTTGCACCATGTTGATGAGAGCCGGCTTCAGCTCGAATCTATTGTCTCCAACATTGACATTAGGTCTAGTACGGATGTTGGCAGTGGTTGGAGCAGAGAATTCATGAAGAGTCTTGTCAACCATGGCTTCAAATTTTGGTGTTAAGCTTCGCCTTATATGGTTGTCTTCCGACTCTAAAGCTAAAACTTTTTTGAGTTTAGCCTTAATCCTCTTAAGTAGTGCTTCTGGATCGTCAACGTAGTTTGTCAGAAGGTCAAAACCGGTCATACATTACCCTGCATAAGATACACAAGTAGACAAAACAAGGGTAAGCCTGTTTGAGCAGAGGTCAATGGTTATTTTGATCACATCAATAAGTATAAGTTTATCGATACTTCCTTTGTCTAGCTACCTTCCCTGGGAACAGTGCCAGAAATGCTTGTTGGTATTTATTAACTTGTCACTTGTTTTAGTAGCCACCTATTATAAACTTATATATCCTAACATTACTTTACTAGGTTGCCATCCCTAGTGATGATGCTAGAGATACTTGTTGGTACTACCTAGCATTACTATTAGAATAACTCTAAGTAGTTTTTTATTATTTCATATGACTAGAAAGAATATATAGATATGAATGAAAAGGGATCTATAAGCGCACAGATAATATACTATTGTAGCACTTCACCCGAGAGTATTCCAGGTATCGTTATTTATATTTTTACCACAGGGAAGGTCTAGCATGGACAAGTATTGATAACTTATACTATTGGTGGAGAAATAAACCATAACCAATATTCTACTCATAACAGGGGTAAGTCATAGGATAAGATATATATATAATAAGTATTGATCAATTATAATGATAAATCACTCAGAGTACTCCTTTCTATGGCATTAGCATGGTCAGATAGAATATTAGAGGAATAATTCCTAAGTCATTCTTAATTATAAGTCAAAGCATACATTGATTAATGCAATTACACCTAATAGTCATTGCTAAGATCATCTTCATATCTACACATAAGGGATATTACTAAGGGAGATTAATAACAGAGCTTGTCCCCCTTCGTAACCATATCCTACGTGCTACCTACATCAGAGAGTGGACTACAAAAGACTCAACGACAGTGTCACATCCATAATCTACCACATGACCCAGAATATAGGGTGTATCTACAGGTAAACAACGTATAAGCACCACACTTACACAATGTCGACCACCCACCCATGGATCCTTAGGGTGAGCGCTATACGAACATATGCATGAATATGATGATAATCCAACTATACTAGATATATAATCAAAGTAGACAATGAACATTATAACAAAGAACATGAATAAGATGAATACTAATATTGTCATAACAATTGTAGCAAGCATATAAAAGTAATGGAGATACAAAAGAGAGGGGGTACAAAGATTATACCAAACTACGCTCTTGACATGATCGAGAATCCAAGTGAAGCCTGCTTGCCTCCCTCTAGACCTAGCCTAACTAGCTATGCCCTAGAATATGATGGAGCTTTGAGGATGATTAGGGTTTCTATCTTCTCAAATGACTTGATGCCTTCAGGGGGCAGGGCTGATTATATAGCCCGGAGCGTCCAACGTGAGCCCTTGGATCAAACTGACTTAAGGAATGACGTAGATATAACCTAGGAGGCGGTGAAGAACTAACATTACATCGCAGAGACCGATAGGTGGGCCTAGGGGTCAGGCGGCCTGCAGGTCCACCTAGTAGCCCCTCGCTCTCTGCCTCAGTGTGGTGTCCTCTGGTGTCCTCTAGAACCTTCTAGTGTCCGTTTCACGGTGAATAAGCGCAATTAAATCTGACATATAGGTCCACCTTGACGGTTTTCTAGATAAACCCTATAGAAATCACATATTCACCAAAACTTATGGAATTTATTAGTTTAAACCCCTAGACCTTTGTTGGTGATCTCAATTATGCCCTTATGCATGTTTTATTAATGGTTTATAATGGTTGTTAACTACCGTCAACACAGACCAGGGTTCTTGTCTCCTTACAGGGGTGTCAAGTATCACCTGTCTGAATATGGTCCTAGACATAACCCTACTAATGTCAAGGAGTTATACAACCTGAGGCACAGCTCCCTTAGAGTGACCATTGAAAGAGCCTTTGGTGCTTTGAAGAATCATTTTCGAATCATAGATAACAAGCCCTTTCATAAGTACAAGACTCAAGTAAAGCTTGTTTAGGCCTACTGCATTTTACACAATTGGATCCTAGGATTTGGGGTTGACCATGTGGTCCCAACTAAAGTAGAGTGGGTTGCAAACCCTGCTTCTTCTTCTTCTTTTGGTCCAGCTATCAATGCACTTCAGTCACAAGAGGTGCCTAGCATGGCCTTAGTTAGGGATGGGATCTAAGATGCCATGTGGGAATCTAGGGGGCTTCTAGGACTTAGCTGTGCATTTCATGTTTCCTTGCTAGAGATTTGTAATAAACTAAGGTTGCCTTGTATGGTACTAGTGTTTTATTGCAGGACATGTGTAATGTTTTATTTGTGGACACCACCTGAGACCTGTATTGCTTATGCAAATCTATTTTCCCTGCTATTTACTATTATCTGTTTGGATGATGACTGTTGCACTGTGTATGGAACTTAGATGGCTAGAAATGGTGGTGCTGGTGCTAGGTTCGTGGCTGCATCTGCAATGCTACCTAGTGAGTCTGCCTTTGCCCCAGCTGATGCAAATGCTGGTGTTCCTCCTACTGCTGCTGCTCTTTCTGCTAATGATGTTGCTCTTCCTGCTGATGCTCCTCCTACTATTGATGCTGCTGATGGTGCTAGTGTAGTAGCTAGGGCAGCAATGAGGTGGACAACCAACACCTCAGGCTTTGTCCTTAGGAGGATAAGCCAACTGATTGAGAGTGGGGCTAGAGCTGATAAGGGGTTTAAGGAGAACGAGGTGAACCAGGTAGCCAAGCTCCTTAGAGAGTACAATGGTGAGGAAGTGACCTCCACCTAGGTGTACAACCACCTAAGGAAGTGGAGGCAGAGGTGGGGCAGAATCTGCAAGCTTAAGGACCTTAGTGGAGCCCTTTGGGATGAGGATGTGAAAGCAATCATGCTAAATCCTAAGAATTACATTGGCCATATCAAGGTACTTGTTCATGAGTAAACTGCCTCTCTTCTTCTCTGTGTTGTTCACTGCCTTGACTAACAGCCTAGAAAATAATAACTGCAAGACCACCCAAAAGATGCTGAGCTTCTAAACACCCCCCTGAGGTTCTATGATGAGATGCAAACCATCTTTAGTAATGGTATGACAACTGGTAGGTTTGCTGTTGGCTCAAATGGGCCCTTAGGTGTGAACTCCTACCAGGCTGACAGTGGCTTAGGAAAAGTGGAAGGGTTACATGGCAACCATGCTGCTAGGGAGAAGACTGATCAGGGGAAGGTAGCAAGGCAACTGAGCTGCTTACCTTTGATGGTGGTAGGAAAAGGAAGAGGCCCTACTTTAGTAAGGAGGAGGTCCTCATCATGACCAACATGACAGATGCAGTGAACAATGTAGCCAATGCCCTTACAGAGACTGGCCCTGCTCATGTGGATGTTGACTTGTATTATGCTGTGATGGACATGCCTGGCTTTAGTGAGGAAGCCCTCATTGTTGCCTTCTCCCACCTGCTGGACAACAAAGCCCAGGCCACTGCCTATGTCAAGATGGTTGACAGTCATAAGGTTCTTTGGCTAAGGACCTTCCTTGCCAAGCACTACTATATGTAGATGCTCTAGGACCTGCCCTGGACTTGGAGGAAAGCAGTCGAGGATTATATATGCAATCCTCCACCCTCCACCACTCTCCTTGACTAACTTTTGGTGACTTTTGCTCTTGTGTTCTAGCTGTGCAGCACTGATGGCCTAACACACTACTTTTGGGTTTGTGGTTCTTTTATGATTGAGGAGGTGGGTAACTATAGTTAGCATGTAATTGGAAGTAATGTGGGGATGATCCATGGACCCCTGCCATTTGAACTATTGAACTATTTGGTGGCTACATGCCATGTAATTTGTAATATAATCAGTTGGACCTAATCTTTTTGCTGGTTTTGTTGCTGGTTTTCTTGTTGGTTTGCTGATTATGATGTTTCAGGCCGATGAAGACACAATTTTGTATACATGTGGTGGTCCTTATGATCTGGTGACTGTGGTTCTCATGGCTGTCATTAAACCATGAGATACATCCATACCCAAGCAACGGCTCTTTCTATTCTTTGTTGATGGCTCGGGTTGGATGTGTCTCACGATTCTATGGCTATCATGAAATTGGTTATTTTGACTGTGATGGTTTCCTGCTGGTTAAGGCCAATGATGACACAAACTTTGTTATAGAGGTGGCACTGCTTATGTTTCTATCTTTCTTTTGTGCTGGTTTCTTGGTTCTCATGCCTGTCATCAAAACATGTGAGACATCCATACCCAAGTAACTGCTCTCACTGATGCTCTGACGGCTTGGGTTGGACGTCTCTCATGCTTCCATGGCTGTCATGATCTTGGTTTTCATTTGGCTTCTCCAGGCAAACAAACACGCCCTCCTCTATTTTGTTCTATTTGCTACTTCATCAGTGCCACCAGTGACTATTATGAGAAGGTATTAAATCATGATATAGTCTAAGGCCACATACTTTTTTTTTGCCTATGATGCAATAGATGAACAGCTGAGGCATTTCTAGAGCTGCCTATGATGTCTACTGCACCTTTACCATGTGCATTCCAACAGTTTGTTTCTTGAGTTTGTCTACCACTTCAACTGTACTAGACAACCTCATTGAACAAACCGATGGCTTGCACTTGAAACATTTTGGACTAAGGCTTTGCTGGTTGTTAACTGCAGAACCATGTGTGCTTGGTATGTTGTTTTCGTTGGAAAGTAACCTAGTGTGTACACTAGTTGGGCTAAGTGCAGTGAGTATGTACTAGGTGTTCGTGGAGCTGTGCATAAGAAGTACAGCTCTTATGCCAAAGCAATGGCTGCTTTCAACTCAACAATCAACTCAATGCCTTCCTCTAAACCTTCTTCTTTAAGTGTCACTGAATGTGGAGAAACAACCTCTCCAATGAGTTATAAAAATGTGATCATACTCTTCCTTTGTGCTTTGGTTGTTGTGATGTGGATGAGGCTAAACAGATGCAGTGCTGTTAGAGTAATTGTTATTGCATGTATCAATTATTTAGTACTTGTACTCTGTGATTTATCATGTTGTAATGTCACTGAACTTGTGTAAACTGTCATCTAATTACTATTGTTAAACTACATTGCCATGGCTATTTATTGTAATGTTGCAACATCTCCTCTATTGTCATGTATGAAAACTATGATTTTGGCCTACATGGCGAGCTATCCAGACAACCAAACACCCTCCCAACCGGACAGTTGGGAGGTGGTTGGAAACGCTGACAGCAAAATCAAGCAAACACAGTCCCGCATAGACATGATCAAGTTGGAAAAAATCACCAAACAAGATGCTGCTGCACCTGTTGGGCCTGGCCTTATCCAGCTTGGCTGGGGTGGTCCATACATGCTACTGACATCCAGTCTAACAAACATGCCCTTTCACTCATCACGCCTCTCACCAATCACCAGTTGCCCACCACCTAAAGATGACCATTCGGGCCGCCCGTCCTGGCCCAGCACGGCCCCGTGCCAGGCACGGCCCGGTAGAGCACGACGGGCTGCCGGGCTGTGCCGCCCTAGTCCACCGTGCCTAGCCGATGGCCCAAGCACAGCCCATCGGGCCACTTTCTGTGCCGGGCCGACCCGGAAAGCACGACCTTTTTAACAGGCCAGGTCGGCCCGAGGCCCGCATCAACAGGGGAAGGGAGTGAGGACGGAGGACGAGGTCCTCAGATCAGCCATGTGCTCCAACGGCGGTGATGGCGACGGCGGGTGGCTAGGAGGGCAGGAGGCCCGTCTCTCGCATCACGCCTGGGGAGAAGCGGGGTGTGAGTGTGGACCGGGCCATCCTGAAGCCCGCAACCACAGCCCAAGAGAAAGAGAGAGAGAGAGCGAGGCAGGGGAGGGGAGGCCATCGGCGTGAGCTGCTCGAGTCGCGAGAGGTGGCGGGCTGGCGGCGACCGCCGGATCCGGCGGCAGGAGCCAGGAGGAGGATGGAGGAGGCCGGATCCGTGGAGGATGGAGGAGGAGGAGGCCGCCCGCTCGACGCTGCTGCTACCGAGCTCAACGCCGCCGCAATAGCGCTCGACACTGCGTCACTGCCGCCGTTGGGAGGCCGTGAGGGAGGGAGAGGTCGTCCACGCCGCGTCGCAGGAGGAAGACGTGTCTACAAGCTAGTGAAGGGCGCATCGTGGGAAGAAAACAAGTGAGTGAGGGGGTGTGTGACGGGGAGGCCGCGACTCCACGAGTGCGGTTGCGGGCTTGCGGCGTGGGGGAGGGGAAGGGAGTTAGGGTTCGGGGGTGGGAGCGATGGAGCGTGGGGCTGCGCAGGGGAGAGCCGCAGCAGTGCTGGGCGTGCGGGCGTGCGACTTATATATGAGGAAGGGGGAGGCAGGGACGGTGGGCCGGCCGCGCTGGGCCACGGGGAGGGGGGAGGCCGGGCTGACCAACGCGGGCCGGGCCGGGCCGTGCCAGCCCACGGGCCTGAGTAGCGGCCTAGGCACGGCCTGCTCCCTAGGGCCGCGCCAGCCCGGGCCGGGCCGTGTTCGTGTCAGGCTAAAAAGGCGGGCTTCGTGCCGTGTCGTCGTGCCTCATGTTGCATGGACATTTATACCACCACCTTCCAGGGGTCCAGTCATGTCCAAGCCGCTGCCTTCCGCCTAGGCCAGCACGTTACCGGGCCGGGCCATGCTCGTGTCGGGCTAAAAAGGCGGGCTTCGTGCCGTGTCGTCGTGCGTCAGGTTGCATGGACATTTATACCACCACCTTTCGGGGGTCCAGTCATGTCCAAGCCACTGCCTTCGGCCTGGGCCAGCTCATGCACGCCGCCGGCAACCCCGGCCGCGTAGGCACGGTGCGCTACCTGGGCCCCGTAGAGGGCCACGTCGGAGACTGGGTCGGTGTCGACTGGGACGATGGCGCTGGCAGCCGGCACGACGGCTCGCTCGCTGGCCGCCGATACTTTGTCGCCGCAGGAGAGTGCTCGGCCTACTTCGCGCGCCCCACCGCGCTCAGTGGAGGGATCTCGCTCCCGGACGCGCTCCGCCTACGCTACCACGTTCAGGACTTCACCAAGGAGGAACAGGGTTAGTGCAGCGCGTGCCGACCGACGGCTCCCTGAATTTGCTGCCTTCACATTTCCTTTGATCCGGCAATGCTCAGTTCCTTTCAGCAAAGGAGTAGAAATATTTGGGCAAACATTATCGCACTTTGTTGAATTTCCTATGTAATGATTACATGCTTTGCCGCACTGTGTTCAGATGAGATGTATGTCTTCTCGACAAGCCAGAAGCGTGTCTCGGTTGAATTTGTTGGCACAGACAAAGTTCAGGAGAAGCTCAACAACTTCAATGAGTTGACCAGTGCATCCGTTTCGTACATGGGAGTGAGCTCAATCGGAGCACCGGATGAACTAAAGAGTTTGGTTCCAAGTAAATACTGTCTTATGAATTATCACCATCCTGTCCATTTTACTGCTTTTTTTTATTGCAAATAAGCCATAACGTGTGTAGCAACTGGAGCTGATGGTTCTGCTACCATTTGTTTCTTCAGGGACTTATTAAAGCTGTTTTGCATGTTCCAGATCTCAGACTTCTTGACTTAACTGGAAATCTATTCTCACAGTGGCAAGTAAGAATTCCCACAGAACGATTCTTGTTATTTCAATTGATCTACTTATAATTGGTGTGGCTTTATATAACATGATAACATCAAAGCAACAAGAGAAACATTGTTGGTGGTACTACCAAATGTTTGCAGTATATCCCCTGTCCTTCTGTGTTTAACTGTTTGTTTGTTTACTGTGTCTCTAAACATTTTGGTTCCCTCTCAGGTTATATCCTCTCTTTGTCAAGCACTGGCATCCCTGGAAGTTCTTAATTTGACAAACGGTCGACACAGAATTTTGTCTCATGCCGAGGACACACGTAGCAAAGCCAGAAGGGTCCGTTTGATGGAGCTGGAGATCCGCCTAGCTTCAGCGCAAGGGTGGTCGATCCTGCGCACTCCTCCCGAGACATGACAGTCAATTTGACCCTGCAATTGACAAGGAGAGAAAGCTTATCAGTAATTAAGGGCGGAACATGTCGGTGTTGCCAGACAGTCCCGAATGTGCGGCTCTGAGAGCCGATATGAAAGGAGATCGACTAAATAGCCGATTCCAGCATATTCATAAGAATAAATCGGTTAAAGCTCATAAGGTTGTGTAAGAAGAATCGGTTATCATTATGAATGTCGTTGTTTAAACAAATATTGGTCACTGGCAAAAAGATATCAACAGTAATTAGTTCATGCTAAGCCAATGACTACAGGTAATCAAACTTCTTTATAAAAGAAACAATTCATCATCGTTCAACCATTTAATAGAAATAAATCTAATGAACATATTAGATCTCATCTATCGCTATGACCAGTGGGGCATGAGGCAGAATCATGCAGGCCGTAGAAACAACAATAGACTCGACGATCCTAACTTATTACTAATATCAGTGGGGCATGAGACAGAATCATGCAGGCCGTAATACAATAATAAGATCATGGGGCTAACACATCTTTCAACATATCGCTACTTCAACGATCTCATGATGCGAACTGTTCGTGAAAGCGCTCAATATCGGCTAAAACAGCCGATTCAGGCATAACGCACAGTTAAGGTCATGCCCTCTCAAGAACAGATCTACCAAATAACAATTCCTACTCCACGGTGCTAACAGTGGGGTGTGAGGCAGAGTCACACAAGCCATAATAACGGGACATGGAACAGTTTTCGCTAACCAATAGATCTACTCAAGATCAAACACGCCTTAACCGCACGCTATGCACGATCAAGATTGATGTAAAACAACTGATAAAACATAACTTATCATTTAAAGTACATATTAGATCAATTTTAGATTAACAAACGATGGGTTAAAAAGAATATAAGACCAATCTAGATCAATCCCAATCGGACGAAGTGATATTGCTATAATTAAATAAATAATGGAAGCAATAAACAATATCAGTAAATTAATGAATCTATCCGAAGGAACGCCACCCTTAGATAGAGCCGATAACTTGACCTTAATCTAGTTCATGCAGTGGGGGTCGATCGGATCGATACAGCCATACTTGAACTAGGCAAGAATCGATAACTAACTTATACCAAAGTCGCAGTGGAGGTCGACCGGATCGATGCAGACGTACGAACAGAGATATAAGCCATGACGGTACTTACAACAAGCAGTGGAGGTCGACCGGATCGATGCAGCCGTACTTGCTGAAGAAATCGCCGAGATCTACTCTACTCCTAGTCCTAAGGGGTGGCCGGAGCCGAAAAAATAAATGACTTGTATATTGGATTGATTGTGTGTTTTACAATAGGCCATGAACTCGTATATATACACATACACGAGTTAGCCTGTCTTTGACGTGTACAAGTATGACTCTATAAAAATAGAAATATAATCTAATTCTATATATCCCCGTCGACTAAACCGAGTCTGAGTCTCCCATGCACACCCTGTAAAACATGACCATACAAATATGCGATCAGGCCAAATCGTTACATTATTACCAATCTCCAATTCCTAACGTCGGCTTCTTTCTTTAATTAACTATCATCTTGTGCACGTGCCAGATGTAGACTTCATTGGCCTCTCAGCTCGTATAGCAATTGGCCTCAACTAAACAATCATTTTTGTCTTTGTTGTCATCCCTACAGTACAGACCAAGGTCTCACGTTCGTGTGTCTCTCCATCTTTGCCTCCTGGTAAGCATGGCATGTACTTCGTAGAGTACAAATTAGTTTGCTTACAGACGTTGTGTCTTGCATGCATGCAAATATGTATTAACTATTATCAGAACTTTGCTTTGTGCACATTACGTGACAACATCCAAAAAATATAATAATTAATTTCCTTCTTGAGCTTTGGCAACTCAATTTCATCGTATCTGATTTCTGAATTGATCCTGTGTGGGTGCCAAAGCTCTGCAACGGGTTAACTATCTCGGCCATGAAATATCTTCTATTTAGGAAACTTTGTCATCGGCCAACCTCTTTATTTCCAGGGTAAATTTACCAAATTTTGGTGTCAACACAAGCCCCGCTAGTTCGGAGCGTGAATTTTCATGCTTCAAACTATTTTGTCTCGATGGTCTTCCCTTCCTGATCCGATGACATCTAACTGCAATATTGAGGACTGCATCGGCCTCTTTCTTGGTCTTGATAATTTCAAAATTAATCTTCCTGTACATTATATAATCGGTTTCTATGAGCCGATACTTCTGATGACTTGCTTGGATTCCATCTTCCTGTGATCTCAATCACTCGTTCTGCTTTAGCCGGTTAGGAGCCGCCCCCCGAGTCCATAATTATATAATCGGCTATCCAGAGCCAATTAATGAAAAACATCGCCCCTTCCTTGCCATTGACCATCAGATAATTGGAATTCTTGTCCTTGGGGAAGTTGCTGCTGATCAATGTTATATATCAATATAATCCAACAACTCTTTAACCGATGGTCTTCTTCCAGAGAGTCAAAAAATTCATTGGCAGCAATATTACCTTATCCCAAGCCTTACTTCATATGTGAACTTTGAAGTGTCTACCACACCATCTTGGGTGGTTGAGGAATGAAACGGATTAGACTCCAATCATCCTCGCTTCTCCTGCTCAGAAAACTTGGGGTTTTGAAAGATTTTCAAAGTAAAACATACCTTTGCTCTTCAAATGATTCTTTTAGATCACTCTATGTGATTAGTTCCTTATCAAAGCATTGCTTTGTCTCTCTTTATCCTGCTTCTAAAAAGCCTATGTGGAGTTCAGGTAGGAATAAAAATACGTAGCCTACTTACCTTGCATATATTGTAAGGTCAAATCTCGGATCCAAAGAGAAAAGTGTGATACTCTTATATCAAGATGTGCATGTGTGTGGAATATTTGGTGGCTAACCTAATTCTACTATGCTCTCTGAAATATATTTCTCTCTCGTGGAATATTTTTTGCGAGAACATAGGTTATCTTTATTCTCATTTCTTTTCATTTTCTCCTTTTTACTTTGGACCTCTTTTGTGTCCATCTTTTATATTTTGCATAACCCATGTCTTTTTTTACAACAACTTTTGAGAGAAATATTATCAAGAACTAAGAGCATTTATTCTGATAAAATCTAGCAAACATATTTTTGTCTTCTCACAGTTTAGGAGCAGAACACTTTGAGGTGGATGAAAAACTTATTTTTGCGTACTTTCAGTATAGAAGCAACACATATATGTGGCATGTACGGGATTTTGATCTTGTGAGTATGATAAATCTCTCAACAAGGGTCAACAAGACTTGACCAAACTCAACAAAGAGCAAGCAGCTTATGTAAAAGGTTTTTAATGAGACTAATATATGGCTTTGGTAGGAAATTCAACATCATTGAGGAGACAAGCTATTGATTTTGAATTTTTGTGAGAAAATTTCCCAAGTACTTTGAAAAAAGTAAGGTTTTTTTCATCATACCATATCTCATTCATCAACTACTTGGATAACATGCTTTCCCTCGTATCTGCGTGTACGCTCCTCTATTCTGAGCCAATAAATGCGTTCGCATGGGATTCATTTTTATAATGATACTTTTACCGGTGCACAGAATCTTTATATGCTACTGCAGTGTTGCTGCTTCTTCCACCTAGACATGATTAATAAGCAACGGAGAAGCCAGACATCAATAACCTCAAACATCATATATTCGATCAGGCCTTCAACCTTTATGCTTGAACAATATTTTTCCAATTATTATAATATAATAGACATGATTAATACTAAAGTTAATCGGCTTTCTTTAAATAACTCCATTGGCTCAATATTTAATCGGTCAACTTCTTTTAATCTGAATGCCGATACTCCTCCCGAATAACAGATTAATCCTGTTAGCTTTGACTTGCTTCCGTGAATGGCAATGTGATAATATCGTTGGTGACGGCCTGGGTATACAGTCGAACCAATCTGATTACCGCTGAAGTAAGTGTCTGCCGAATGAACCCAGGATTTGAATTGGCCTTGAACTCAGTGTGCAGAATATCTCCTTCATTGGTTTCGAGGTTGTCCAATCAGTCATTGAAATGTCAATAATTAATTAAAGAATGCGTAGCCGATACAGTCGTCTAGTTGAGAGGGCTTGAATCAGCAACTGACTTGCTAGTTGTAGAATCACATTAGCTTAGCTATCCGACACATATATATATGTAGAAGAGGAAATAGCCGATGCAAGGATTTACGAGACAGCTGTTCCCTTCATGAAGTCTTGTCTTAGTCCGATATCAATCCGGCCATGTATCTCTCATCTTTTCTACTGGCGTGCAAGCTTCCTGAATATTCTAATAGCTGCCAATCTCCAATATGATTGCTGCTTTCCAAACCATACATCGATCCTAAACTTTCTAATGTGAAGACAACAGGCAGAATAATCACCGTCCAGGCTACTAGCTCGAACACATGCACACATATGTGACCTATAGAATATTGGTTCTGATGATAAACTTGCAACAAATCTCTTCGCTCATTACCACACATCAGCCTTCTTCATAATTAATCTGGCACCGAATTCATTTGAATAGTGTGTAGCCGATAGACATATCTCATCGGCCTTCACCGCCTTGATCTTTAATTGCCAAATTCACCTTTCTGGATCATGCACACATAACACTGTTTGGCGCTGCTTCGTCATAGGTCCATAGAAGATCGGCTGCTGGCTGTCACTGATGGTGCTGTCGGCTGACTCTGTATCGGATCCACCCAAAAGTTCCAGATATATGTACGTGCAAAAAGTATTGTGTCGAGCTGATTCCTTTCTTGAACAGCCGATTCCTTCAACCGACTCCTTTCTTGAAGATGTTCCTTTGTAGTCTGCTCTCGGTTAATATTCCATTGGTCCATCGGCTCTTTGCTCACCCTAGTCGGTGCAGTTGGTGAACACGGTGCTCCTGGTCACGCTCAGCCCAGGCTCCGTTAGTATGATGTCCAACGTGCCGCGTCCGTCGCGTCATCCACCACGATATCGATTTCTACTGGCACATCATTCACCCCATCGTCGATCACGTCGCAGATGCGTTTCTAATCCTGTAGTTGCTTCATGATTTCGTACTTGTGCTCCAGAAATATCCGGTGGATTCATTCACCTTGATCCTATTCGCTTCGCTGAAAAGTGCTAGTGAAGCTTGTCGATCAGACTGTCCATCGCCGGTCTTGCAGGGTAGTGGACAGGTACATATTAAGGCACCGCACCGTCTCCTTGTCGATAGCTAGCTGATTGCCGATGATCATCTTCATGTTCATGTCCAGGTGGAGCGCGCGCCAGACGATCTCTTTGTTGTTTGTGCCACGGCGAACGAACCGCAGCAGGAGGCTGATGAATTAACATGGCATCGCTGGGCGCTCTACTTGCTCGGGAACCTGCTAGTATGAAACGCCGCAGTCGACGTAGCTGTCGATTAGTGGGTAGGTCTTCTTTCTAGCTATTAGCCATTTGCATGTAACTAGCCGATAGCATGAACATCGGCTTCCTCCAACTTGAGTCAGCTCAGATAATTTTTATTACTACTCATTGGTATTTTCATTCATCAGCTGCACAGGTCACTCAAGAGGAGTTGATGGATGGAGGCCTTCCAATATACTCCTTCTGTGGGAGTATTAATTAAAATAATCAGCCGATTGTGTTATCCATTGCTTCATCGGCTATTGAAATCTCTCTTCCTTGTTAGTGATCATCGTACAGCCGCCGGACTTGTAAATCTGGCACTAGACTCCCGAACCTGATCTCGGCTCTCAGTTTAGAATATTCCCAAAGTTCTTCTATAGCCGACTTCTTATACATCTGGACTTGGAGCCGTCGGATGTAAGAGAGCTGCTATCCGAACAGATCTCGTATCCGTGTATATGATTTCCTTTTCTTATCGGCTACTGTAGAGTCCAAATTACGTAACTTTCCCTTTTTCTAACATGTCATTTAATTTCTTTGCATAGCCCATCAAATAATATTTATAAATCTGATCTCTTCCTAGCGGCTGATGCTTACTTGCATGTCGTCTATATGTACGTCTGCTGGTGCTGCTATCTCTTCCACCTTGTACTTGATGTAGATTAGATGGTCGTGTAATATGTATATAAATTTGTAGCTTATCTCCAGCCGCACATCCTGAATTTTCTCCTCGAGACTTCCACAATAGCAACACGTGGTCTGTAGGTAGCAGACAAATGGCACGTTGCACACACAAGGTTCACCATCGGCTGTTTCTGCATCCAAAGCCGACGTCCCAACAATCCATCAGATCAATGCTATTTAAATATAGCTCGAGCACTTTTCAATACATATCATGGGTGGGGCTTGGCATGTGCTGCCGTCATATGATCCAATCAGTCACCTCTATAAAACCTCTGAGCAATATATAAGTGTCACAGAGAGTCGCCCCTATGGTAGCCGATAGTCCATCACTCGTCTCTTCAACAGCTGATAGTATACGCCAATACTCCAGTCAATGAAAACAACCTTTCGAACGTATTGGCTGCTTATAAATCTGACAGTAAAATATCTCCATCGGCCAATTTTAATATGTTTGCTGATCAACGCCCTCATGTATTGCTGTCCATGACGTAAATCTTGCGGACTTCATAGGTTTTTTAAAAATCCTTGCCGATCGGCTTCCATCGGCATCATCGACCCAAGCACTTGGTTCTGGTAAAGTAACTGTTCCCTGGGCCGATGAGGATAGTAGCGGGTTGATAACATCTGTAGTCCTGCTAATATATAGGATAAAATATTTCTGCCAGTCTGTGACAGCACCAACACGCAGGGCGACCATTCAAGACTTGCAAACTAACAACTTCATGCTTCAAAATCTAAGGGCCAATGATGGTCTTTTTCCGTCGTTTACTTTATGTTCAAGATCAAATTGGCAGCAGCAGTCTTTTGCTGGAGCAGTTGACTCGTCAAGACTGTCTTTGAGCCGATGGAGGTGAGGGCTCCTGCTTTTTGGTTTGTCGGCCTTGCATCTGCACCGAGTAGGACTTGTTCTTCTTTGCTTGATCGGTTGTTTTGCTCCCAACTATATCGGCTCCTTCAATCAGCTCCAGCACTACTACTCCCGCCATCGCTTTTCATTACATATTTGCTCTTCTTCTCTCATGGTGCCACCGTAGAATGTTGTACAATTGTACTCGGCCACGTGTAAACTTGTAGGGCCGTCCAACGTCCTGAATCACCGCAACTGTTTGCTAGCACTGTACCGAGTTGTAGATCGCTGCGAGACTGCAATGTGCTTTTGCCGGCCGCCGCACCAAGTTGTCGATTGCCGCGACACCGCCTCTGCTCGTATAGTCGTGCCATGGCCAACATACAACATTTGGGTCTCTGTCGTTCTGGACTAGGATACGAACAGGTGGAGGCATGGGGCAGCTGATCGAGACGTATTAGCTTCCTTTGGTGGGTTTTGCTTTGAAGGCCGATCACCACAAAAAGTCTCCATCGGTCTGGGCACAGATGTGTCATCGGCTTGGGGCAGGGAGGAACACGAATCCTGATAGTTGTTCTCTTCTCTCGTTATCAAATCGGCAAGTATATTAGCTGATTCAGGCCTTTTGACTTATACTGAACGATGTAACAACTGCCTTAGCCGTTCTTGCAACTTTCTTCTAATGTGAACTAGAGCCTGATCCAACTGTTGATAGAATATTATATGCTCCATTGAATAACTTCTCCCTTTCATGTCCATCTCGGTCGTATACGGCGCCATAAGAATGTCACTATTCTTGTAAGTTGCCATGACGATTGTGGGTCCCACTGAGCGTACCAAAAACGTGTGTCGACACATAATTTTATCCCATGCCGAGGACACACGTAAAGGGTCCGCTCGATGGAGCTAGAGATCCGCCGAGCTTCAGCGCAAGGGTGGTCGATCCTGTGCACTCCTCCCGAGACGTGCCAGTCAATTTGACCCTGCAATCGACAATAAGAGAAAGCTTATTAGTAATTAAGAGCGGAACATATCGGTGTTGCTAGACAGTCCCGAATGTACGGCTCTAAAAGCCGATATGGAAGGAGATCGACTAAATAGCTGATTCCATCATATTCATAAGAATAAATCGGTTAAAGCTCATGGGGTTATGTAAGAAGAATCGATTATCATTATGAATGTCGTTGTTTAAACAAATACTGATTATTGGTAAAAAGATATCAACAGTAATTAGTTTATGCTAAGCCAATGACTACAAGTAACCGAACTCCTTTATAAAAGAAACAGTTCATCATCATTCAATCATTTAATAAAAATAAATCTAATGAACATATTAGATCTCATCTATCGCTATGACCAGTAGGACATGAGGCAAAATCATACAGGCCGTAGAAATAACAATAGACTCGACGACCCTAACTTATTACTAATATCAGTGGGGCATGAGGCAGAATCATGTAGGCCGTAATACAATAATAAGATCATGGGGCTAACACATCTTTTAACCTATCACTACTTCAACGATCTCGTGATGCGAACTGTTCGTGAAAGTGCTTGATATCGGCTAAAACAGCCGATTCAGACATAGCGCATAGTTAAGGTCATGCCCTCTCAAGATCAGATCTACCAAATAACAATCCCTACTCTACGGTGCTAACAGTGGGGTGTGAGACAGAATCACATAGGCCATGATAACGGGCCATGGAATAGTTTTCGCTAACTAATAGATCTACTCAAGATCAAACACGCCTTAACCGCACGCTATGCACGATCAAGATTGATGTAAAACAGCCGATAAAACATAACTTATCGTTTACAGTACAGATTAGATCAGTTTTAGATTATCAAACGATGGGTTAAAAACGATATAAGGCCGATCTAGATCAATTCCAGTCGGACGAAGTGATATTGCTATAATTAAATAAATAATGGAAGCAATAAGCAATATCGGTAACTTAATAAATCTATCTGAAGGAACGACACCCTTAGATAGAGCCGATAACTTGACCTTAATCTAGTTCATGCAGTGGGGGTCGACTGGATCGATGCAGCCATACTTGAAATAGGCAAGAATCAATAACTAACTTATACCAGAGTCGTAGTGGAGGTCGACCGGATCGATGCAGCCGTACGAACAGATGTATAAGCCATGATGGTACTTACAACAAGCAGTGGAGGTCGATCGGATCGATGCAGCCGTACTTGCTGAAGAACTCGCCGAGATCTACTCTACTCCTACTCCTAAGGAGTGGCCGGAGCCAAAAAAAATAAATGACTTATATATTGGATTGATTGTGTGTTTTACAATAGATCATGAACTCGTATATATACACATACACGAGTTAGCCTGTCTTTGACGTGTACAAGTATGACTCTATAAAAATAGAAATATAATCTAATTCTATAGAATAATATATCCCCGTCGACTAAACCGAGTCTGAGTCTCCCATGCACACCCCGTAAAACGTGACCATACAAATATGCGATCAGGCCAAATCGTTACATTATTACCAATCTCCAATTCCTAACGTCGGCTCCTTTCTTTAATTAACTATCATCTTGTGCACGTGCCAGACGAAGACTCCATTGGCAAATGGAAGCCGATTTGCCTCTCAGCTCGTATAGCAATTGGCCTCAACTAAACAATCCTTTTTGTCTTTGTTGTCATCCGTACAGTACAGGCCAAGGTCTCACGTTCGTGTCTCTCCATCTTTGCCTCCTGGTAAGCACGGCATGTACTTCGTAGAGTCCAAATTAGTTTGCTTACAGACGTTGCGTCTTGCATGCATGCAAATATGTATTAACTATTATCTGAACTTTGCTTTGTGCACGTTACGTGACAACATCCAAAAACATATAATAATTAATTTCCTTCTTGAGCATTGGCAACTCAATTTCATCGTATCTGATTTCTGAATTGATCCCGTGTCGGTGCCAAAGCTCTGCAATGGGTCAACTATCTCGGCCATGAAATATCTTCTATTTAGGAAACTTTGCCATGCACTACTACATAATTGATTTTTAAGGGTGGCTCGTAACCCTTTGTAGGGGCGGTTTGGTCAGTCGGCCCTACCGAACCGTCTCTACAAATCATGTATTTGTAGGGGCGGTTCCCAGGCCGTCCATACAAATCGATTTGTAGGGGAGTTCAATCTAGAACCGCCCCTACAGTACATTTTCCCAAAAAAAAATCAAATTTACAATTCAAAATCGTGTTGCCGAACGTCCCGCGACCAACGTTACGAACCGCGTTTATGTTGCCAAACGCCCCGTGACCAACGTTCCGAACCGTGTTCGCGTTACCGAACGCCCCACGA
This sequence comes from Miscanthus floridulus, assembly GCF_019320115.1. Taxonomy (NCBI): domain Eukaryota; kingdom Viridiplantae; phylum Streptophyta; class Magnoliopsida; order Poales; family Poaceae; genus Miscanthus; species Miscanthus floridulus. Next base: position 70,454,450 of record NC_089596.1, on the reverse strand, counting down.
CCAGCGTTCGCGTTGCCGAACGCCCCGCGACCAACGTTCCGAACCGCGTTCGTGTTGCCGAACGCCCCGCGACCACGACTACAAGCACAAGAGTATTATATAAACTACAATTATAAGTCCAATTCACAAGAATATATACAATCCATCATTAAATATATAAATTTCATACACATTGTTATCAACGTCTAGAGCTAGCCTTTCAGTCTCGCAAAGGTATTGGTACTAAGGATTTGTACCTAACTCAGACTCTCGGTCATGGTAGGCGCCTTTGACGTGTACAATCTGGTCCAATATAAAGTTGCAAAGGTCGCCGACAAGCTCTAAGAGTTGGTCATCCTTGTATGGGTCTCTTTTCATTCCTTTCTCTTCTCTCCACTACAAGAGAACAAGTTTCGGTTTAGTATTTCATACCATGTACAAAGTTTTTATACTACGGGTGAAGAGGTTCAAACTTAGGCACCGGTGTTACTCATCATAGAACATATATAGTATCCACAATGTACACTCCTAGGCTTCTGCTTAGGGCACTGTGTGTTTTGCATATGAAAATGTTAAGTAATGCTTTTGACAGCCATGTAACGGAGTACTGAAGAAGTAAGTTACACTTACCGCACATAGTGTTTTTATAGCTAGCTTTTCCTTCCTTGTTGGATCATGCCTTCCATGATGATTAGTGACATAGAACCTAAATGCCCTGTTTGAATTATTTTAGCAAATATAACTTGTTAGAATCCAAAAGTGAACGTTACAAGTACGTATACAAACATATAAGCTAATGAGGATTATCGATATGTATACGTCTTGAGAATCGATATGAAGTCTTTGTATGTCACCGGGTCCCTATCTATTGAATCAAAGACCCATGCCATGCTCCTCCTGACATCGACGGCTATACAAATCCAGTGGTTGCTGCATGGATTTAATCATAGAACTAGATAAGCTCTTTTGCATCGAATAAAATGTATCGAACAAAGCTTTAAGTATAGAGTTGAACTTACTCGAAGTTGTCTGGTAGCCATATAGTAGAGTGTTGTTGGAGAGTTTTGAAAGCCAGGGCAATTATGCCACAACCTTAAGGGACTCTTTCCTTAGTTTCACCGTACGGATGCGCTCTTTCTCCTGAAGAGTCTTTGCAGCAGCTAGCTCTTTGGCATCTAGTGTCCACCGTTTAGGGTAATTAAAATTTGTTTGGGGTATAGCTTGAGGGTCTAGATACCTGGCTTTCACACTTGGCATTTGTTTGACAATGTGCACTTGCATTCTACAAATCACGACGTGGGTTAATTACAACAAAATTCAAAGATTACATTCATATCATATCGGAAGGACAAGGACTTATAGGCACCACGTGCGAATTAGATTCATCTCCATTTCTCCCAGGTGAAAGCATGTGTGCATGTCATTGAAGTCAAAGACAATTTTCCCGGCTGGGCTTCCAAATGTACTGGTGGGGAAGCATGCTTGTATGAGATCTATGCTCGTTGGGAGAACACGCAAGTACCAATCATGGAACCTTTTCATTCCAAGTGGTAGGCGCTGGATGTCCCGGTTTGGTAGGAAGGTCTGGCCTCTTTCATATGTTTTTGGGCAATCCTTTGACCATTTGATGGCATCAACATTTGGATACTGCTTTGCAATTTGGTGGAGTTTACTAGTGATGGCCTCCTCAGAACCCCGTGATGGGACATTTTTAACTTGGTTCTTAGGCTTGAACTAGTCATGGGAAAACCACTTGGACACCGACAAGACGTCTTTCATCGGAACATAAACTGGCCTTATGGTGATTGGATGCTTCTTTCGAAGTTCCCATTCAGGCATGTCCTCATCTTCTTATGCATCACCTTCTTTAGCAGGCACTCATTTTTCATGTATTGGCTGTGGTTGTTGAGAAGACTGTGGCATCTCATCATGCACTTGCTCGGTACGAGCTGGAGAAGGTTGTGGCAATCTCATCAAGCACATGCTCGCTAGGAGGCGGGGAAGAATGTGACATCTCAGGAATGTGGTGGTCACGAGACGGTGAAAATATCTCCCTGACCTCAACAACTCATTCCAAATTTGGGAGAGGGGGAGGCAGCAAAGAAGCAGTCAATATAATGTCCCGTTTGTGCCAGAGGATGAACTGCCCCATAACGTCTCCAAGTAACACCAGCCCCTAGGGAGTTGCGTAGTCTATCCTCCACTGCAATGAACTTGGGCTTTACTGTATGCACCTCGACCCTAGTGTATCTGACGGTATCTATTATTGTGGTGTAAGCCACGGGGAGGATGTGCCACACTCGTTGCCACCTCCATCATAATGTTCTGCCAGCCGCTGAGAAACACCAAGGTGCAACTAGTTGGTTCCCGTAAGCGATCGACGGGGGTTGTGGCTGTAGTGGAACCTTGGCTGCTAGAAACTTTCGGAGGGCTGCCAACTAATGCCAGTTCTCCCGGCGATGTCACTAATATCCGTGGCTCCATAGATAGTCCTTGCTCCTCTAGCGCCTTCGCAACTAGAGCCTTTACTTGGAGCTCAAGACTAGTCTCCCAGTCTCTGCCATGTTTCTTGTACATGTGCCTGTCCTCTTCGAATCCTTACTTCCAGGTCATCCTTTTCCCTAGCCCCCTGGTGCGGCCTGTGTGCTCCATGTTTTCCAAGCCAAGGCTAAGCTCGTCCGTCTCTCTGGAAGGATTGAATGAGCCCTACTCCTTATCTTCAGCATATTTTAGTATCCTTGATACTACCTCTTGGGTCTCTGGTTTATCAAACTTAAGATTACCGCTGGATGATTCTGTACTCCTCGCATATATCTAATTCCTTGAGCGTACCTTCAAATTCGTCACATCGATATTCCCAGCAGCTACGGTCTCTTCGTCCATTTTTCTAAACTGCTCTTCCTTAGCATAGTAGCCACCAGGGCCTAGATGATGGTGGTGTTTGCTCCTCTTCGCCAACTCGGTGTTATGGGCACTGAGCTCCAATGCCTCCGGTGAAGTCTTCTGAGCCACGAGCTCCTCCCATTGACTAGAAGTTATTTTGCCGAACTCGTTGAAGGGAGTTAACCCCTTTTGGATATACTTTGTATTGAGCTCCGACCTCCAACATCGGAATGACTCTCCCATCATCCTGAAAGCATTTTTTATCAGTTCATGCTTACCCTTCAGAAATCTAAAATTAAGCTTCAGCTGCCTATCCCATAGTTCATTCTTTTTATTCTCTAGTACCTCTTTCTAGTTAGGGATTGCTGGGTTCAATTTATCTCTTACTAGGGCCCCGATAGCATTACAGAATCATCCTCTTAATTCCTTTGGCTCAAGGATCTCTCCTGCTAGCCCAACCTCCGTTATCAGATAGCATGTCTTGTCTGGATATAGATTTCCTTTTCTATCCTCTCGTTTCCTTTTAGGCTTGGTAGTCGTGGTTGTGTCTTAAGGTTGTGGAGCAGAGGCATCGTGATCCATCTTTGTGGCTATTGCCTCTGCTCTCCTTTCCTCTACTTTGTCTTGTACAGCGAGATGTCGCGGACGTCGATATCGTCTTTTCCAAGTTTCAGGAGGGACCTGCATATATGACATGTCAAAGTGTTAGCTGAGGTAACATAGCCAAAGCTTTAGCAAAATTTACAAGCTAAGGCTTTTTCCCTACCTCCTCGTTCGGGTCAAAATCCTTGTCCAAATCTTCCTCCGTTGGCCTCCTTCTGGCTTCACATAGGAAATGATCCTTGAGACTTTCATATCCCTCTTTTGAGTCATCATCACCATCATCCTTTTCTTCTTCGCCTTCAGCAACCTCTCCTGCTCTTCCTTCTTCTCCCCCTTCCTCCTTGTCACACTGCTCCTGAGTAAGCATCACTTCTAGATCCTTTTCTAACTCGTTATCGAACTGCTCCTGAGTTAGCTGGTCCTCTAGTGCTTGCTCCTCATAGGTTGGCTGCTCATCATGCTCGGGGCATCGAGCTACACTGTCTGGTGTCCGCGACATTATTTCGTGCTTTGTTCTAATAGATGCAAGAAAGTGTGCTTTAGGTACGCGAGAAGGTATAAGAAATAAAAAAGGTCTATAAACTAAAGTAGTCCTATAAAACAACAATATATAAAAAAACGAATAGTAGCAGTAGTAGAGGCCTCAGAAACATGTCAATCATTATTTGATCATGAACTTGGAGCATCAAGGCATCATAACAGAGAAGAGAGAAGAAGGTAGGGCCTGTTTGGAACGAAGGAATCCAAAACGTAGGAATAAGAAAAAACGCAGGAATAAGGTATGATGAAAAGTGAAAAACTACGGGATTTCAAAACACAGGAACATAAAATTTAGACTGTTTGGAACACAGGAATTTATAACATAGGAATTGTAACATGTTAGACAAATATGGGTACTAATTACTATATCTAGAGCCTGTTTGGAATAAAGGAATAAAAAACATAGGAATAGGAACAAGCTCGCATTGCATTTTGTCCTGGCTAATCACTCGTTCTCCAACTGTATTAGCGGCAGCGTGCCTCGGACTTCCGCGAAGCGGAGAAAACTAGCGCATGGGGTGGATGTTTCCATTCCTGTGAAATTGTGAAGAGGCTACAGGATTCCATAGGAAAGGAAGGGGTGCTTTCCTGTGTTCCAAACAACAATACTCGTTTCCTTTCCTTTGTTTTGGTTTCCTTTAAATTTCCTATGGAAATCTTGTAATCCAAACGGCCCCGTAATGTAGGGGCGGCTGCTAATGATGCCAAGTTCCTCACAAGTTCTTGATCATCAGCTCATATTCCATATAATATATGGACTTGGATAATTTCATCATCGGCAAAACAAAGGAGAGGAGAGGAGAGGGGAGATTTGGCAAAAAAGCAACAACTGCTTAACAAACATAGAGAGGAAAAGGTGTAAAAAAGTAGCTGCTGCTTCTCAAACATAGAGGATAGAAAAGGTGGCAAAAATAGAGGAAAGGGGAGATTTGGCAAAAAAAAACAGGTGCTGCTTCCCAAAAAAAGCAACAGCTGTCATACTGACTTTGCTCGATTACACATGAACATCATATGCTTAATATCTTCTGAACCTGATAGGCAGATCGGACAATCAGAAGTAGTAGACAGTAGTAGTAGGGAAGTAGTAGAATTAGTTGACAGAAGTATAAGTAGTTGATAGAAGACAGAAGTAGAAGTAGTAAACAGTAGTAGTAGGGAAGTAGTAGAAGTAGCAAAAAAAAAGCAACAGCTGCTTAGGAGAGGAGAGGAGTAGAGTGGAGTAGAGGAGAGTAGTAGTAGAAGAGGAGTGGTAGAGTAGTAGGAGAAGAGCAGGAGGACAGTATAGTAGTAAAGTAGTAGTAGGAGTAGTAAGTAGTAGTAATAGGAGTTGTAGGAGACCAACCAGCAGCCACTAGTAGTAAGAGTTGATAGAAGACAGAAGATAATAAGTAGCAATAGTAGTAAGTAGAGAGAGGAGTAGTAGGAGTAGCAAGTAGTAGTAGGAGCAGTTGGCCAGCAGCCACCAAGTACTAGGAGCAGGCAGCAAGTACAGTACAGAGAAGATTAGTAGCCACCAACCACATAGTAAGAGAGAATAGTAGTAGAGAGTAGAGACTATGGAGTAGTAGAGCAGTAGTAGGACAGCAAGTTGTCGTTGCACACAAATATCAAACAGCAGCAGCTACAACCACCGGGGAAGAAAGGCATCCAAGCACAGCTACAAACACTAACACTAGGTACTTGTATGCATTCAAATAACCAGATAAAAATAGAATTAGAACTACTTAATTATCTGTTTCTTTTTCTGATCACAGAGCAGAGCCTTGTTATTAGAAATGTAAAGCTCGATTAACTGCAGTAACAAAACCAATAAGGCTAGCTATGGTCTGACTTATTCTCTTCACAATTTGGGTAAACAAGTCTTCAAAATGGCACCATTTCTACTTGCCAGCTGATACACGTGACCATTTCTTTCTTGCAGCATGAGGAGAGAGCATTTGTATTGAAATTTTCAGCAATTGAAATATATAACGAAGTTGTAAGGGATCTTCTTAGTGCAGAAAGCACATCACTTAGACTTTGGGATGATGCAGAGGTCAGAGCAACAAATAGCTATATTTTTAATTTTTTAGAGAAAAGAAAGAGAGAAGAAAAGGTATCCTACTGTCCCCATGCACTGATTATGGTTTTGATGCTGTTTATTTCTACAGAAGGGAACATATGTAGAAAACCTTACAGAGGTGATCTTGAGGGATTCGGACCACCTGAAAGAACTTATTTCTGTGTGTGAAGGTGTGTACTTTAGTAGTTTGTTTAAGGAACTCCTTTCTTTAATACCTAATTGGTGATTATTATCATCTCAGTGTACTTTGTGTTCTTGTACCAGCTCAAAGGAGGACCGGAGAGACATACCTATATGAAAACAACTCCAGATCACACCAAATACTTAAACTGGTTTGCCTACTGCTCGGTTGCATGTAGAAAAGAAAAGGGCTTGGTAGATTCATGTAAAATAGCCGCTGCCTAATTCCATCACTTATGATTTGATAAATGATTCTTTCAGACTATCGAAAGTTCTGCTCGTGAGTTCTTGGGTAAGGACAAGTCAACAACACTTGTTGCTAGTGTGGTGAGAAATAATTATTTACTCGTATTTCTTTCATGGCATAAAATGGGTAAGCAAGTATAAGCACATTTGACTGTACTATGCAGAACTTTGTTGATTCGGCTGGAAGTGAACGTGCATCTCAGGCATTATCAGCTGGGGCTAGGCTGAAGGAAGGCTGTCATATTAATAGAAGTCTACTTACCCTCGGAACTATGATTCGGAAACTAAGGTACAACCATAACTCAGTGTTCCAGTTCCAGTTTAGTATGCTCCTCATACGATAAAAATACTCTTTATTTTTTTGGGGCATCAGAGCATTTAATTGTTTACCTATTTTCATTTCTGCAGCAAGGTAAGAAATGGACACATACCATACCGAGATTCAAAGCTCACACACATATTACAGCCTTCTCTAGGAGGCAATGCAAGGACAGCTACTATTTGTACAATGAGCCCAGCCCGAAGCCATATGGAACAGTCAAGAAATACCTCGATGTTTGCAAGTTGTGCAAAGGAAGTGGTGACAAATGCCCAGGTTAATGTGGTTATGTCTGATAAAGCACTAGTTAAGCATTTACAAAAAGAACTTGCAAGGTTGGAGAGTGAACTGAGATGCCCAACTTCATATTCCGGTCTTTTTGCTGAAACTGAAAAATGTGCATGCCATAGGTCTATTCTTATGTCACAAGGCTAACTAAACGTTCAAACTTATATAGCAGACCAGTGCTTTCAATTTCTCTACTCATATTTTACCATAACACATGACATGTTCTTTTTGCTGTTTAGATGATAACTACTGCAGATTGTCAATTTGGCCTGAAATCATTCACATTGCCAGTTCTCAATGAGGTAGGTAACTAAAAAAATCAAATGGACATTTATGCGTTTTGTCAGTTCCCAATGAGGTAGCTAAAATCAAATGGACATTCATGCTAACAAGCTACAGCATGCTAACAAGCTGAAAATGGCTTAATACTCAGCAACTTATTGCTTCAGGAAAATCATGGGAGGTCAATTACTTCCCAATATGCATACCCAGGCATAGTTTCATGCAATCACTGTACATAAAACCTTAACCCAAAGAATTGAACACAAAAATAAATTTTAGAACCAATGGTCAACCAAAATTTTCCATGACGGCCAAAGTAGTCAATGAAAGTACCCAAAACCATCACGGATGGTCTTTCCTGATGGTAACTGTCAGAGATAAGACAGATAGACTGACCGGGAAAGCCGATGTTTGCTGATCGACGCCGGTGGAGGTGCGCGGATGCCGGTGGAGATGTGCGGATGCCGGTGGAGGTGCGCGGACGCCGGAGAGCACGGGAAGGAGTGCGGCGCCGGTGGAGGGGGGCGCGGGTGCGGGTGGAGGGGGCGCGGACGCCGGTGGAGAGGGCGCGGATGCGGGTGGAAGGGGCGTGGACGCTGGTGGAGGAGCGCGGACGCCGGTGGAGGGGGCGCAGGTGCAGGGAGGGGGCGCGAGGGTGCAAAGATGGGGCGCACGGGTGCGCTGCCAGCCGGGTGCGCCACGGCACCTAGGTCGGAAACCCTAGCGCGCTGCCGGCCGGTCAGAAACCCTAAGGCGGGGAGCAGGCGCGCGGGTGCGGGGAGGGGGCGCGGGTGCGAAGATGGGGCGCGTGGGTGCGGGGAGGGGGCACGGGCGTCGGGACAGGTCCGGGAGCTGGCATCGGCGGGGCAGCCTGACGGCGTCGGAGGAAGAAGAGAGCGCCCAACAGGCTAACACCCGTGCGCCCGTGTATTTATACTCAGGACGATTTCTAGAGGCGGTTTCTGATCCAGCCGCCCCTAAAAATCTATTTATAGAGGCGGTTCCTGATCCAGACGCCCCTACAAATGCATTTGTAGGGACGGTTCCTGATCCAGCCGCCCCTATAAATGCATTTGTAGGGGCGGTTTCTGATCCAACCGCCCCTACAAATATTTTCTATTTTTTAAATTATTAATTCTGTATTTTTATATCATAAAAACACAAAGTAATATAAAAATAATTGTGTATATGCACAAATATAATATTTTGTATTATTCTATATATGAAGAAATATATATATATATATATATATATATATATATATAAACAATTGTAGTCAAAACAATATAGAAAACAAAAAAACAAAAATTAAAAATTTAAATTTTAAAACTTCGACTACAATTTTATGACATTAAATGAAATAAAATGAAAATATTGTAAACATAAAAGTTGTATAACTCATCAACATGTATAACTTTTATTTGGTCATCTTGTCATGTGACTTTATTTGAACGATTCAAATTTTAAAATTCAAAGAATTTCAACTTGAAACAATATTTTGAAAGAGTAAATGATTTTAGATGAAAAACTCATGAATACCAAAGTTGTAGAACTCATCAATATCTACAACTTTTATTTTGATCACATTTTCATTTGATCAAATTTGAACATTTGAAATCTTGAATTTCAATAAATGGCAACTTCAAACAAGATTTTGAAACCTTAAATGATTTCAACAATAAAAGTCGTGAACATAAAAGTTGTTGAACTCATCACTATCTATAACTTTTATTTTGGTGACTTCTACATGTGACAAAGTATTAGTAAATATTGTTCATAAATTCACATATGACTCATAGTTTTATGAACTATACGAGAAACTTGTTGATTTGTGAACAATGTTTACTATCACTTTGTCAGATGAAGAAATGATCAAAATAAAAGTTGTAGATCTTGATGAGTTATACAACTTTGGTATTCATCACTTTTTCAGCTGAAATTATTTAATAGTTGAAAATCTCGTTCGAACTTGTTATTTTTTTTAAAATTTGAAAATTTAAAGTGCTCAAACTTTGTCAAATGAAAAGAATGACCAAATCAATACACTAACTTGATAGGGCAAGATTTTAGAAAATTTTAGGGAAAAAATCATCACATTTGGAGTTAGTATGAGGGAGAAAGACTAGTTACAAATTTTATTCAGAGATTAAAAAAAATCATAACTGTTCATGATGATCAATGATGAATAAGTGTGATTTCTCTTTTTAATCTGTGGCTGAAACTTGTAACTAGTTTTTCTCCCTCATACTAACTCCAAATGTGATGGGTTTTTTTCTAAAATTTTCTAAAATCATGCTCTAGTCTAGTCATCTATCTTTTTCACTAATTTTGAACAATTCAAATTTTAAATTTCAGAAAATGACAACTTCAAACCTGATTTTTAAACACTAAATGATTTCAGCTGTAAAGGTGATAAATATAAAAGTTGTATAACTCGTCAAGATCTCCTACTTTTATTTTGGTCATTTCTTTATTTCATAAAGTGTTAAGTGATTTCATAAAGTTTTAGTAGTAATAGAGTGGATGTTCAAATAGAGTCATCTAGATGTTACAAAGGGTAGTCTCATACACATGCATAAATGTAGTCTCACACACATATAAAAATATATAGTCTTACACTCGTATATAAATATATAGTCTCACACGTATGCATAAATAAAGTCTTACAAACACACACTTACACAAACACTCCACGTTCAACAACTAGCTAGCCCGCTGTAACGACTTTCCCCTTGACAACTTTTTGTTTCTATGGCAATATGTCTTTGGAGAGGTTCTTTTCCACAACACTAATCTTCTTAGAAAAGTCTGTAAATAGCGGCATCTCACCGTAGTTATTGTAAGCTTCAACATCGTCCACGCCATCAACTCTAATAATGTGTTGTTTTTCGGAGGCAACCACGTGCTTTGTCTTCTTTTTCGGGGGAGGTTACTTTGTGGGTCAGACATATAGAAAACTTATGCGACACGTGAAGCGAGCACCCAAAGGTCATCTTGGTAGCCTAGATTCTCGAGGTCCAGGACTCTCAATCCGATCTCGTTCAATTGATGTTGTTTGATCCAGCGACATCGAAACAGGGCCACCGTTATATCCCTTTTATAATCAAGTTCACATATCTCTTCAATGATGTCAAAGTATTGGATCTTTCGTCCCAATCCATCGAGAGCCTCTATTCGAATGCCGCTGTTTTGGTTCACATATTTACTATCCTTTGCATGGGTATAGTACGTATACCCATTGATGTCATAAGCATTCCAAGATGTCACTTGTCTCGATGGCCCCTCCACCAACCTACTAATGGTAATAGAGTCTATGGTTTCTTCAGGTGATATGTTTTGGTTCTTCAACCATGTAGTTAGTCGTTGCTTGTGTTGTTTCATGATCCAATCATTCGAACGGCCATTTCTCTCCATCATAATGATAACCAAGTGTTCATCAATGTATGGTTGCATCAGTTGTGTACTCTGCAAGACACTATAATGCATCCGACTCACCTCTTTGTAATCATGGTCGATGAATATTTTTCTACCACTGGTGCCCTTCCTAGCCAGCCTATCCTTGTGACGACAATCGGGTTTATCTATCCCTTTATGTACTTTTAGGTACTCTTGACAGCACTCGACGACTTCTTCAGTACTGTAACCCTCTATCATGGAGCCCTCTGGGTATGCTCGATTATGCACGTATCGACTTAGAACTGACATGAACCGCTCATAGGACCATATTTCATGCAAGTAGCAAGGGCCCAAGGCCTGTATCTGATAAACCATGTGAATCATGAGATGTGGCATTATATCAAAAAAAGCAGGAGGTAAACACATCTCTAGTTGGTTTTATGTCTCCACCACAAATTCATGTAGGTCACTCAGCTCTTGCTTGCCAATCGTCTTCTGTGAGATCTTCAAAAAGAAGTAGCACATGCGGGTGATGGCTATTTTCAAGAACTCTGGCTTTATAGCCCTGATTGCAATAGGTACAAACACTATCAGCATCATATGGCAATCGTGAGCCTTGCAGTGTGTTATTGACAAGTCCTTCATTGACACTAGCTTCTTCACATTTGCTGAAAACCTAGTCAGGACTTTGACCCCCTCAGGAAAGTACATATAGCTCTCTTCTCGTCTGGTGTTAGGTTGAAGCACACCACGGGCAGAGTGTATTTTCCATTAGCCTCATGTACCGGGTGAAGTTGTGGCATCACGTTTAGCTGCACCATGTCTTTCCGTGCTTTCAGACCATCCTTTGACTTGCCTGTATCCATCAAGGTAGCAATGAGACTCTCAAAGACATTCTTCTGCACGTGCATAGCATCAATGGCATGGGGGACCTCCAAGTCTGGCTAATAAGGCAGATACTGAAAGAAGATCGATTGTTTCTTGAAAGGTACGCCTTTGAAAGGAGGTGTGCTTCTATCTCTATTAGTCCCATCCAGATTCTTCTTTCCATAGATGATGCGTATGTTTTTCACCATTCTGTACACGTGTTCTCCGTTATGACGTCTCTCCAGAGGGGGTTCAATCTCTTGGGCGTTGTCATAAAATCTAAAGAACAATTTACTATGGTACTTGTGACTTGTCTTTAAGAAGCGTCAGTTCCTTAGGTAACTATCTTCTTGGATGCATCCAGGTACACCCATGTAGTACCATCTAAGCAAACCAAGCATCCTGTCTTCTCTTTGATCTATCCAGACAAAGCAAACAGCGCGGGGTAATCATTGGTAGTAACAAATATTATTGCTCTACATATGAAGTCCTCCTTTCGAAACGCATCGTACATCTGCTCCCCATGCCTCCATAGCCTCTCTTACATCAAAGGCTCAAGGAACACGTCTATATCAATGCCTGGTTGTTTAGGGCCAGAAATAAGAATAGTGAGGAGAATGTACTTTCTCTTCTGACACAACCATGTTGGGATGTTGTACATGGTAAGACCACTGGCCAAGTGCTGTGGTCGCTCATCCTCTCATTGAAGGGATTCATTCCATCGCTGCTCAAGCCAAACCGTATATTCTTTGGGTCATCGCTGAATTCTTTATGCTTCTCATCAAACCTTTGCCACTAACTACAATCAGCCAGGTGTGTAATCTTATCATCATCCACCTTGCGCTCATCATCCCACCATGTCATGAGTGCGGCTTCTTTAGGGTTTAGGAAGATACATCTCAAGCGGTCGGTCACTGGTAGGTACCACATTACCAAGGCAGGAATTCTTCTCTGCTTTGCATCGTTGCCTAATGGAGTGTCCTCTAGGGGCTGAGATTCTTGTACCACCTTTTTGTACCCTTCTTATTCCTCTTTTTCCCTGTGGAGGCTTTGTCCCCATCGTAAAGGTCATTGTTCTTGTATCGGCTGGCCCCACACCGAAGACATTTATCCAGTGACTTGAACGTTTCGCCACGAAAAAGTATATAGTGGTTGGGGCATGCATGGATTTTTTTCAACCTCCATTGTCAATGGACTTATGACCTTCTTCGCTTGATATGGGTTAGCGGGAACTGAGTTTGGTTGTGACAGCACTCATGATAGGAGATGCAATAGATCATTGAAACTATAGTCTGACCAGCCGTACTTAGCCTTCAGGATGAGCAGCTCAAGCATAAAACGTAGCAATGTCCAATGTGTCGGACAACCCTTTTCAACACCATACACAGTCTCCTTCGATGCTTTTGTCACCCTTTCCAAATTTTCTAGACCTTTCGGGCTATTTAGTAAAATCTCTGGTCCAGGGCTCGAATCATGTCCTTCAAATCATCTTCATCCCCGACACGTGCTCCACCATCATTATTGGCACCACCTTCGTCGTTATCATCCCAACCACCAGCATCACCACCTTGTTCATTGCCAAACTCGAAATCCATTTGTGCATCAAGCTATGCTGAATATTGGGACAGGGATTCTATGGTTTCATCATCGTATTCCTCCTCATCCTCGTCGTTAACCATAACCATTTCACCATGATGAATCCACACTGTGTAGTCCTCAACAAATCATTGCATAATCAAATGTGATCTGATGATAGTCACATCTGTCCATGCCATACGGTTCTTGCAATCTTTACAGGGGCAAATAATTGTATCCTTATTCTCTTTCAATGTCGTTGTATGCTTCTTTGTGGCTTCAATAAATTTATCCACCTCTTCATAGAAACCTACCTTGAACCTTAACGAACCATACATCCAAGAGTTCCTGTACTCCATCTTTTACAATAACAACAAAACAAATATTAAAGGACTACTTATTCAGATATATATAAAAATGAATCAAATTAATAATTACTTAAGAATAATTGTATATACTTCAGATATATATGAATATAAATCTAATATAATTACATGAAGTATACAAACACACCATGGTAGAGGAAAATTAATTAATGGCCCATTTATCCATAAATAATTAAAATACATATTTATTGATTATAATAAACAATTTCAAAGACAACAATTAACAACAATTATACTTTACCCAATATCTTTCATACAAACCCTAGTCCAATTTTATCAAACATAAATTTATAAAAACAAAATTAATAAAAAAACCAAACCCTAGATCTAGATCTACATGTACATGAAACATGCATAAAACTAACAATTGTTCACTAAAATCAAGAAACATGGACCAAATAAGGGTATGATCTTGTTCTCCTCCCTAATTTACCCTAGTACATTTAAAACTTGGGTCTAATTTGCTTCATAAGTAGCTCAAGCACCATAGAAGAGAGAGAAAAACAAAATTTTAATTACTCACTAACCAACCATTAAAACTTTAAAAAAAGTGTGGAATAGTATTTTCTTACCTTCTACAACCTCTCCACCAAAGGATTTGAGACCAAAACCTTCCCTCCTTAGTAGAGCAATTTTTGGGAGGTGCCCAAGGCCTCCCCACCTTTCTTTCACGGGTTGGAGTGAGTGGCCTGAGGAGAAAGAAGGTGCTGCAGTTGTACTATATGTGGGTCATTTATAGGGGCAGCTGGTGATTGAGCCGCCCCTACAAATCGGAGGTATTTAATACGAGGGCATTTGTAGGGGCAGCTCAATCACCAGCCACCCCTACAAATAGAAATGCCAGGGGCGGCTGGTGAGTGAGCGGCCCCTACAAATCAGACCCATTTGTAGGGGCGGCTCATATCACCAGCCGCCCCTGCTGTTCCATTTGTAGGGGCGGCTGGTGTCTGGGCTCCCGAGCACGCCACTGTAGGGGCGGCTCCATTACCAGCCGCCCCTACAAAAAAAATCTTCCCATTGCTAAAAATCGTTTTCTACGTAGTGATCGGCCAACCTCTTCCTTTCCAGGGTAAACTTACCAAATTTTGGTGTCAACACAAACAATACCATGGAGAATGATGTTGCAGAAACTCCAATGCTCGAGAATATCCAAATTCTTGTTCTCAACAACTGTGGTGTAACATGGGAACTGGTATACCCAATTGCTGCCACTTTGAAGCTTTTGTTGTTAGTCATTGCCAATCACACTGTAAGCTCATTTTAACTTCTTTATAACAGATTGAAAAGATTAAAGTTTCCTTTTCATGTATCAATGAACTCCACCTGATGTCAAACAGGTTCAATATGATCATGGTTAGTGTTTCCTCTTATACCACAGCTTCCATAGTTCCATGTGCATCCGATGACAATAGAGACCACATCTAGGTGTTTTTGGATTATTCTTTCCAACATTTCAAGCGCATGTTTTTCTTGCTTCAGCAAGGTGTACATCAACATTACAAATTATGATATTTTGTACATCTAACTGTATCTCGCTTTCTTATCTAGACCCCAGATGGAAAATTTGTACAAGCTTTCAATACACTGCGGCTCCTAAATTTAGAAGATAATCACATTGATTCATGGGATGAAATTGTGAAACTTTCTTACGAAGGTAAAAATGGAAATAGTAATGTTTCCACCCTTGATTTGATTGATACTTCTGCATTTGATTTGGGTACTGTGAATATTTATCATCTCTCTCCCTTGTTTCTCCAGTTTGGAACAACTCCATTTGAACGAAAACAGGTTAAAGCATATGTCAAGTATCCATCTAATCTTTTGCCAGATGGACCTCTTGATGATGATGCAGCTGCTGTGCCGTTTGAAAATTTGCAAGTTCTTTTGTTAGGTATATGCCTTCTCTCTGTGTGTGTGTTGGGGGGGAGTAGATTTTGTTGTCTTTGCCATATAAAGAACCCACGATTTGAGCATGATTCTGTTTAACTTTAGTACTGCACTCGTGCTTCCTGCTTTTCAAATGGGAGAAAAACTGAATACACTGTGCTAATATTGATTTTTTTAACTTCACCAGGATCTAATGACATAGATGACTTTTCTTCAGTGGATTCACTTCTGTTCCCAAGTTTAAGGGCGAGATGGTTTCAGTGAACTACTCTTGTTGTTTGGAATCTTGTTGCTGATCTATAATACATTGGTATGACCGTACTGATCTCTATTTTTTTGAAGGATGTCAGGCTTTCTGATAATCCTATAGCTGATCCTGCCAAGAGTGGTGCTCCTCGTTTTGTGCTTGTTGCTCGAGTTGGAAAAGTTGGAATACTAAATGGCAGTGACGTTTATGCCAACTCACTGGATGTTTTTTTAGAATGTACAATACGCTGTACAGATGTATGGCATCCTTAATCCTTCTTGCCATGTCTAGATAAGCCCACGTGAACGGAGGGAATCTGAAATACTGTGAGTTGATCCTTTGTATCTGTAAATTGTTGCAACTATGATCATATGAGGTTTCTTTGTGGTATGGTCAGTCAGGATATCAGATCAGTATTAATGGAAGTTTTAAAATGTTTTTTTCCTCTATCTGAACTGCAGAGTTTTCTTTTGGTTCTCTGAGGAAATGCTACTACAGTCTTTCGTTTTTTTAAAAAAATAAAATAAAAAAAGACCCTTCAATTGCCTTTCTTGAAGTCACACTGCAATTCTGATACAAGCACTGTCATTGTAGATATGTCCGCCTTGTAATGGGAAAAATAGAATCAAATGACCCAGAAGAGATCAAACGGCTGCACCCTAGGTAAGTTTGTGGCATTTATCACATTCTTATGTTTTTAAATTGTATATGCTGACACAATATGATCCAGAGAAGAAACAATCCATGATTTTGTAATATACCCCCTCCATCCAGTATTCACAGGCGCTTAAACAGTTTTCACCAAGAACAAGATCATTAACTCGCATTAATCCTTTTCCTCGCAGCCGTAAAAATGCTTCGGTTTGCAAACTGGCTGCTGGCCTGCATGCCGCACCATCCAATTGCATGTGTGGTAATAATCCCGTTCGCTTGTCTTAAAAATGGCTTGTTCGACTTCTTTTTTCAGCCGAAACAGTGTTTTTCTCTCATAACAATTCAGCTGGAACAGTGTTTTTCAGTCAGTTTCAGCCAAGTTTCAGACCAGGGAACGGGGTGGGGCAAAGCTTTGCAGTTGGAAACAAACTAGCAAGTACTAGTCCGCGCGGTGCTGGCTCGTAAATGAGTCGCCGTAACTGCATGTGGAAAGAGTGAGTGCACGCGACGGGAAACGAAGCATGCAACAGCTACTGCACCTGTGAATGCTGGAAACTTTTCCAGACACCAGTACGCCTGTGAATGCTGGATGGAGGGAATAACTCTTTTTAGGGGTGACCAGGTGGGCATTCAGTTTTTTTTGGTTTTGTTATTTTGGTTTTTGGAAATTTTGGCCCCTGACATTCGAAAAACAAAGCAAAGAAATTTCGGTTTCTGAAATTTACAAAAGCACAATAGTTCAGTGAGACTTCTTGGTTTCCACTGATTTTTTCTTTCTTGAACAACGCAGGAGAGCTGTATGTCATTTCATTAACAAAGGAAAAACTCACAAAAACGGGATGGCTAGAAAAAAAACTTCCCAACACACCCCACTCACGCTACGCCACTGCAAAAAGAAAATAAAAACCCGACCATAATCAACTTGTCATACTAGGCCACTAAGGGCTTGGAGCAAGCGACCTCAGGATAAGCTCCTGAAGAGCAGAAGCACCGGCAAATCATACACCCTGAACTCTGTCTCCAGTGGATCAGTGGATCTTAAGCTAGCTGACCCCTGCCACACCTCCGATGCCTGACTATTAGATATGAGAGGGACAGAATCAGACTAAGCAGCACACAAGCGAGAGGGGGGTAGAGTAATACAGAAGAACAGAAGGAGGGAGAAACCTTCTGGAATGTGGGAATCGATTTTTGTGTTCACTGCATCGGTGAATATCCATGGCACCACTTGCATTTCTGCTAGAGGGAGAACGAGAGAAGAATGAATGAGGCGGCTACAAGAGATAGGTGCCATTTGTTGCCACCATCAGACCACGGAGGGCAACAAATGGGCCTTGGCCTTCATGTCGAGGTGGCATCGGCCTAGCTTTCTTCATCATTTATGTTACAAGAAACTACAGCTGAACTGAAAACTGAGGATATATGTTTGGTTTGGCTTCAGTGTTTGGTGTGTTTTTGCCACCACTAATCTGTTGCTTAAAAGGGCAGCCCCAGTGCATGTAGCTCCCGCTTGCGCAGGGTCAGGAGAAGGGTCCGACCACTTGGGTCTTTTGTACACAGCCTTTCCCTGCATTTCTGCAAGAGGCTGTTTCCAGGACTTGAACCCGTGACCTCATGGTCACAGGGCAGAAGCTTTACCACTAATCTGTTGCTTAAATGATCAAATTCAGTTATTGCACCGGAGGCCATCATTAGCCACGACATAACACATCCATTCAAAATTCAATGGAATCAACATCAATGATGCTGTGTATCATGATAATTCAGTGATTATCTCTAACCACGAGAGCTGCAGCTGGCATGAATAGAGGCCCCGTTCGCTTGTCTTAAATTTGGCTTGTTCAGCTTGTTTTTTCAGCCGGAACAGTGTTTTTCTCTCACAACAATTCAGCCGGAACAGTGTTTTTCAGCCAGTTTCAGCCAAAGTTCAGACCAGCGAACGGGGCCTATATATGGGATATGCAATGCAGAATAATTAAGGGTTTTATGGCTAGCTTTCATCTATCAGTTTTATTCACTTCTGACATGTACTTGATAGTTGCATCACTAGTGGTAAGATCATTAGCGGAGCCAAGATGAGCACCTCGGGGGGCTAATCAATAGAGATTTAGAACAAATGTCGAAGATTAACGGTGAAATCACGTTTTTTCTACAGTAAATACAAAGGAAAATCACTCTCACAGGGGGGGCTGCTGCCCCCCTAGCCCCCCCCACCCCCACACACCACTGGGTAAGATTGTTAATCATACTTATAGAGGTAGAAAAAAATTTGATGCAGATTTGCTGAACTGAAGTCCTTTCATGGTATTGAAGATGAGAACCCAACTTCAAGCACATCGGGGCCACAAAAGATGGCTTCTGGTTCTTAGGTAGTGTTTAGTTCCCAAAATTTTTTAAGATTCTCCGTCACATCGAATCTTTGG
This sequence comes from Miscanthus floridulus, assembly GCF_019320115.1. NCBI lineage: Eukaryota > Viridiplantae > Streptophyta > Magnoliopsida > Poales > Poaceae > Miscanthus > Miscanthus floridulus. The sequence continues at coordinate 70,435,633 of NC_089596.1, read as the reverse complement.
ACGCATGTATGAAGCATTAAATATAAATAAAAAATAAAATTAATTACACAGTTTAGACGAAATTCACGAGACGAATTTTTTAAGCCTAATTAGACTATGATTAGACACTAAATGCCAAATAACAATGAAGTGCTACAATACCGTTTTCCAAAAAATTTCACCAACTAAACAAGGCCTTATAAGTACTGATCTTGAACTTTAATCTTGACAAGATTTACACAGTTGATGGATCAGCTGAAAGAACTGGATTTTTTTACGTTGCATGCAGGTGTTACATTGAAATGTGTGGGGCCATCAATGGGTGAAAAGCAACCACTGACAAAGAAACTGCCTGCTACAGCAACTGTGAGTACTTGTTGGTACTACGTAGCTATCGTTATTTATCGGGTTGTTGGTACTACATGGGAGGTTTTAGTTGTATATTGCAGTGCAATGACCGTGGGACATGATTTCCTGATTTTTATTCGAGCTATTTCTTAGCAACAATTGATATGTTAATTTGACTGCTAACTAGTAAAAGTTGCGATCCTAGTAATTCAATGACCCTTGCTTGTTCTTCCATGTATCTAGATGAAATAATGTTCAGACTCCTATGTGTACAGATCGGGAAGTTAAAATCTTTGTGCGAAAGCTTCCTTAAACTGAAGGACATAAAAGTGAGACTGTTTGTCGAAGAAGAGGTTATGAATTGTAACTGTATCGTGTACGATTATTGTCTCGTATACCTATCGAAAAGATCTGGAGCTGTACCTTTCATGCATAAAGTCGTGTATGCCCTTGTTTAGTTCCACCTCAACTTTCAAAAAGTTGCTACAGTACCTGTCACATCGAATGTTTGCAGCCCATGCATGGAGCATTAAATGTAGACGAAAAGAAAAACTAATTGCACAGTTTGGTGGGAAATTGCGAGACGAACGTTTTGAGCCTAATTAGTCCATGTTTGAACACTATTTGCCAAATAAAAACGTACGTGCTACAGTAGCCTCAAAATCCAAATTCCTGGAACTAAACAAGGGCTATGTTGATTATTGTATTTACTGGAACAGGGATGCCCTCTACCACAACTTCTTGAGGAGAACACGGCCTCTCTCATGGAGCTTGGAATTGGCTCGGGCGCGACCATTGTTGTGGACGAAGAGAGTTAGCCAGTCGTCTTCAGAGAAGTCAGGCAACTATATGGCGCAAACTACACTTCAGCTGTTATTAGTCTCTGAATAGAGAGAAGAGAGCTGACGATGCTCTTCGTTGTCCTGTATATTGCTTTCTGCGGAAATGTGCATTTGATGAATATTGTTGTGGGTTTGGGCTGCAAAATGGATCAGCATGGTAACAACATTGTGAAGACGGTTATTTGTGTTTGACAAGTTAAATTTTCTTTTGTTTTCGTCAATGTAGGCAACTGCATAAAAAAAAGTTTATATAAAAAAAGATTTGAAGGTTTGGCCAGGAAGTCCATGCAAAAGCATATGCACCACAATAGAATTGGCTAGCTCCATTAGGGCGCTTCCAACAGTTAGAGTAATATGCTAGCTTCATTCTCTCCACGTGTCATCTCCTTGACAGCTAAAAGATCATCTCTCTCTGACAATCTATATATTGACAGTTCAAAAATTATTATGGGCTCATATATTAGTTCTTTATCTATCAGCTAGGGTACAGTGTTTTCTTGTCGCATCAAATCAGTGAATAGTACTTTTTAGCTTGCTTTTCAGCTAAACGAACAGCGCCTTAGCACACGTACATGAGCACAGCACCCGAGCTGTGTCCTGTGTGTGCTACTCTCTTTTCATGTTCTCAGTACAACCTACGAAAAAAACTCACGTAGCCTCTTGCTGGAGACGCGCTTACTGGGCATTAGCCATCTCTCTATCATCAATGGATCGATCCTAATGAGAGTCACGAAGAAAACTGCTACTGAAGCGGATTGAGTAAGCCTATGCTTTTTGAGATGCTCAATCTATAAGGTTTCCTTGTTATGAAAGTGGAACATGCCATTTAGTTTCAAATCTTTAGCTTTGCAAGGCCCGACTGCTGTTTTAATGCGGGCATCTCAAGGAGTTTTGTAGAAAAACTCTTTATTTTTTTTTGGCAAAAAGTAAAAAAATTACCTTCAACTGTTTGGTAAAAGAGCTTCTCAAAAATTAAAAAAAGTTGCTAAATAGAGGAACTCCATATCCGCTCCCCACCCGGTGTTTTTCTCAGAAAATCAAAGTAACTTGGATGCATGAGTAAATTATAATTTAAGGTTTTAGATGCAAAATCGTTCAGAAAATTAATATAGTGGACTATTGAGAGGAAAACAAATTAAAGTTGCTACTTATTTATTATCTCGCTAAACTTATTAATTTAACAAGTTAATTATAGGAAACACCTGAAGTTGTTCTAACCAATGTATTTATCTGTATCTGCTCCTCACCCGGTGTTTTTCATGGAAAATCAGAGTAACTTGGATGCATGAGTAAATTATAATTTAAGGTTCCACATACAAAATCGTTCAGAAAATTAATATAGAAAACTATTAGAGAGGAAAAAAATTAAAGTTGCTACCTATTTTATTAAGTCACTGAACTTATTAATTTAACAAGTTAATTATAGGAAACCCCTGACGTTGTTCTAACCAATGTATTTATCGACAACGAGGTAATCCTAATAAGTCCGGTCTCCGTGTTCCAATGATGTCTTCTGAATAACTGTTGCTTACTCCTCCGTCCACAAAAAGATATATAAATTTTCGCTTTTGAGAAGTCAAACTGTTTAAACTTCGACTGTGTTTATATAAGAAAGTACAAATATTTTATGACACAAAATAAATATCATTAGATTACTTATATAATATATTTTCATAGTTAAGTTATTTGGAGATATAAATGATAATGCTATCTTATCTTACTATTACCACCAGACGCGCTGGAAAAAAGATAAATACTAGAAATTCTCATATTAATTAGAAACATCTTGCCATCAAATTGATAGGCTCTCACGATTTGGACCATTAGATCTAATTCATTTTCTAGAAAATTACCCACCTCTGTCATCATTTAGGTAAAAAGTAGAAAAATCAATTATTTATATCACCTAAACCAAATTATTAATCAAGCCAAATACAATTTATCTGACGGGTGCCGCATCTTCCTTCGTGTTTCCTCGCAGGCACCGCCGCCGAGTTGTTCGCGCTCCCACGGCGAGTGCGCGCGCGGTGTGCCTCGGCGAGTTGGTGGATGACGACAGGGTCTGGATGCTGTGGGCCTACATCCAGTGGCGGAGGCACAGGGTATGCTAGGTATGCACTGGCATACCCTGCGGCACCGATGAATATACTATTATATATACGTATTTGCATTTGTATTTATGTAAAAGAAAAAAGAAAAAAAACTTACCTAGAAGGCTGGAATGCATCACTCGACCACGAAAGCCCACTTGAGGCAGAGGCACCCCACGTGGCCCACGCATCCATGCAAACCGTGCTGGGCTGCTGGCTGCTACGGTAGGCGCTAGAAGAATAGAACAGATTCCACTTGAGGTTGGAATGCATCATGTCACGGACGGGCGGAGCCAGAGACGCATAACTTCCCCTAATCTAATCTCGATAGCAGGCGACGGACGAGCGGAGCCAGAGACGCGGTCACGGCGTCGGCGCCGCCGGACACCCTGACGGCAGAGTCACACAGACGCGGACACGCGGTGAGTACATGATAGATAGCTTCAAAGGTCTAGACAATATTGTTGATCTCTTAGTTAAGCTTGTTGAAACAAAGAGGTATAAAGTGTACGATATGGTTTATGAGCTCCTCAAATTGATATTGCTTCTGCCTGTGGCAACGGCAAGTGTTGAAAGGGTATTTTCTGCAATGGTTTTTGTGAAAACAAAGTTAAGAAATAAGATGGGAGATTGTCTTCTGGATGACTGTCTAGTCACTTTCATTGAGCGGGATATTTTCTTTGAAGTTGATGAAGATGATATAATCAATACATTTATGTCCCTTCGAAAATATCGAATAAAATAGTCACAAAAATAACATTGTAAGTCTCTGATTCTCTTTTATGCCTTATTTCAATTATTGATATAGCTTTTGAACTATTTGTACTATACTTAGTGGATGATTTGAACTTAATCCATGAATTTAAGTCTTATTGTGTTATTTAGTGCATATATATCGAATCATGTTGTCAATTTTATAATTATTACCGAATTGCTGAAATGAATTTACCGAATTGTATATGAAATTTTTTTGACGACATACCCTGAAACAAAATCCTAGATTCGCCACTACCTGCATCCACATCTTCCACCTCATCTACGTCAACGTCTCTCCAAGGCAACGCCAACCGCCCGCTCTGCAGGGCGGACGTGGGGACGGCGACGCTCCGGCACCGGTGCCGGAGGCCAATTGCTCCGGAGTAAGGCCACGGTTGGCTTGCTTCTTCGTCCTATTAGTGCAGTGTTTACCCGCTGGAGCAATTTGTGCACGCACAGCTGACGAACAGCAGGGAACATAATTATTTGCAGCCATAGCACTGCGCTCAACATCATGTTTCTATTCACAGAGGCAGTGAATCTCCTATTTAATTCCTTTCTGTTCTGAGTTCTGACTATAATTGATTTTATATCGTATTTGAAGGCTCGAATCCAAATTGTCTGCAAAATAATTCGGGTGATATGGCCTTCACCTTTGGGCATGATATTTCCGGAAATCGGGTGAGGAACCTCTCTGTTTTAGATCGAGCTGATATTGTAATAAGAATGCATGTTTAAGGAGCAATGGTGCCGGATCTACTTCGACTCTGTACCTCTGTACAAAAGCTTAAGGTTGATTTACATCAGGTAGCTACTCATGTTCTTTATTGATTTATTTATTCGATTTGAACCGGTGGTCGCAGGCACGCAGCTCGATCAGGAAGTGGGTCCTCTTGGCCACGTCCTTTCAGCCGGTTTGCTTGTCATAAATGATCGTAAATTTTCAGCCAGAATAATATTTTTCTCTCACACCAAATCAGCCAGAATAATAATCCACGATAGTATACAATCGTTTCAGCCTAGCCGAACAGACTGTTTATTGATATAGCACGGAGTTTTATTTTTGTAATGTGTTTTTGGGGTATATGCTTGAATTGGTTGTGCCTTTGCAGTGGGAGTCAATTAAATGAGGGACTACATGTGTGTTTGGCTGTGAGGATTAACAGAACTAGATGGGTGAACCCTGTTTCGTATGTGTTTGGTTTTGGGACGACGTGTGAGCCTCCACTTAATTTTTACCATAGGCGCTAGAAAAAAAATGCTAGAAATTCATCAATGCCACCGCCATCTACTTCATCCATGTCCAGAGAAGATCGACGAGGAGATCTACGTCAAGCAAGAAAGGACACAGGTGGCGTGGAAACTAGGAGGCGGCAGTGCCACGATATCATGTACATCAACCCATGTTTAGTTCCAATCTAAAATTCCAAAAAATACTACAGTAGTCATCACATCGAATATTTATGACCGTGCATGGAGCATTAAATATAGATGAAAAAAACTAATTGTACAGTTTGGTGGGAAATTACGAGACGAACGTTTTGAGCCTACTTAGTCCATGTTTGAACACTAATTGCCAAATAAAAATGAAAGTATTACAGTAACCTAAAATTCCAACTTTCTGAAACTAAACGCGGGCTCAATGTTGGCACCGGTGGCGCTGCACACTAAAGGTATGGCAATCTTGCTAGATCCCATTATTATAATTTAATTTGTCTCCTGTGACGTACATGATATGATCCTTATTCACCATTAGGTATAATTTTCATTTTAATTTAATTGTCCTTGGATTACTTCCCACGCTAGTAGAGAAACGGGCTATACTCCTGATTCTCAATCCCCTTCAGTCCCGATTTTAGAAATGGGAGCATGAATCCGGGACTAAAGGGGCGCCTTTAGTCTCAGTTTCGCGCCCGGGACTAAAGGTCCACCTTTAGTTCCGGTTGGTAATACCAACCAGCGCTAAAAAGGCCTCCTGACTTGGCCATGTGGGCCGGCCCTTTAGTCCCGGTTAGTATAACCAACCGGGACTAAAGGTTTTTTTTTCTTTTTTTGTTTTTATTTTCAATTGATGATTCGTTTTGGTTTTCGAATAGGTTTTCGAATAAGTATTCTACGCTGCTAATAATATACGTATTCTACACGTTTATAATGTTCGAACATTTTGTACAAACTAAAGTATGAAACTAACGTATATATTACATGCATATACATATATCGTTATTTTATGTACATATAATATGTATATATATATATTACAAATAAAGCTTGCATTGTATATTCTATCATATCATTGGGATAACAAATTCACTCCATCTGGTTTGGCTTTCATGTTTCGTTCACGTCATTGTAGAACTCGCTGGCGGGGTTTAAAACCTGGTCATTAAGAAATTCTGCTATGGTCTCTTGAATTGCTTTCAGTTGGTCACGTCGTATGATTTTTTCCTTCAACCATAGAGTCTTCAATAAAAGTTAAAGAAAAAGTATATATATATATATATATATATATATATATATATATATATTGGTCACATGATTACTTATATATATATGAGCAATAAAAGAAATTATGAATATATGAATATATTTATATAACGTACTTTGAGGTTCTCTTTAGGAGTTCTTTTATAGTACGCCATGATGAACTCGCAAACATAGTATCCGCAGTAGTTGTTCCCCTGTTCTTGCCTCAGAACCCACTTTTATGAGAAAAAAGATCCGGTGAATTAAAAGCATGCATGGTGTTAATTGAATTATATATATATATATAAATGTAGCTAGTAATTACTTTGTGTGCGATTACATCCAGTGGTGTTTCATGTGGTGTTCCTCAATGAAACTTTTCCAAACAATGCGCCCAATAAAATAAAAAATTATTTTGGCCTTTAATAATTGTTGCAGTTAAGAGGTCGGGGTATATATAGTTGCTAGAGAGACCAAATTACCCTTGGATAATATCTATCATGTCTTGGTACTCTGTTTGCTCTTTTCTTAACGAGTCTAAGATCCTCAACCGACTATTGGCCATATCGATGACCATCAATATCCAGTGATTGCTGCATATGTTTTTATACACAAATATGATCGACATTAACTAGAGTCAACATATGTATATATGGGAGATAGCTTAGCTAGTAAGCAAATAATTGAACAAATGTCCATATGATCGACATTAATTATTTAACACTCACTTGAAGTTGTAGGAGAAGAGTATGTCCTTGTTTTGTTGGTTCACTAAGAACCTCATGAGATTTTTTTTCAAGTTCAGCTTTCCATCCAGGCGGGGGATCAGGGTGTTTGAATATGACATTTGGATCAACGAAACCAACATCATTATCCTGTCTCTTTCTGAGTTCTGTCATCTCATATCTGCATATATAAAAATATAGTGTGAGGATATATAATTTATATATATACATGTAGCTTTATATATATACACTTTAATAGTAGAAAATAATCACACTTACAGACAATAGCAGCTAATGAGACTTTTGTCGAGAGAGTCCAGGTGGCATAGTTAGTGTAATTCTCCAAACTCGACATATATAACGTCATCGCCACGAAAGTAATGTTGGTTTCTAATTCTGACAGAAACAAAGTTCTCTCCCTATTTACACGCCGCCATGTACCACTTGTTTAGCAAATACAATTGCGTACCCAGTTCACCTAAGGCCTCAGGGTTGTATAAACTCTTTCCATGTTCAAATTTCTTCCAAAGATCCACTTTCGGAGCAGATGGTCCTTCAGCGAGCACTTGGGCAAGGTCCAAACCAGTATCCTCGTAAAACCGAACCAGTTCCTCAAAATCGACGTCCGGTAAGTCTAAGTTTGAACCATATTCATTACGAATGACAAGAGGGGGGACTGATTGTTGCGATTGTTGTCCAAGTTGTGCAACACCTTTCCCTGCTCTAATCTTTTTCTGTGCTGCCTCAAAGACTTGGTGAGAGAGCGGTCGTAGTCCGATTTTGGCCGGGTCTTTTGAGATTCCCGCTTTTTCTGGTCCACCTTCTTTCTTAGAAGATCTGGAGCTAGGTAGAAGTACGGTTTCTTCGGGTTCTTCCTCACTTCTCGTTGCTTTCTTATGTTTTCGAAGAAACTTTTGACATCTTTTTGTACTGCATCCTTTAATTCCTTCACTTTTCTCATAAGACAGTTTTTGGGGAATAACTAGATTAGAGGAGGCTTTCTTCTTTGTTGGCTGATGGGCTAATGGCTTCATTTGCGGGGCGGACCTCTTAGGAGCTGGCTGCTTCTTGATCATCAAGGGAGGCGGGGCCGCCGTTGGAGACATCCTTGGAGGCATTGCAGACCTCCTTGGAGGTGGTGGCGATGGAGACCTCCTTGGAGGTGTTGGAGACCTCCTTGGAGGTGGCAATGGTGATGGCGTTGCATAATCATTGCTCGGAGCACTATGATGATCTGGAGATTGAATAATTGGACTTAGGTTGGCGGAGGCCCTGCTGTGTGATTACAAAAAAGAATAATTAGATATAAGAAATTATTATTATTAATCATGCATGTCAATAGAAAATTTGTAAAAAAAAAATATTTCGTTCACTTTTGTCCGCACCTATTGTCCGCAGTTGAGGAAGCGATGGTGGACTAGAGACCCCGAGAATAATGATGTAGCGCTTGCGCCATATTATGAATGTCTTCTCTGCTTCTCCTAGAGTCTTCTCCCCATCACCTCCTGAAATGTCAAGAGGCAGATCACTAAAACCTTTGTTAACTCTATCCACTGAGACGCTAACATATTCAGGTGGTATTATTGCCCCATGGATTCTTGGTGTCTTGGTAGGATCTGGAGGAGAAAAAACACCGAGAGCCACCATGATTGTGGCATTCTCTTTTGAAATATGTAGCTCACATGATGTAAACGGTACAGTGATGCCATCCACGGGGAAACGTAGCATTGCGTCATCTTGATTTGGCAACTCCGTGGAAGCGCAACTGCTTTTCAACTGATCAGGGGGCTAATATTAATGTTGATTCCTAGATCTGATGCCTGCCTTTGGGCACTCATTGCTATTTGCACTTGCTTTATGATTTCATCCTGCATTCTAGCTTGCATGTCTTTTTCGCGCTCTTGTGCTTGAAGCAACGCCTCCCGTGACTCACGAACCAATTCCTCCAACCTGCTAATCCACGCTGCATCCTCATCCTTTCTTCTCTACCGGCTTCTATAGGTATCTCTATCATTAGGGAAACCATGCTCCCAAGAAATGTTTCGTCCTAAACCTCTCATTCGGCCACTGTGTTCAGCGGTCCCGAGGGCATATGTCAGTTCATCCTTCTCTCTATTGGGCCTAAACGCACCAATAGTTTTAGCTTGTAGAGCATAAGAAAATCTTTGTGTTGCTCTTTCGAGTTTTGGGCCATGAACCATCTTCCCGGTCTCTAGGTCTAGTCTTCTCCCATGAGCAAAAAACCAATTCTTCACGCGTTTGGGCCAATTGAGTGATTCTGGTGTGATACCCTTGGCTAGAATGTCCACTTCCATTTTTTCCCACTTGGGAATGGGAGTCGCGTAGCCACCTGATCCCATGCCATGGTGGTATACCTTCTGTCGGGTATTGTCTTGGTTCCTTCTCACCCGTTCCTCACCCTCTTCCGATGTCTTATACTGTACAAAATCATTCCAGTAGGGCCTCAACTTCGCGAGCGGGCCACTAGTATTGAAATTGGGCGTTAGGTTTTTCTTGACGTATTTCGTGTACAAGGATTTCTTCCAAGTCTAAAATTGTGTGGCCATCTTCTTCATAGCCCACTTTCGAACTAGTTCCTTCAATTCATCATCGTTGATAGCATCATAATCATCCGCTTGCAACGTGAAATGTTGAAGGATATCATCCCAAATTAAATTCTTATCAAGATCAGAGACAAAACTAACATGAGGCTCGTTGATCTTTTGCTTTCATTCACGGGCACTGATCGAAAGTCTGTCCCTTACAAGGCACCCACAGTGTTGCATGAATTTCTTTGCATGTGGACCAAGTGGTTTGCCTGTCTCGATATTGAATTCCGATATTATGTAGCGCCCCTCCAATGGCTTTTTCGGGCCTCGATTTTTTTTGCTTTTCGCCGTTGTGGTCGTCGATCTAGAGGGCTACGTATAAAAAAGAATAAATCAATATCATGTGTACACATAATAGATGATAGATATTCAAATATATATAAAAATATATATACCTCGCCAGTATTTTCTTGCACAATATTTTCTTGGTTATCTTCAAGAGCTAGGTATTGACTCCCGTCATCTACATCCTCCTGGTCACCATCGGTAAATTGAGTGCCGGTGTTGATAATATTCATCATTTCTTCATCCATGTTGTCTCTCGGGGCAGCCATCTAGCTTTTACACCACCAGATATATCTATAAAAAATAAAAACTATATCTATAAAATGAACTCCTGCAGGACGTGCCACCTCAAGGATAATAACATTTGTAAAAATCATTTTTGTATCTGTACTAGTGATAGAATCTAGCATAAGCCTTATTTAAGTGCCTAGCTTGTTTGAAGGGGAAATCTTAACTGACAAAGTTTAAAGGTTTCCATAGCGTTTAACACTACTCTGCTTGCCGAGAAGGTTGCTAGTGTTGTGTTGTTGGCATTTTTCATGGCCATGGCCATGGTCATTGTGTTCTCGTCTTTTACTGCGGCAGGTAAGTAATTCACATGATATTTCCGTAGGTTAACAGAAGAATGAGAGTGTACACACATAATCGTTTATCGTTTATATTTATATATATATACTACGTTTGGGTACGGTGATTGACAGACTACTGCGACGATATCGGGACGTGTGAATAAATAACCATTCATACTAGTTGACCTTGATTACGTGATCATCTCGGCGAGCATTTCTCTACCGGACGGCACCGTACTTGGCCACGGAAGAGCTCCGATTCAACGAGGAAGGGAACACGGTCTTCCATGACCATTGCCGCTCTCTCTCATAGAATCAAAGCTCCTCCTTGATGTCCATTACCGCTCAGCAGAGAACATGCTCACCGAGATGAACACGGTCCGCAAGTTCAACTAGTACGGATTTTCTATAATTTTCTAACTAGTCATCATAAGCTACCGCGCAAAAAGGAGGAAACGACGAGACACCGAGCTGCGCCCGTGCTCCACTGAGCTCGATGGCTCAGCGCAAAATCGCATTACAAGATTGCCGGCACGAGGGCTCGGCCCACGCATCCATCCGATTACAAAAGGTTGGAGCAATTAATCCATCATAAACGGATTATATATGGTGGCGGCGGTGGCTCACATCCAAGGTGTCAAACGTGAGGTCTAGCTCCTGCAGCCAAAAAACATGTTAGAGACTTAGACTTTACTAAAAAACATGTTACAGAAATATGCACCAATTGCAAAGGCTAGAAAATAATTATCTATTTTTCTAATGCAAGCTAGAAGTGCATGTATAATTTTGTTTCAAAATAAATCCAAGAGATCGTTTAGGTTGCCATTTCATTCTAAGACTGACTCCAACAGCGCATCCAATCCATGACCCAAACGCAAAATCGGTCGCCCACGGTGTTTTGCCTTCGAAAACATCGCTCTAACGGATGACCCAATCACCTCACCCATTTTGGGTACGAGGCTTGCCGAGCTGCAAATGTGCGTCGTCAAGAGAGAGGAACGCAAATCTCTAGCGGTGTCGTAGTGGTGGGCCCGTAGGAGCAGGGCGCGGCGAGGCGCGGCTAGGCGGACCGCTATGGGGAGCCGCCGTGGTGAGGAGCCGGTGCGGCGAGGTCCGCCTTGAGGCACGGCCGGCGGGTACCGCGTCAAGGCGGGCAGCGAGCGCGGCCGTCGGGGAGCGGGGATCCAGGGTCGAGCCATCGAGCACGATTCCAATAGCATCGCGCGTGCAGCGAGCCTCGCGCTCGTCCATGGCGTCCATCTCCACGGCGCCACGCGCCCCGCTCTTGGCGGTGGCGTCCTCCTCGTCATCCGCACAGCAGGTGGATCCGAACCCTAGCGGTAGCCGCTTCTTCGCCGGGTGGCGCCTCTGGGTCATCCGCCGCCTCACCGGCATGGCCCTGTCGTGGCGCGCTCCGCTGGTCTGCTGCTCCGCGCGTAGCTCCGACGCGGACGTCGGCGATGAGCGGGGAGGTGATGAATGGGGATGAAGAGAGGAAGGTTGGGGAGGAATAGGGAAAGTGGGGCTGGGGGAGGTGGAAGCGACGCGGGGGAGAGAGATTGAGCAGAGAGAGGACGAGATTTTGGGGTGGCTGTTGGAGAACATGAGGTTTGGATGCTCGGATCTTTTTACTGTGCACGACCCAAATTGCACAATGGGTGTCTGATTTGGGTTGTGTTGTTGGAGATAGTGTAAGGGCATGTTCGGTTTCTGGGGTTCTGAGGTCAGGAACTGTTCCGTCTAGGAACACTTATCTAATTTATATACACTGCTCTCAACTAGGATCTATACCTGCCTAGAACCACCCTAAACAAACGAGCCCTAAGTGATTTCTAAGCCATTTCATTCTAAGTGATTTCTAAGCATTTCATTCGGTGAGCTCTCAAATAATTCTAAGTGATTTCTAAGCATTTCATTGAACAAATAATTCTAGCATCGTTTAGGTTGCCTTGTTTGACGATTCATTCACGATCGATTCATGCTACTGACAGGCACATACAAGAGATCAAATGAGCCCTAGCTAGTCGTCGTCTTCCAAACACAGACAATTGATGTTAAGCCGCAAGAAATCGAAACGAGCAACACAGACCCAATTGATGGCTCGGGGCTCCTCCTCCGCTGTGGCATAGCTTGGTCCGATGAGGCAGCGTGCGCGGGGAAGGCTCGAGCGAGCTCCGGTGAGGCAGCGCGGGGAAGCCTTGGGCGCGCTCCGGTGAGGCAGCGCGTGGGGAAGGCTCGGGCGAGCTCCGGTGAGGCAGCGCGCACGGGGAAGGCTTGGGCGAGCTCCGGTGAGGCAGCACGGGGAAGCCTCGGGCGCGCTCTGGTGAGGCAGCGTGCGGGGAAGGCTTGGGCGAGCTCCGATGAGGCAGCGCGCATGGGGAAGGCTCGGGCGAGCTCTGATGAGGCAGCGCGGGGAAGGCTCGGGCGCGCTCCGGTGAGCACGAGCGAGGTGGGCCGAGGACGAGGACGGCGCGCACTCTAGCGAGGACGAGCGAGGCATGCTGGCCGGCCAGAGAAGAAGTGCGCATGGGGCCGGTGACAGCATGCGCGTGTGAGGCAAGGCTAGGGTGGTCTGGGGGCGACGGCACTGCTGGATCGATCTGGTGGAGAAGATGAGGCGAGGCTAGGGTTGCAGCTACCAACCGGGACTAAAGATCCTTTAGTCCCAGGTGATGGTTAGAACCAGGACTAAAGGTCTAATCTTTAGTCCTGGGTGTAGCCACTGCCCGAGAGTAAAGGGCATTTTGGCGGGCTACGAAAACGCAGCCCACCTTTAGTCCCAGGTGTAGCCACTGCCCGGGAGTAAAGGGCATTTTAGGCCCGGGAGTAAAGGTGGTCTGCAGTTGGCTTTCTCCAGTTTCCATAAGTTTTTTCTTTTTTATACATTTCTTTTATATAAATATGCATAGAGTTATTAATTGCCTAATAAATAAAATATTATCCAAAAAAATTATTAAAAAAATTCTTGTACTTGGTTTTGCATTATTATACACAACAAAAAATTGTAACCTAAACTCTTTTGTTTTACTATATAAATATTTGACATAGTGTAAATAATAATTATAATTTGCACCATGTAAAAATATACTACTTAATTAAAATCATTAAAACTATTGCTTTTCGACAGAAAAATAGTTTTCACATCTTATTAACGTTGATCATTTGTTTTTTCATCACACATTCTCCACGAGAAATCCACCGTCTAGCAGAAAATTTATTTAAATCATAGAAAATATGAAAACACGACAAAAAAAATTTGAAGTCACAATTATTACATAATAGGTCTAATACATCACTATATATATCAAGCAGGCACAGTAGTGAACTTCTTCTTAACGTATATCCCTTGGTTATGATCGCGCCGTAACCATAGAGTGTCCTCATCATTTAGCTGGATGCTTGGGTCTTTGTTCACTATGAAGGGTGGAATTCGGTCATTCTTTTCATAATCTTCTGATATGTCTGACTTGTCTTCAATTTTGACGATGTTTCTTTTCCCTGAAAGAACTATGTGGCGCTTTGGCTCATTGATTGGGTCATTGTTATTTTTCCTTCTCTTTGGTTTTGTAGACATGTCCTTGACATAGAACACCTGATTCACATCCTTGGCAAGGACGAATGGTTCGTCTTTATACTCAATATTGTTGAGGTCCACGGTTGTCATTCCATACTAGTTATCGATAGCTACCCCGCCTCCAGTCGCCTTTACCCATTAGCACTTGAACAAAGGTACCTTAAAAGTAGGTGCATAGTTTAGTTTCCATATCTCCTCTATGCGGCCATAATATGTTTGCTTATTTCCATTAGGGTCGGTGGCATCTATGCGGACACCACTATTTTGGTTGGTGCTCCTTTTATCTTAGGCTACTGTGTAAAATGTATTCCCATTTATCTCGTACCCTTTGTATGTGAGGATATGCCACGATGGCTGTCTAGCCAACAAATACAGTTGCTCATCAATACTCTCATCACCCTGACATTCTTTTTACAACCAGTCGTTGAAAGTTTCCATGTGCTGACGCGTAATCCAAGCTTCAGACTTCCCTAAAAACTCGGATCAAAGCAACTCTTTATGTGTCTCGATATACGGATCCACCAAGGAGGAGTTTTGCATAACTGTGTAATGTGCTTTATTAAAATAATTGTCCTACGTACCAATATATATTTTCTTCCCTAGTGTCCCCTTTCCACTTAGTCTCCCCTCATATCGATTCAGGAACACCAATTGGGTCAAGATCAGGAATAAAGTCAACACAAAACTCAATGACCTCCTCTGTTCCATAGCCCTTGGCGATGCTTCCTTCTAGCCGAGCGCGATTGTGAACATATTTCTTTAGGACTCCCATGAACCTCTCAAAGGGGAACATGTTGTGGAGGAACACATGACCGAGAATGCTAATCTCCTTGACTAGGTGAACTAGGAGGTGTGTCATGATATTAAAGAAGGAAGGAGAGAACACCAACTCAAAGCTGACAAGACATTGAACCACATTATTCTATACTTTAGCTAGATCCATTGGATCGATTGCCTTCTGAGAAATTGCATTGAGGAATGTACATAGCTTCACGGTGGCTAGACGTACATTTGGAGGTAGAATTCCTCTTAATGCAACTGGAAGCAATTGCGTCATGAGCATGTGGTAGTCATGGGACTTTAAGTTTAGGAATTTTTTCTTTGGCATATTTATTATACCCTTTATATTCGAGGAGAATCCAGATGGTACCTTGATGCTTGCTAGGCATTCAAACATGCTTTCCTTCTCTTCTTTGCTAAGAGTGTAGCTGGCAGGATTTAAGTAATGGCGTCCATCATCTGTCTTCTCTGGATGTAGGTTGTCTCGTTCTTTCAAACATCACAGGTCCTATCATGCTTCAAGTGTGTCCTTAGGCTTCTCATACACACCCATGAAGCCTAGCAGGTTCACACAAAGATTCTTCGTCAGGTGTATCACGTCGATCGCGCTACGGACCTCTAGGACTTGCCAATAGGGTAGCTCCTAAAATATAGACTTCTTCTTCCACATGGGTGCATGACCGTCGGTGTCGTTCGGAACAGGTTCGCTGCCATATGCCTTTCTAAATACTACTTTCACATCATTGACCATATTGAGTACATCCTCACCAGTTAGGTGCCCGGCTTGGACTGGTGGTCTGCCTTACCTTTAAAATGCTTGCTTTTCTTTCTTAGGGGGTGATTCGCAGGAAGAAATCGACGATGGCCAAGGTACACGACCTTTCGACATTTTTTTCAAGAATATACCTTTAATGTCATCGAAACAGTGCGTGCATACATTATATCCCTTGTTTGATTGTCCTAAAAGATTACTTAAAGCAGGCCAATCATTGATTGTTACGAACAACAATGCTCATAGGTCAAAGTGCTCCTGTTTGTGTTCATCCCACACACGTACACCTGGTCTATTCCATAAAAGTAGAAGTTCTTCAACTAGTGGCCTTAGGTACACATCGATGTTATTGCCAGGTTGCCTTGGGCCTTGGATGAGCAATGGCATCATAATAAACTTACGCTTCATGCATAACCAGGGAGGTAGGTTGTAGATACATAGAGTAACGGGCCAAGTGCTATGACTACTACTCTGCTCCCTGAAAGGATTCATACCATCCGTACTTAAAGCAAACCTTAAGTTTCTTGCGTTATTTGCAAACTCCGGGAATTCTCTATCGATTGCTCTCCACTGGGACCCATCAGCAGGGTGTCTCAACATATTATCTACCTTACGATCTTCTTTGTGCCATCGTAATAACTTTGCATGGTCTTTGTTTCTGAATAGGCATTTCAAGCATGGTATTATAGGAGCATACCACATAATCTTGGCAGGGATTTTCTTCATGGGACGTTCACCCTCAATATCACTAGGGTCATCTCGCCTGATCTTATATCGTGATGCATGACATACCGGGCATGCATCTAACTTCTCGTACTCCTCGCCATGGTAGAGGATGCAGTCATTAGGACATGCATGTATCTTCTGGATTTCTAATCCCAAAGGGCAGACTACCTATTTTGATTCATACATAGTGACGGGCAATTCGTTATCCTTCGAAAGCATCTTCTTTTGGATTTTCAGTAACTCCCCAAATCTCTTGTCAGATATACCATTCTTTGCCTTCCATTGCAGCAATTCCAGTGTGGTATCCAACTTTTTCTATCCCGCATCACAAGTTGGGTATAGCAATTTCTTGTGATCCTCTAGCATGCGCTTGAACTTGATCTTCTCCTTTTCACTTTCGCATTCTCTTTGTGCGTCACGAATGGCCTGACCAAGATCATCAGGGGGCTCATCTTCTGCCACCACCTCTTCTTTAGCTTCCCCCATTGCAGTATCATTGAAGGCACCATATTCAGCAATAATGTCATCATCGTCCCATTATTCTTCTTCACCTTCTTCCATTACAACCCGGTTTCTCCGTGCTTCGTCCAACAAATATAGTTTGGCATGAAACCTGACTTCAACAAGTGTGAATGAAGACTCCTTGAGCTAGCATATTCCTTCAAATTCTTACATATGGCACATGGGTAGCACATAAAACCATCGCATTTGTTTGCCTCGGCCACATGTAAGAAAGAATGCACGCCCTCAATAAACTCTTGGGAGCGGCGATCAGCATTGTACATCCAATGCCGGCTCATCTGCATTATATGACATACATACCATATTAAAACCTAGAACATAATTAGTTAATTATACGATATGCATGCCACCACACAAGGTATTAATTTATGAAAGTCTCGCTACAATGTAGACAATCCCAATTACCACTAAAAAACTAAAGCTAAAATGCACTTCAGCAGCATAAGGCCAACTAAAACAGACAGATCATGTGTTTGTTCAATATCTATGGGCTTCTTCCGCAGGATCACTGCCTCATTAGCCGCCGTAGCCGCCTGTGTAAGAGAGTTTTACACATGTTCAACATACTCTTTTTCCCAGTACCAGCCTGAACATCCAGTGCTATCTCACTAAAATTAAAACAAAAAATTAGAACTTTAATTACAATCATCATGAAAATAAGTATAAATTAACCATAATCATCAAATGCGACAAAATAACTCACATTGCGATCTGGATACTTGTAGAAGATACGGCCCTTGTTGGGACACTCCTTCCTCACCCGGTACTCTATCACAATCTTCTCCTCACGCTTGCCGCATGCAATGAGAGGAAGGTCCGGCCTCAGTCACTTTGTAACCTGATGAGAGGCTGAGGACCCAGAAACAGTTGCCATCTACTCTCTACACTTATTTTTAATATAATATAAATTTCTCATTTTATAAACAAATAAAATTAAAAAACTCTAAAATCCTCTATATCTCTAAAGCATGAAGTGTGCTATGCATGCTAGAAATGAAAGCTCAATACTAGTTTTGAATAACTACTTTAACCTTCCTTCATCCAAATACGTAAACTCTAAAGTGATTTTGAGCTTAAATGGCTTACAAGTAAAAAAATCTACCATAAAAAAACCACATATATCTAGTCCACAAAATGAAATAAGCTACTGATAAAACATGAGAGTATAAAGTTGGTAACCTTTGAACCGAAGAATCGATGCAGGAATGGAAGAAATCTTGTGATACACCGGTGATGAGAAAGAAGAGAGGCCGGCGATGAAGCAAGAACACTGAGCTCAAAGTGGCTCAGGCTCGGGAAGCAACAAGGGGTACATAGGAGGGGACCTTTAGTCCCGGTTGTAGACAGAAACCGAGACTAAAGGTCCATTCCTAGTCCTAGACGGAGCCTCCAGCTGGGAGTAGACTTTTACTCCTGGTTAGAGAGACCAACCGGGAGTAAAAGTTAATCTTTAGTCCCGGTTGGTAGCTCCAACCGGGACTAAAGGTGCCCTCTAGCAAAAGTCTGGCGCAGTAGCCGTTGGGCAGGGACCTTTAGTCCCGGTTAGAGCTACAAACCGGGACTAAAGGCCTCTCTAGTCCGGGACACGAAAAATACTGGGACTAAATCCAAATTTCGAGCTGGATCAAAGGTCGTTTCTCTACTAGTGCCACAAATAAGTTTTGATATTATCCTTATCGCCCAGCAGCTATAATTTTTTGTTCACTTTAATAATAAAGTAATTGGATTACTTCGAGTTTACATGCTAATGATGATGAAAAATTAGGGGACCATGATCTGTGGATTTATTGATAAAGCATGTATGAAAAAATTCAAACCTCCATAATTATAAATGATAATTAAACCAATCCAATTATATTTTTATGAATTATCCGTCTCTATCATTATGGAAGATAATGCCTTGACCTCTAAGTTTGCATTCAAATTACCCATACATGGCATTGTGAAGGATAATCTCAAGTAATCTATACCTATATAATTTGTACCTAAATTATCCACCTCAACCATAAAAAGTTAACAAAAATCTCTCAAATCTACATGTAAATACAAATATAAGCTATTACGAAAAATAATTCAACATCCAATAGTTAAAACTTACATTACTACAAATATTTATTTTATAAGCTAATCAAGCGTGGTAAAATATCCTTAATTAGCAAACCACATAGTAATGACACTTACAATTCACTTTAAGTTATATTAATTCTCATAATAATAAATTCTGTAAGTCGTTGTCTTGAAAGAGTTTATACATTTTGATTGAAATATTATATCATATGAATATTAGTAACTTAATTTTAAGCACTATTTGTTTAATAAAACTATATTAATATGATATAATAAATTCAACATCTTGAGTGGCATTGTGCCGGCTAAAACAATTATTTATGCCATTGTAACAACTAAGATTGTAGCATAGGACCTAGAATATTCTTTTAATAAAATAGAACCTGAAAATTTTGAATCAACCATACAACAAGCATTAGAATTTCAAATTAATACATGTAGAAAATAATACACCAACTAGATCAAAAGCTGAAAGTTAAACTATAGATTTTCATGATATCACATAATGGGATGAAATAAGAGTTTATATAATTTAAGTTTATTTATGTTTCAACTAAATACATATGGTTCTAGAAAAAGATTAATCCTAGAAATTATTACTCACAAAACCACTAGAAATTAAAAAGATATATCATAAAAATTTTATAAAAATCTAAAATATTTTTCCATCAAATCAGTACACTATAATCACCATTGTAAATAATAGCCATTGTATTTGAGAAAATAAGCTTAAAATTTGGGGAAAAGAATCAAAATATAGATTCATGTCGTCAAAACAGACTGCAGCTAAAAGCATCATAGTTTAGCAAATGTTTCAGCTAAATGTTCATTATAGATACACAGAGGTCTACAGCTAAAACCATCAGAGTTTAGCAAATGTTTCAACTAAATGTATATTGGAGATACACAAAGGTGCTATGTAAATAAAAAAATATGAATATGGATGAAGAGTACCTATTATTTTATAATACAGAAAAGAGAAGCGATATATTTAATATAAATACTTTTTATTAGTTAGTTCTCGTAAGATTCTAACCCATGCGAGGGCACATGTTGATGGACTAGTTTACTATAAACTAGGTCAAAGCTAATTCGATCGTCATCGATGTCGTAGTTGCATTCTTTTGTAAACAGTAATAAAAAAATCAAAACCATTGATGAACAAGGGTACAAAGTCGCCAATCGTGCAAACACTGCTTGAAAGTTACACGTGTCGCCCGTTGGTTGTCAAGGAATGATGGCCGGTGCCCGGTGGGGGTGGGGGTGGCGGTGACGTGATGTCCAAAGTCCAAAGCCCATTTTTTATTTGTTTTTGTTTATTGTTTTAAGGGAATTAGTTTGGCTGCAGCTGCAGGATTTGGCGATTTGCACTCCACGGACGTCGCTTTTTGCCCGCAACTTTTGCTTGCCACGACGGAGGCCAAGATCCAGCTCCTGGGCGTCCGTCCTCCTCCATTCCGGTCCTCCCATCCTTCCATCTCCCGCCCGTCCCTCGTCGGAGCACGAGCACCAAAGGTCCCCGGACCGCGTTCAATCTGCTCTCCTTTTCTTCTCCTGTTCACCCCTCGTGCGATAACTGGGCAACCGCCGCTGCCGCCCTACGCCAGGTGCCCAGGTCTTCGTCGGGTCCTTCGCCGGCGAGGCGACGAGCACCCACCAGGTATGCGCACCCCCTTCTCTTCCCTTCCTGCCATTTGATTATTTGTATTCGGATCTGGGCCGATTTTACAAGTGTATTATGCCTATTAAACTAAGAATTTTGTGCAAAATTATTGGTTGTGCATGTGTACACCCATGCCCAGTACTGCTCCGTCCCTGCCACTGCTCCCTTCAACTCCACCACCAGCACCAGGGGATGCTCCGGGCTTAATTGAATGGGCTCTCTTCTCACCAGGACTGGCGTCCTGCCATGGCTCCAGGCCAAGATTGTTGATCCCGTGCTGCAGGTCATCAGAAGGTAGGGACTCCCATCTGCTGCACTTCTTCTCCCATTTGCTTCATTTCAGTCATAATAATAGTTATTAATGCATCCGTCAGAGGAGCATTTCATGTGTCGGTCCATCTGCTTATTTTCTTCGTTATTAAGTAATACGGTGTATCACTATCACCCGTTCAGCTTTAGATACTTAGATAGCTTATTGAGTTCTTAAACAATCTCTGTTGATTTTGGCATTCAGCTTGGCAGTACCCTGATTCTTTGCATGCATGCCTTCTGCATCTGCTTCTTGAATGAGGTTGTTGACAACCATCTGTTGGAATGCCGTGCAGGGGAGCAGAACCCAAGCAACTGGCCTTCTCTGCCGCCCTTGGTGTCACGATTGGGATCTTTCCAATATGTGGTAAGGAGCTCCCTAGTATATGCATTTCATCGTCCCACTTTCTTATCATGCAACTAAAGCGTGACCCATGTTGTCTATTCTTCTCTTTTTTTTAGAAGGCATGATTCATTCTTACTCTGTCAAAGTTTCCAGTGACTCGTGTTGGTATTCTGTCAAATGACTTCTGGTTCTTAATTCATCCCAACCATCATGTTATTGGTTGTCACCTGTATGGGAGATTGGGAGGACAAAAAGAACCCCCCCCCCCCCCCCCCCCCCCCCCCCCCCGCCCCCCCCCTTTTCTTTTTGCTCTGGCACACCTATAAGTACAACATAAATTTAAAAGTTTCCCAAAAATTCAATGGTAGACATGCTCAATCATGCCCGCAAACCAATCCGGCAGTCATGCTTATCACCAATCCTGCATTATATCTAATGTCGCTGTGTAACGGGAAACAGTAACCATTATATCAATTTGCTATCCAGCCATATGTTCCTCAAAGCATCATCACGTATCCTTGAGCATTTTGTGATTCCAGGGACCACTGTTATTCTTGGTGCTGTTGCTGTAGCAATGTTGGGAAGTCGTTGCAATGCTGTTACTGTTATGGTTCTAAATTTGGCCGCCACTCCAATTGAGCTAAGGTACACATAGTCAATCTCCTGGTGGCCAAAGCCATACCTGATTGCCTACCAAGGTCTCAAGTCTCTGTGAGGTCATTGCATAGATCAAGCTTGGATTCTAGTAGTATGCTAGTGACTGTCACACCGCTGAGCTCTATTGAGTCTAATTCTGCTCTGCGTCAGTGATCTACTTTATTTTGCTTTACGATTCAACTGAGACATACTTTTGATATGAATAACCAACTGCACAACAGTGGTGTAGGCTTCTAATCCATCATGTTTTTAATTCATTCGTAGCTACCTGATGAATTTCTCAGTTCACCAGGTTCTTTCTTTCTGGTTTCAATATGTTTGGCTCTGCTAATCGCTTATCCTTTTTTCTGCAGCTTGATCGTCCCTTTCTTGCGTTTGGGGGAAACCATCACTGGCAGTGGGCACTTCCCCTTAACAGCCGACGCATTGAAGAATGTTCTCACTGGTCATGCATCAAAGGATGTGCTACTGAGCATCGTCCATGCGGTTAGTGAACAGCCTTTCCGCAATCAGTCCTGCTCATTCATAGGATAGGAGCACTATCGTACTCTTGCTTTGCTACGACATTGACACAAGACTACTACTATTGTCGACAACAGATGCTGGGTTGGCTTATTGCTGCGCCATTTGTACTGGTCGTGCTGTACGCTGTTTCGTTCCCTTGTTTCAAGGTCCTGGTCAACAGGTTTGGCGGCATTCCTTCGAGCCCCAGGACCCCAATCAAGGCGGTGTAACTAGTGTGGCATGCCGAATACTCCTGAAATTGTGTACACCAAATTCTTTGTGATGCCGTTGAGTTGAGATGGGTTCTGGCATCATGTTGCTCGCCATCCCAGGCACTGGCGAATAAATACGACTTGAGAGGCATGTGTCCTCGGTAATTCTGTATGCTGGCTTGGTAATCATATAGTGAGATGTGTATTTATGAATTTACAAAGTCTTGATAAATAAAGCTAGGAAGCACAAGGGCACGGACCACTGTGCCGTTCTTCCCGTTGTACGGTGTGGGCTGTGTTCAGCTGAATCTCTGTAGGCACTGTACATGCTTGCAGGAATTCCGAGCCAGCTGTTTGAAATTTGAATCATAGGTTTTCATTGGCAAGATAACCTAGCGCTTAAGAATCCTACTAAAATGTACTCCCCCTGTTCCAAGTTATAAGATATTTTGATTTTTCTAGATATATTATTTTATTATATATCTAGATATAGTATATATCTAAGTGTATAGAAAAACAATATATCTAAAAAAGCTAAAACGTCTTATAATTTGAAATAGAGGGAGTACGTAATATTGGCGAATAAACATTTAAGCTATTTATAAAGTCTTCATTTTAGTTAAACAATAAAACAGAAACGCTCCCAATTTAGAAAACTATACCTTTGCAATGGATGACCCACTCTTTTATTTGCATCACATTGCAAATAATCTGCCATAAGCATTTACTTGTCATATAGGTGTCACCAAATCCGATTCCTACAACTAATTTGCCAAAAAGAGTGGAGGTATCTAATAAAAACCACTCAACTCTCACATCAAAATAAAAAGGGGAGAAATACGGCCACATGTGATACAACTTCTTGCAATGTTTTTAATGATACAACATCAATTCAAAAAAAAAAGTCATATGTTCTTATTTTCCCCATCAGTTTTTTTAAAGAGGATTTTTTTTTGAATCAGAAACGTCATTACTCATTAGACTCAGCCAGATCGTTGGTCACCAAATTCTCGACAAAACGAGGTACATCCCCCTAAGTGATTTGATCATCACTGGGACAATTACACCCAAATGCCGCTAAAGCATCTGCAACTTTATTACAAAATCTAGGACACACTTGTACTCTAGCCTCCACAAACTCCGACATCAACAGTAGCCAAAGCTCAGTAATAACCCCGCCCAAAGCCAAAAATATATACTCATTACTCTCTACTGCAGACTTGACTAAAGAAGCGTCAGTTTCCAGCACAATCTTACTAATCCCCAGTTGCACAGCAGCTTTAACTCCGGCAAGACATCCCAACAACTCTGCATGAAAAGCATCAAGTAGGAAATTTGCTTTCCCTGCACCCACTAATACCATCATGCCATGATCATCCCGTATAATGAAACCCCATCCACCCATACCAGTGTTAGGATCGAAAGCACCATCCGAATTGATTTTGAGCTCATCTTGCTGCGGCTTGTTCCAGGTCTGCACCTGTCGAGAATCCGACAATAGACTGGACTGCACCCTTGACTGAAACTTATCTGTCATAGCAGCAACTATATATGCTAACTCCAGAGCCGATCTTCTTCTCCCTTCTTCTCTCAGTTTATTACGCTCGTCTCACCAAAGCCAAAGAAGCAGAATAACAGTCAATTGCATTTTTGCTTCCAACCTAAATATCATCTCCATCATTTCTCTAGCTGAGCCGGCTTCAGATAAACTGCACCGAACAGCCTCCAAGTTCAGTTCCCTCCACACGCCTTTCACCTCTTTGCATTTTAAGAACAAATGAACCCAATCTTCATCTAATCTCCGACATAGGCTGCAACATGTATCAATTTTCATCCCCCGCCTTTTCAGTATGCTTTTAACCGCCAATGTATTGTGACTCAGTCGCCATAAAAATGTTTAATTTTCGGAGGACAATCCAAATTCCAAAGTTTCTGCCAGAAATTAGTTTTGCCGTTACTACCTTCTGTATCCCCCGGTCGCACTCTCTGTGAGGATTTTCAAGACATATAATATGTGACATCTTCTATTTTCCCCAAAGGGTTTTTGAAAGGATATCAAAGATATACATTATTCCTCATATTTTTTTCCCATTGGTCTTTTTGGGAGGTTATTCCCATTATGATCCACAGATCATATTATTGTTCTCGAAAGTTGTTTATGAATGTTTCTCAAGAGGTCTTCTCGTATGAGTTTATAATGAGACAATAACAAATATATTTTGTATTATTTGCTCTTGATTTTTCCATTATGTTTTATAGGAGGTTGAACATCATATCAACATATCATATTTTTTGAAAAGTTTTGTATGAGTTTTGATAATATATGTTGTATCTCCAAAAAAAATTTCCCACAGGAGTTTTAAAATGAGATACCAACGACATAATGACTTACAAATCACATCTACTGTTCTTTAAACTTGCTTATGGTCTTTGTTTTCCCAAAAGGGTACCATATGAGTTTGAATTGAGCAATAATATAATATATATGCTATATCGTTTTCTCTTTATTTTTCTCACTGTATTTATGACTTTAAAGGGCATATCCATACACTCCTCGGGTTTTTCCTATGAGGGTTTTAGAGGAATATTCAACGCATTGATCTCAAGGAAGACCGGTCAGGGGGTGTTGTGAAACAAGTGCCTCTCTAAATACACCTCATGAAGATGCCACTCCAAATAGATACATCTTCAAGAGTGATCTCATCAAGACTAGAATAGGCATTAGCAACTATCTTATACAATTAATATGGCCACCAAAGGGAGAAGACACCCTTTCACTACACCACTTCACCATGTATATATTCATTCATCATATCAATGCAAAAAACACAATTTCTACCAATTCTATTATTTCATTCACATTCGTACTTTAAACACAATGGAATCACTAATGTTGAACCGATAGATCAGTCACTACCAGAAATGGTACTAAATAGCGGTCATAGCGGTCGCTATAGTGGTAGTGGTCACTTACCCCCGATGTAATAGACTAGATTTAGCAGGCTAGAACTTATTAGCGACGCTATTTGAGGTAGCGGGCCGCTTAGCGGTCTCCAATTCTTTGTAACAGCTGCAATAGTGTAATATAGTATGCAACAAATAACCCTATAGCCCACCTTGACCACCACCCAAGATAACGTATGCATATGGTTACCGCTTGACAACGAAAATGAATGATGGTCTTAGAAACTATTGTATAGCTTTCATAATCTATTTCTTTGTAAACTCTGATACGTGATGACTTATATATAGTGTGTGATACATTATGTTTGTTTTCTTAATTTAATTATGTGAGACATCCATTCTTTAGGTATAGTTATTTTTTTATTTATACTTATTATTCATGATATATATAAACTTGAATTTATGTGTGATTATGAGGTACCGTTATTAGAACTTATAGCACCCACTAGCCATCCACAATCCGCTATCTTAACACTAATTTGGTACCAACCCGCTATACGCTATTTAGTACCTTGCTATCCGAGCTGAATTGCCTTGTGTCTTTGAAACACCACGGATCAAGTCAATAAGATCGATTAACGAAGCAAAAGTGGATCCAAATAAGGTCTTATTAATTAGAATTATGAATAGCTTCTGCACTAGTACAAGACTCAGGTTGAAACCGGTGGATGACTTACTACCGGAGCTGAACTGGCTCGTTTCTTTGAAACACCATGGATCAAGTCATCAAGATCGATTAACAAACCAAGCAAAAGTTAAGAATCGACACCACTGTGTATGGCAGTCTTGTACTGGATGGCACGTACCATGAACCGAACAACCTAAAACAACCATGTGCAAACAACCAACACAAAGCAAGTGACACGGATACCCACTCACTAGTGTATCAAAGCCACGCGACAAACGCAACTCCAGGTATCTCGATCGGGCCAGTGAACTCACAAGGTGCTCCACTACGTTGTACACTCCTAGAAAGCCTTGCATTGCACCGCCCGGGAATGTCCCTGTTTACGGTCGTTAGCCTTTGGCACTCCAAACGCCCGCTACTTCAGTGATGATGCGGTGGCGCCGGCAACGGCGACCCGGCGTACGGCTTTGTAGGACACTGGTAGCACTTGGCGAAGAGCCCGAACGTGTCGATCTGCTTGATGAAATTGGTCACGCTGGCCCAGCCGCCGAGGCCGAAGCCGACCACCAGCACCCACGCCACCACGAACGCGTTCAGCACGAACATCCCCGACCAGCTCGGCAGGAAGGACGGCGGCTTCTCCGCTGCGTTCTGTTGCGTTGCATCCAAGAAGCGATGAAAAGTTAGCATCCACCCAGCAAAAACGACGAATCAGCTAGCTAGACACTAGGCAGATCGACATGGCGGGACTGTAGGACATGGCGCTTCACTTACCAATCTGGCGGACGCGGAGCGGTACGTGAGCATGTGGGCGAGGGCGGGGATGATGTAGACGGTGAAGCTGACGAGGAGCGCGCCGACGGCGGAGTTGATGGGCCCGAAGAAGGGGAAGATGATGGCAAGGAACCAGACGGGGACGACGATGGGGAGGCGGACCAGCGCGCGGAGGAAGACGCTCGACGTCTCGTGCATGCCCACCGCCTTCTCCCACACGAAGTAGAGCGGGGTGCACGCGAACCCGAACGTGATGAACTGGTGGATCAGCATCAGCACCACCGCCGCGTCGCGCCACGGCGTCCTCGGCAGCAGCGAGAAGGCGTTGGAGTGCGTCAGCAGCTGGTCGCCGAACGCCCAGTACATGGCCGCCGCCGACGGCAGTGTCAGCGTGAACACGTACAGCGTCGCCAGCAGGTAGATGTACTTGAACTTGCGAGGCTTCCACATCGCGTGAATGATCTCCCTGAGAAAGAAAGAAATTCTTTACATCCGCATCAGAGGGCAACATGCTCTGTGCTGTGGCAAAACAGTTTTCTAAAGCCGCAAGTACTCTTCATTATACAAAGATATCAGAAAATGATCTGGTAGCATTATAAAGTGAGAATCGGTACTTGGAATTAACGTACTAGACGGCCTTTTCCACACATGCGTGCAAATAATTTATGGACGACTTTTACGTTGATTGAACGATAAGCCAAGTTGGGGAAAAAGGTAGTGCTTCTCCTAGTCAGTGTATTTTGAAAGAACGAGACATGAAGAATCTCTCCAACTATAACAACATCATTGAGCTGGATACGAGCGCCTCCAGTCCGATTAGCGTGGGGGCCCGACAAACATGGCCAAATGAAGCAATTATCGACTAAACTAAACACCTAACATTCACAAGTGATGGATGCTATCATACTACACTAATGGAAACTGTCATATCACTCTAAAAGCAAAGAGAGATCATATATATATGGCCGCCTGATGGAATGGAATTGCTTCAGGCAAAGGATGGTCACAGACAGGGTCAGGGACTCAGGGTTTTGGGGTTAAATTGTCAGAGCAGACCATTGAGACTTCCTCTCCACTAACCAAAGGTTATCACCAATAAAGGATAGATGAGAATCATGAGGTACTGTAGTGTCGCAATCCGATACAGACCTTACCACCCTCGCATTGGGGGGGGGGGGGGGGGGGCACAGTAGGACGGAATTAGTTCAGTTGATGTGAACTCCGCACTATCTGAATTCAAACCAGTCCACATCGCCCAGCTTCTGGAAATAACAGTTGTTTACCACCACTACAGGAAGCAACTGAGAATTTTTAAGGTACGTAAAAGGACTCCATAACCACCGGACGGACAATTCATCAACAGCGTGTGTAAACTCAGATTATCTATCAAATTTTGCTGTAACTGTAATCATCACGCGGCAAAGGTCATCATAGCAGGTGTTATACTAATTAAGCGCACGTAATGAGCAACGGGAATAAAGGATTGTTCACTAGTAGGGATATTAAAATGCATGGTGGATGGTTACTTAGCATTAGACCTTGGGTAACGAGGGGACTGTAGGGGTTGATCACAAGAGCTTAGCCTTAGTGGGTATGCTGCATGCATTTCTGTCTGACCAATTGTTTGAATATAGTAAAGTAAAGGTGCCTTCCACCAACCGTGAATCTTTTTCTACTACTACTTGGGATTCTGCTTTGATTCATCTACCAGAATTTTTTTCCCCCTACTGACTATCATCCCAGCACTAGAAAATACTGCCTGTACTGGTGAAGCGTCAGGTAACAACGAAGACTGTAATGGTTGCCGCATTCAGATTACATACAGCAGAGTCGTTTGAGTACTTACACAGTGATGGCGTGGCCACCGAAAGTGTAGAGGATGTTGGTGGCGCCGGTGAAGTAGGGCACGAGCTCGTTGGGGCCCGAGTGGGTGACGCCGTCGACCTGTCCGTAGTCCGTCCGGCGCGCCGACACGCGGAGGACAATCACTCACTGTTAGCTAGCTCATCACGGCCGTGCTGGCTGGCAAATGATTGGCGCCATGAATGAGCGACGCCGGGGATCGGTGGGCGGGGGCTCACCTGGCCGTGGACGGCGGCGGCGATGGTGAGGTACCAGGCGGTGCAGGTGGTCATGCCGAGGCCGAGGAAAGACCAGACGCGGTAGTTGTGGAAGGAGGGGATGAAGACGGTGGTGGCGCAGCACGCGCCGAAGATGTACGTCCACGTCCGCTTGTCCAGCCGGTCGTTGATGTAGTAGATGTTGCTGCGCGCGTGCCGTGCCATGAGTTCGATCGGTTCGGTTGATCCGTCCGTCGGAGACACGTTTGCACTAACTAGTGCTATATATTGACAGAGCTGGGAGAAGCAAGAAAGCTGACTGACCTTGCGCAGGCGATCAGCTGGATGACCGTGCCGAAGAGCAGGAACGTGCAGTTGAACGCGAGCCCGGCGGCCTTCCAGTACGGGCCCAGGAGCCCGTCCAGAACTTCGAACCACTGGTCAACGGCAGGGAAAAACACTTAATAAATCAGTTTGGGATACTTGGATGCGTGTACTGGAGTATGTAAACAGGTGCATGCCGACGGCGTTGTCGTTTTCCTTATTGTTCAGACTTCAGAGTCAGGAGGGGGGGGGGGGGGGGGGGGGATGGATTAGCAAAGCGCCTTTCCGCTGGATAAGCAACACTGCTCATCACTCTCTGCCCGGAAATTCCACAGCACATCATCATCGATCGCACGGCGTGAGTGCGTGACCGACCATGGCCAGCGGATCCAATTCCCCCCCACCCCACCCGCGCAAAAGCGGCAGGCGGGCAGGCGATGGACTCACGCACGAAGGCACAGAAACCGTGTGCCGGAGAAGCCGGCGAGACGAAACTGAAAGTCTGAAACGGTTGCGGAGACGGGAGGTGGAGTGCGGCGTGCGCGTGGGCTGGGATGGGCGGCGGGGGAGGGAGACCGAGAGGACAGAGGACAGAGGACCGACCTGGATGACGTGGTTCTTGAAGCTGACGCCTTCCTTCTCCTTGCGGGCGCGGTACTCGACGTAGAGGACGCTGATGAGGTAGGCGGTCCAGCTGCCCATGAGGCCGTAGAAGATCTGCAGCAGCACGCCGGAGACCATGCCCAGCTGCGAGAACGAGTACGGCAGCGTCAGCAGCACCTGCGCCACCTGCGAACGCACGAACGCCAAGAACACATCACCGGCGAGCGGTTGATCCTCTACTCTAAGCACCGCGTGGGCGGGCGCGGTCCATGCAACGAACGTCGTCTTATTGCCAGACTAAACCGGCCGCAGCGAGCGTACGTACCTGGTTGGAGGCGCAGCTGAACCAGGCGTCCCAGACGGAGCCGCCGTGCCAGAGCAGGCTCTTCATGGTGAACTTGCTGCCGTCGTGCTGCTGCGGCTCAGCGTCGTCGCCGCCAACGCCCATGGCGCGCACCTCCCCGCCGTCCTTGCCGTTGCCGACGTTCGCCACGATGGCGTCCTCCGCCTGCTCGCCCGGCACCATCCTCGCTTCCCCAGCTAGCCGCGTACGTACTGCTGGTCAGTCGCAACAGAACCCGAAGCGCCGGAAGCACGTTTCGCTGCAGAAAACACAAGGAGCTAGCAGAGACCGGGAAGGAAGCGGAACGATGCGCGCCCAGCTTGTCGCGGAGCTGGGGAAGTAAATAGCGGGAGGGACGTTGGCTGGCGACTGCTGCGCAACGCGCCGGCGAATTTTACTGCACTGCGGAAGCGTGGATGGAAAAAGAAGGCACGGCAGGCGGCGCGGGAAGAAGAGCAGCGCCGGAACAGCAGAACTCGCACAGAGACACAGAGGGGAGCACGGCAGTTACTCCGCCGCGCGCTTTGCAGGATCCCGGCTGGCAGCTCGCCCGCTCCGACCTCTTCTGAATAGTGAGTCCTAACAAACAAGAGGGTTTTACCGGTACGCCATTATAAAAGTTCGTAATTACCCACGAGCCACTGAAAAGTTCGAGCGGTTATAGGTGCCACTGATCGAAACTTTTTTTTTTTTGCCCTCTACGCCATTCCATCCACATTTGATGCTAACGGTGTCAAACTACGGTGAGAAAAGTCTAAATTGCCCTCGTGTCTTAGCGTCATGCAAAAGTTTTTTGTTTCCTCGGTGCCGCTGAAAGTCTGAACGATGTCCAACACGCCCGCTGTGACAAAGGCCAATGCCTATTCATTGTTGATGCGTGAACCCACAGGGCCGACCGATGTAGTAGCGCACGACGGGCATGATGACAGTTGTAGACGGGGATCCAGACGATGATGTTGATGGTGTCCACCATGGAGAGTGTCGCCGAGGGGCGAGGGGGTCTTGAACTTGGGACCCTTGCGCTGGTCCAGCGTGTTGCCAAGTATCTCCCCCGCCTCCTGGTACGCTCCCCGCTCCGCGGCCGCCCTAGCCGCCGCCATGTCCTTGATCGCCTCTAGCCAGACGCGCTCCCGCTCCACCTCCGCTGACCGTTTCGCGTCCGCCGCGTGCTCCGACGCGCCTCGCCACCACCATGTCCTCCGGGATGGCCGCAAGCCATGGCGACACGGGCCACCTGCACCACGGTGAGCATGCCGCCCATGCATTGCGCGAAGGCGTCCTGGATGACCGCCTCATTCTCGATGAAAGAGAACGTCCCTCCGGTGGCCTCTGCAACAACTTGCATCGCCTCCGCGTCATGGTCGTTGCCAAAACCAAAGGCGTCGATGGGCGTAGAGCCCTCGCTGGCGCTGCCACTGTCAGGTACGAAGGACGGTGGCAGCAGCACCTCGTACACTGCCCTGTGCCGGACACGGCGTCGCGGCATGCTGTAGTTGTCCCGGCCATCGGAGAGGAGAATGATGGTGGAGACAGCGTTCCGGTACCGGCACTCGCCGAGCACCTTGGAGGCCGTTCTGAGCAGCAGCCGAATCACACTCTTGAGCTTCCTCGTGCGGGATGCTGACCTTCTCCAACGAATGTTTAGAGTTTGCTTTGAACTGCATTGCGGTTCATTTCGGTAGGATTCAGTCACATTGGCATCCCATGCATGCGGGCTCCGGCAGACACCCGCAGGCCTTGTTCCGGAGCTTGGCCACATTGCAGTCCCTGGAGGCTGCGACGAGCAGGACTTGGTCGAAGCGCGCGACGCGGCCGCACACGTACCTCGCGCACCAGCTTCAGCACCGTGGTCTTACCCACGCCGCCGACGCCATGGACGTCGAGCGCGGCATCACAGTCGCCGAGGAAGCGGAGCGCCTCGTTGAGGTAGGCCCTCGTGGACCCCACCTCTGTCGGGAGGCCCTCCAGCTCCTCGAGGTCGCAGAGCAGAGGAGGTGGCGCCTGCGGCGTGGCCAGCGCAGCGTCGAGGATCGCCGCGTCCTGCTCCCGGAGCGCACGCACCGCCTGAGCTGCTGCTCGGCCAGCCCTGCGATCGGTCCCATGCGGAGGAAGAGGCACTGCACCAGGCGGACCATGTACAGCTGCCTGCCGTCGTGCCGCACCTTGATGGACGCCATCTCGTCCAGTGCCTCCTGCACGCGCCGTAGCTGTGCGCTCCGCACAGGATCCAACGACGGCGTCGGGTTGTGGCCCAGCACCTCAGACCGTTGCCGCAGCAAGGCCTCCACCGCGTCTGCCAGCTCTGACCCGTCAGTCAGTGCCAGCCAGCAAGGGCCACCACATGCCGAAGAACAGCACCAGCACCGCGCCGCTGAGGGCGAGCGAACGGCGGAAGAAGAGGATAAGGTACGAGAGATAGAGGGCATTTTTGACATTTTCACTGGCCGGATCCACGTGTCAGGGCAGTCAAACGGCAAAAAAGCGACAGAAGATGGACGGAATGGTGTGGAGGATAAAAAATTTCCGACTAATGACACCTATGACTACTCGAACTTTTTAATGACTTATGAATAATTATAATTTTTTATAATAACATACATGTAAAACCCTGAACAAGGAAAGAGGCCGACCCGACGCGGTACTGTGAGTGTTTTGGATGACCTTGACGCAGAGAATTTAGGAGCGAGAGGGAAGCACATAACACACTTTTTATAGCGTTGGAGAATGGAGACCCGCCGTCACTGCCCCACGCGGCCTCATTCCTGGGCTTCCCTGCTGGGTGCTGGCCCCTCCCATCCTTTCCATTCCATCGTTTTTACTGTATTCTCTGTGGGCTGCCAGCCTGCCACATCTTTGTTCACCGGCTAGTCGGCTACTACTGCCCACTGGCGTGACCATAATTTGCCACGAACGTTCACCTAGGACTGCCCACTTAAGGCTCATAATTTAGCCAGCAGCTGGCTGCAAGCATTTGCCATATCATCAGCCTGTTCGGGAGGCCGTAAACGATCGTGGATTATTTACTGCTGGTTGATTTGGTGTGAGAGAAAAACACTGTTCCCGGCTGAAAACTTACGATCGTTTACAAACAAGCAAACATGTGTTATGATGTAAAATTGTAAGTATTTAATAATCAAATGTGCATACAATCTGCTATGATGTACATCTTTGTGGCCATACATATGTGCTCTTCGGAATATTAAGAAACCACACGAAAAAAGGGAATTAACGCGCGGCCAGCCAGGGCTGGCCGGAATACTTGGCACGCGCGGGGCTGGCCGGGGTTGGCGCGCGACCTCCAGCAGACGGGACGGCGAGGCAGTGTTTATGGCGAGAGAAGGTTCGGGGGGCGGCGAGAGCGACGAGAGGGAGTCGGAGATGTGGGTGACAAGCTACCGGAGCTACTCCTGGGCGGAGATCTCGTGTCGGGATGGCAGCCACGGACACGGCGAGAGTGGGCGCGGCTACGGCCGGGTGCGGCAGCCATGACCACGGTGGGAGCGGGCGCGGCAGCTACGGCTGGGCGTCAGCGTGCCATCCACCACGACCACGGCGGGAGGAGCATGGTCGATTTGGCGCTGAGGAAGACGGAGCGGAGCAGGGGATCGGGGAGGAGAGAGAAGGGGAAAAGAAACGCCAGAGGCGCTTTTTCCTCACGTCGTGTGTTGCAGCCGGGCGAGAAGTTTAGTGCTTGCTTCTCGTTCTCTCTCCTAACGTGGCTGTTTTTTATGACGTGGATCCTTTTCGCCGGCTGCAATATGCTTATTATACCTGCTCTAATAGCTTATATGATTTTTTTTAAAATACAATAATCTAACATATCTATCTATAAAGATCTTTGTTTTTTGTGATGCCACTGTACCTCCCCAATCCTAGACTCATTTCACTATTCATCCACAGTGCTTTGTTCCTAGCCATCCGATCCCCCCTGCACATGCCGGATGCCTGACACGTCACCTCCTGCTCCCCCCCCTCTCCTCTCCCGATCTCCAGAAAATTCTCGACGCTTCCACCTCTCTCTTCAACCTCCCGTTCCCACGCTCCCTCTGCGCCCCTGCCGGCATCGCCGCCGCTCTACACGTCCCCATCGCACCACCGTGCCATCCCTCCTCATCGACTAGGTATTCCACATCTGCGCCGCATACATCTGTCTGCCGCTCCGCCATGGACGCCCGCCTCCCGTGTTGCCCCGCGCCTAAGGGAGGTCCACCGCCTCCAGCGCTACCCCGGGAACCAGCACGCCTGGCCTCGTCATGGTGCAACGGCGCGGCCGCACCCGCCGTGGCGCCCTACGCGAGTGCGACCCCAGCGCGGCGGCACCACCATGGACTAGCCCCGATACAGGCGCCCCTCCCCGCATGGTGGTGCTGTTGAGACCCAGCCTCACCTCAGCCGGCAACCTGCGCAGCGGTAGCAGTGCCGACGCTAACCCAAGTCAGGATCCACACACATGCCCGCTCTATTGCTCATTTGTGCTCTCTTTCATTGTTGCAGTTGAAAGGTCCTAAATAGCTAGAGGGGGCAGAATAGCCTATAAAAATTTCTACAACAACACTAAGACAAGTGGTTAGACAATTAAATGGTGAAGCGAATGTTGCGCTAGCACTACAAGGGTTGCAAGCCACCTATCCACAATTCTAGTTGCTATGATCTCTATGTATCAATCAATTGCTATGTCACTATTTGCTACACTAGTGAGCTACCTAAGTCCTAAACAAGAATAATTACAACTAAATAAGCTACTCTACTCACTAGCTACAACTAGCACTACACAAGTATATAGGAGTATAAATACAAGTGCTAGGAATGATATACCGAGCCGGGCAAGAGATCAATCACAACGAATACCAATGAAATCGAGACAAGATGACACAATGATTTTTCACTGAGGTTCACTTGCTTGCCGGCAAGCTATGTCCTCGTTGTAGCGATTCACCCACTTGGAGGTTCACGCGCTAATAGGCATCACACGGCTAACCCGCAACCGGGTGCCGCACAACCAACACAAGATGGGGATCCACAAGATACGAGCAATTCACTAAAGATGCCTTTCGTGATCTCCAACGGGGAAGGCTCAAGAACCCTCACAATCACCACGATCAGAGCCAGAGACAAGCACCACCCTCCGCTCAACGATCTTCGCTGCACCAAGCCGTTTAGGTGTCGGCAAACACTAAGAGTAACAAACAAATCCCGCAGCGAAACACAATCACCAAGTGTCTCTAGATGCAATCACTCAAAGCAATACACTTGGATGCTCTCCAATCTCACCAAATGATGAATCAATCAAGCAAGATGAGTTAGAGAGGATTGGCTAGGCTCACTAGGGTGTATTCTCAATAGAAATGGCAAGAGAGTGAGCCCAAACCGGCCAACCTCTATTTATAGAGGTTCCAAACAAATAGGGTCGTTATGCCCCTCACTGGGCATTCTGCGCGTCGACCGGACGCGCCGCTTCTTCATAATGACCGGACGCGGCGCAACAGAGTCTGGTCGCCACGATGTGGCCACATGTCTCCCTCATTTAACGTCGCGCGCCAACGGTCAAGAGATGACTGGACCCGACGGAGGACGACCAGACCCGCCGTCTCCGCGTCCGATCACTCGCACCCAAGCCTCTGCGAACCAACAATCGGACCCGCTGCTGGATGACCGGACTCGCGCGCACGCGGAGTCCGATCGACTCCAGAAAGTATGCATAGAGGATTTTTCTACGACCGGACGTGTCCGTTCAGGGGTGACCGGACGCGCCCCAGGGTCCAATCCTCTCTGCTCATCTCCTGTGCACCACGTCAGCGATGACCGGACTCATGAACAATGTTCACCTAGAGTCCGGTCGTGCTCTTCCAGCAGGATCCGGTCATGGACCCGAGGCCCTTCTCTGCTGAGGTGACCGAACTCGCCCGTACAAGGTGCGGTCCCTACGGGACCAGAGTCCGGTCACTGAAATCCCCTCCTTTTCAACTTCAACTTCTTCACCCTTGCTCCCAAGTGCTAACTACCAAGTGTACGTATCACCATTGTGCACTGTGTGTTATCCATTCAGATCGAGAGTGCAGAGTTATTGATTATCCAGATCAGGATCCACACACACGCCCGCTTTATTGCTCATGTTTGCTCCCTTTCATTGTTGCAGTCCATTGAGATTAAGAGTGTATGGCCAACAACACCGAAGGTTGTCAGTTAGTTCTAGTCGATGTGTGCTATGGGCAGTACCATCTGTTCATATAATTTCCTATTCTTTTAATTCTTTCTGTTGCGGGTTATACCAATGTTTGCTCCTATGAAAGAAACTCCCTATGCGCGCAAGCAAACATTCATTGATAACTTCTTCACTGCCTGCACAAAAATTCTTGGTAGAAATCATATTATCAAGAACTTCGACCTTTGTGATTTGACACCAATATATCAATGCCACCTCGGAGAGGAGGAAAAAAGAGGCTAATGACAACAGAGGCAATTTTTTGGGGTTCAAACAAAGTTCCACGCCTGATACCCTATATAGTCGTCACATAAATGTTTTAGGTGGGCTAACGACAACAGAGGCAATTTTTTTTTGTTCAAGCAGAGTTCCACGCTTGCTGCGTGTACCCTTATATGACTCCGGCAATAAAACAACATCCATTACCAGTTCTTTTTGTTAGATGGTCTGTTTCCATATTATCCATATTCCCAGGTTTCTTAAAAGATATCTTACATCTGATATTTCGCCGTTGTTAGTTGTGAGGGTGGTTTTAATTGTTTTTAATCAATATCCGTTGCTTCAAGACAGCTGCAAACTCGAGCTAAATGAATCAAAACTTTAGGCAAAACGAGCTAAAGGAATCAAAACTTTAGGCAAAATATTCCAGTTACCGTTCTTCATATATTTTCCTGTGCACTTTGTAAGTTATCCAGTGCATTCCGTGATTTTATTTGGGCTTTTATTTTGCAGCAAGTTAGGCTTAGCGCTACCGAGGGACATCCAGCACCAACGAATACTACAATAAATAACTTGGATCAGAATGATGGCGGTTCACCGGAGTCATCTCCAAAATCTCCCAGGGATCAACAGTTCCACCCCCACCATGGATTCTTTCATCAGGACCAAGCTTCTTCAGCAGACAATTAAATAGAATTGAGGCTTCAAGAGTATTCTTCTCTTCTTTGCCTTCCATTCCATAAGACCTGGAATACTACCACTTTCATAGTGTTTTTTTTAGAATGTGTGTTCCAATCACCCATGAACTACGCTTGGCAGGTCTGGTAGCACAGAGAAAAAGCAAACAGAGAGGTGTGTATCCAATTCATGAATTGCAGCTACCTCATGTTTACAAGCACATTATTTATTAGGTGTGTGATCAGAGTGTGCTTATTAAAAAAACATTGCATTCCTGTTTCAAATAGAGATATGTGCAATAAGTAAATAGTTTGGAAAATGTTAGTTTCACGATTGGATGATTTTTATTACTTATGAATTCCCTAATTCTTCATTGATTACTC
This sequence comes from Miscanthus floridulus, assembly GCF_019320115.1. Classification (NCBI taxonomy): domain Eukaryota; kingdom Viridiplantae; phylum Streptophyta; class Magnoliopsida; order Poales; family Poaceae; genus Miscanthus; species Miscanthus floridulus. The sequence goes on along the minus strand of NC_089596.1, from coordinate 70,397,657 downwards.
AGGACTGCATATGGTAAGGTAAATAAAAAACATACTTTGATTCCCTTACCTTCATATAATTCATGTTAGTTCATTTCTTGGATATTTCTTTACCAACTACTACTTAATTTATCCCCTTCCTGCAAGACAACTAAATGTTATGTTGCGATCATAATTGGCTGACATATAGGGTCTTTGCAGCTGCATGTAAATCTGCCCTTGTTTAGGCCCCGTTTGGTACCGCTTCGGGATGCTTCGGCTCCTGCACTGTCCATACACTGTAGCGTGTCAGGGAGAAGCCAAAAAATCGAGCTTCACCGGCTCCGTGAACAGTAGCCGCGCTACAGTGAGAGGAAAAAGTTGGCGAGAGAAAAACCGCTCTGAGCTACAGTACTGCTACAGTGTTCCGTGTCAGTGTGTCAGCCGGAGTCGGAGCTGCCCTGGAGCCATACCAAACGGCCCCTTAGTTCCACCCCAATTTCCAAAAAGTTGCTACAGTACCTGTCACACCGAATGTTTGCGGTCCGTGCATGGAGCATTAAATGTAGATGAAAAGAAAAACTAATTGCATAGTTTGGTGGGAAATTGCGAGACGAACGTTTTGAGCCTAATTAGTTCATATTTGAACATTATTTGCCAAATAAAAACGAACATGCTACATAGCCCCTAAATCCAAATTCCTACAACTAAACACAGCCTCTGTTGTACATCGTGTATGCTGCCAGCGCGAAGCGCGGGGTTACCCGCTACTTATTGTAGAAAACTGTATAGCCATAGAAACATAATAAATCATGGGAAAATGTGTAAGGAGGACTAACTTATCATTCTATCTCCTCCCTACTCAATAAAATACTCTATGAGTCAGCTCTTATAACACTGTTGCACCTGTTGGATATAATATGGGCTTGGCCCATATAATATTTAATAAATTAAATAAAACTCTATGGTACGTAACATTAAGTATTGTATGGCTTAATACCATACGGGATTTTGACTGAATGCTGACTCAGCTTATATGGTTGGAAATTATTCATCTAAATTGAGAAGCTGAGAAAAGGATAAAGACGTGTCACACACGCGCGCGCCACCGCCGGCCGGACCGGGCCGGGCGGCGGGCGTGGCCAGTCTTTTGCCACTTAATCCACATAACAACGGGAGTTACTTCCCTTGATGGTGGAGGCGAACTGATGGCGGCAGTTACCGTCCTTTCCGCTTCCGTCTCCTGGGATTCTCCGCTGCCTCTCTCCTTCCCATCGCACCCATATATCCAAGTCCTCCGTCAGTCCAGATCAAGTCCTTCTGGAATCCACTCCCGAGAGAACCACAGATCAAGTCCTTCCGGAATCCACTCCTGAGAGAACCACAGATCAGCAACTTTCTGGCTTCCCCGTCCCGTAACTCTACGTGCACGGAGTAGTGGGAGAGCAGGTGCCTCCGAAACACTCGTTCGCCTGAGAACCCTGCACGGGGTGAGCGGCGATTAGGTTTTTGGGAAGCGATCCGCGACTGCTCGTCCATGTACATCTTCTTTCCGGTGATTGCCTGCGGAACGTCAAGACACGTCAAGGCGTATTCTTCCTGGTGATCCGTTCGTGGGACTGCACTGCGAACATCTTCCTGCATCGACTGTGGTCCGCGACTTCGAGCAACGCACTATGTCGACTAGTGCGAATGGAGCCTCTGATGCCCTCGGCATGGGACCCTCCGCTGGGTATAGTCTAATCTCTGTGATTTCTGTACTTTGTGTTTTTACTGTATTCACCAGTATGTCATCTCTGCATGCTGTGGTGTTCATAAGAAATATACACATGCACATATATGTCGTCACAAACCTGTTGATGTTATTTTTCTGGATTAAACTGATAATGAAATTGCCTAAATTCCTAACAATCCAAAAACCTAATGTTAGGCAATTTTCTGTTAGTGGTTTTGCTGCTGCTTTGAAGCCAAATAATTTTGATGGCAAGAATTTTATGATATGGCATGCTGTTGACACCGTTTTTTGCACGTGTCAAAATAATCAGAGTGGACTAATCGGTAAGGGGAAAGTTATTGAATACTTTGATAGCCGATGAAAGCCAGCTTGTATGGATGGTTGCCGATAGCTGGTGATGGTCGATGGAAAGGTTGATTTGGACTCGGGCGTTGCTGATGGGGTTGGAGATGTTTTTGTCGATGCCGATGAAGGGAGGCTTGAAGATTACTGCCGATGAAACAAGGAGTATGCCGATGAAGGAAGACTTGAAGACTACTGCCGATGAAATAGGGAGTATGCCGATGGGAAGGAGGACGGTGAGATTTCCATCGTAATTGAGGCGGACAGAGAAATAGATAGGAGTTGATTTCCTTTTCTATATTAGTCAGAGTATGATTCATGTAAGAGTCACGTGTTTCCTTAGATATGGGATTGGTGTCCTAGTTGTGTTCGGTTGTGTCTCTTTAGATCAGGGTATAAATATGGAGTGAGGGGCAATGTAAGAAATATATCAATCAACATCAAAACCAACTTTTACTCCTATTTTGCATCTACTTACTTTTCGGCGACTTCGTCAATTTGCACACTTTTTTTTCTTTTTTACGAGTTCTCATTGAATTGGCGAGCTGCATCGTTTCAGTGCGACCTTCGGCGATTCTCGAGTTCCGCGTGAGCACCTCTTGGCTATGACTTCCGGGCGTATCGCTGTTGTCAGGACTAAAGTGTTCGTATCTTCATCCTTGTCGATTAGCAGGTCAAATCGACTGGCACGCTTTGGATATCGATTCGGGTATTAGCCCTTTGTGTTTGCAGATCCACTTTTGCATCAACATATCTTTTGGCACGCTCGGTGGGACCAATCAATCAATATGTTCAATTCCGAGATCGATTCGGGGAACATTATCGCAGTATCAGAAGAAGATCTCAAGGAAGAACAGAGGCAGGCTATGGAAAAGGCTGTAGAAGAATACAAGCAGCTTTGTCTGAGATCATTTAGCTTGAACAAGAGTGGACAAGTCATCCAGAAGCAAGATTTGCCGTTGCCTCGGCAGGTTACTTTTGATTCCAATCCTGGTAAACTTCAAGAGATGGTTAATTCTGCAGTAAATCATGCTTTGATTAATCATTCCAATGTGCTATCCAATACTGTTCATAATGCTGTGGTTCGAACTCTCAAAGAAGGACAAGCGGCACCACATTACGTTGGGCCTGCCTATCATCAACCAGAGCCGGCATCTGTCAAAACTCCATCGGCTCCTTCGGCCGCTGTGGGTACAGAAGTTACTTCCCCTCCAGTATTGGCGGACTCACCTAATGTTCAATCTACACCAATACAATCAGACCAGGTACTACCAGGAGGGCGAGTTCAGCTTAATACAGATCTATCGGCATCAGCTATGTCAGGCCCTGTGTCTCAGAATAGCCAGATTCCTACTAATTGGTGGGGATATGGCATGCCTCCAGAGTCATCTGCTTTCAATCCTAGATTACCTCAAGTGTTTGATGCAGTAGGGAGAGCGCCTATACCATCGGCCGTTTCGCCGATGGCTCAAGTGCCTCAATATGCCGCAACTACTTCTGTGCAACCAACTCCAGGAGGTTTCCAGATGCCTATGGTTCAAACATTCAATTCAAGTCCATCGGCGAGCTTACTGCCGATGCAGCAGAAAGCCCCTGCTATGAGTCAAACTGGGGTTCAGTTCATGCCTCAAACCGGTTTTAATTATCCAACAACATCAGCAAATTACCAGCCATCGGTAAGTTTTATACCGATGAGTTCTAATAATGATTGGTCAGGACAGTTACCTGTTCAATATACAGTTCAGCGAAATCAGCAGGTTGCAGGGATTCAACAAGGTCATATGTAAGCTGGTTTCCAGAATCAAGCATCGGTAGCCCAGCCGATGAATCCTTTCCAACAGGCTAATGGACCACAAGCAACGGCAAATATGCCGATTGCTGGAGATCGTGTGCCACAAAGATATGTGGAGGGATGTCAGCAGGCACCTGTAGAAATTCAACCGGTTCGTCAGCAGGAGGCTGATGCTTTTTGGGCCGATAAGATAGCAGAAATTATGAAGGATCAGTTTGGGATAAAGCCCAAGGTCAATACTTATTCTTATCGGACTCCATACCCTCCTGCATACGATTTAATTCCTCTCCCAAATCGGTACAAGGTACCGGATTTCACTAAATTCTCTGGGCAAGATGATACATCAACAATAGAACATGTCAATCGCTTCATTATTCAATGTGGAGAAGCAGCTAACAGAGATGAATTAAGAGTTCGATTATTTTCATCATCTTTGTCTGGATCAGCATTTACATGGTTCATTTCATTACCACCAAATTCTATTATTACTTGGGTTGATCTAGAAAAACAATTCCATAAGTATTTCTTTGCTGGAATCCATGAAAAGAAGCTTACCGATTTAGTAAAATTGAGACAGCGTAATGATGAATCGGTAGAGAGCTTTGTGCAAAGGCTACGAGATGTAAAAAATAAGTGCTACAGCCTGGTGCTGGATGATCGGCAGCTTGCCGATCTGGCTTTCCAAGGGTTATTGCCACATCTTAAAGACAGATATGCTTCTCAGGAATTTGAAAGCCTCAGTCATCTTGTGCAAAGGATCTCTGATCAAGATACTAGGGTTTTTGAACCTAAAAAGAATTGGAGTAAAAAGGTATCATTTGTTGAGGAAGTAGAAGATTCTGACTCTGATGAAGAACCAGTTATCGGCTTAGCTGAGTGGGTTAAGAACAAAAAGCCGATATCATGTCCCTTTGGTCAAAAAGAGCCAGAAAAGTTTACTTTTGATATCACCAAGGCCGATAAAATATTTGATCTTTTGCTTCAAGAAGGCCAAATTAAGCTGTCACCTAATCATGTGATCCCATCGGCAGAAGAGTTGAAGAAGATCTTGTACTGCAAATGGCACAATGCAACTTCACACAGTACAAATGAGTGCAAGGTATTCAGGCAACAGTTACAATCGGCTATTGAATCTGGGAGGATTAAGTTTGGTACTTCCAAGGCCCAGAAGCCGATGAAAATTGATCAACACCCTTTTCCAGCAAATATGTTGGATGCCAAAGGAAAGACCAAGGTTTTGACGTCAGAGGCTGCTGAGAAAAACGCGTCAGTGGACCCCCAACATCGGATAACTACCGATGATGCAAAAAGTAAGGGTTTGCTAGGGGAAAGCAGTAGTTCCAAAAATCCTCCTCGACCTGGCGTTGTGATTACTCATCGGAGGCAGCAGGAGGGTTGGCGTCAACGTAATGACCGATATCGACAACAGCAAGAAGTGAGACGTCGGGAGGAATGGAATCGACATAAAGATCATTGGAGATGTCCGTTTTTCATCCATTGCTGGGAAGAAGGTATTAAATTGCCAACTGTTGAAAATTGCCCTGAGTGTAATGGTTATTACGGAGTCAATCGCTCAGAAAGGAGGTTTCAACTTGGTAATCAGGGTTCGTCTATCAATGAGCCGATCAGAGGCAGAGCATCAGTGCATGATCGGCTGGGGGGCAGACTTAGTGTACATGAGAGGCTTGGTAAACGCGCTGGATATTTCCCAAGGAATCAAGAGGAGCTTGAGGAAATGGCAAACGCAAGAGTTCCCGATGAGGAAATATTCTACAGGGACCCTAATATACGTCGTGTAGAACCAACTAGGACTTGTTATCAGCCGGTTTGGAAAACCAAGTTTCCTCGATGGTGCCCAGAGGGTCTGACAAAGACGCAGAGGAGGAGGATGCAACGTGAGCGTCAGGAGGATTTATACCAAGAGGAAAATTCCTCCAATGAAAAGCCTGGTCGTCAGCAGTGGCAGATAAAACACAAAAATAAGGGTCCATCGGCAGATGTTAATATGGTATTCATGTTGCCGATAGAGTTTTTGGCACTATCTGATAATGAGGAAGAAGTTGTTCTATCTGATCAAGTAGCTCAGTTAACACTAGATCCAATGATGGCTGTTTTTGAGAAACCTACCGATGACGAGAGACAGCATCTTAAGGCTTTATTTGTGAAGGGCAGAGTTGATGGGCAGCCTGTGTCTAAGGTACTTATTGATGGAGGGGCTGCGATTAATATTATGCCTTATGTGATGTATCGGAAACTTGGTAAGGGGGATCAAGACTTGACCAAAACCGATATGATGTTGAAAGATTTTGAAGGCAATGTGTCACCGGCTAAAGGGGCAGTGTGCGTGGAATTGACCATCGGCAGCAAAACTTTGCCAACGACGTTCTTTGTTATCAACGGCAAGGGTGCATATAATCTGCTTCTAGGGAGGGATTGGATTCATGCTAATTGTTGTGTTCCTTCTACAATGCATCAATGCCTCGTACAGTGGATTGGGGATAAGATTGAGATCGTCCCTGGTGATTCTTCTTATATCATCGCATCGGCAGAATCAGATACTTATGAGCGAACTAAATGCATATCAGGAGAAGCTTGGGAAAAAGAGTTTCTTAGAGTTGCTGATTATGAAATTCCACCGATCCAAGCAGTCGGTTCTGAAGAGGAGTTTTAATGGATAGGTTTGCCGATGATGGAAAATTAGGTCAAGGGTTCACATCGGCAGATGATTTAGTAGAAGTAGATATTGGTGATGGTGATAGGTCAAGACCTACTTTTATTAGTGCTAAGTTAAATTCCAAGTGTAAGCAGCGAATAACAGATTTGTTAAAAGAATATAAAGATTGTTTTGCTTGGGATTATACTGAGATGCCTGGATTAGACCGATCGATAGTTGAACATCGGTTACCTATCAAGTCTGGATTTCGGCCACATCAGCAGCCAGCGCGCCGATGCAACCCTAATGTACTTCCTGACATTAAGGCCGAAATAACTAAATTAATTGAAGCAAAGTTTATTCGGCAATGTCGATACGCAGAGTGGATCTCTAATGTGGTTCCGGTTTATAAGAAAAATGGAAAACTTCGTGTTTGTATTGATTTCAGGAATCTCAACAAAGCCACACCAATGGATGGCTATCCAATGCCGATTGCTGATTTGTTGATTGATGCTGCAGCTGGACATCAAATTATCAGCTTCATGGATGGTAATGCAGGTTACAATCAAATATTCATGGCTGAGGAAGATATTCCCAAGACTGCTTTCAGATGTCCAGGTCATGTAGGGTTGTTCGAGTGGATAGTCATGACGTTTGGTTTGAAAAATGCCGGTGCTACTTATCAAAGAGCTATGAACTTTATTTTTCATGAATACATCGGCACATTAGTGGAGATCTACATTGATGATGTAGTGATTAAGTCTGGAGATATCACAGCACATTTAGCCGATCTGCGAAAGATACTGGAGTACACAAGGAAGCATGGATTGAAGATGAATCCTAATAAATGTGCATTTGGTGTATCGGCAGGACAATTCTTGGGTTTTATGGTGCATCAGCGGGGCATTGAAATCAGTAGGAAGTCTATTGATGCGATTAACAAGGTGATTGCTCCTGCCAATAAGACTGAATTGCAATCTTTGATCGGTAAGATTAATTTCATTAGAAGATTCATATCTAATCTGTCGGGTAAGATCAAGGCTTTCAGCCCACTACTTAAACTAAAAGCTGATCAGGAATTCGTATGGGGAGTTGAACAGCAATTAGCCCTTGATGAAATTAAGAAATATTTATCAAATCCTCCAGTGTTAGTTCCACCTCAACATGGAAAGCCTTTCAGGTTATATTTGTCAACTGATGATACAGTTATCGGTTCAGCTCTTATTCAAGAATTTGAAGGGAAAGAACGTGTTATTTATTATTTGAGCAGAAGGTTAGTGGATGCTGAGACGAGGTATTCGGCCATCGAAAAATTGTGTCTGTGTTTATACTTTTCTTGTGTCAAATTAAGGCATTATTTGTTATCTGCCGAATGTACGGTCATATGCAAAGACGATGTAGTCAAGTATATGCTGTCGATGCCGATATTAAGTGGTAGAATCGGCAAATGGATTTTAGCATTATCAGAATTTGAACTACGTTACGAATCAACTAAGGCAGTTAAAGGGCAAGTGATGGCTGATTTTGTCACTCAGCATTGTAATACAGTGGACTTTCTGGGGATTGCTCCCTGGACACTTTTCTTCGATGGGTCCACATGTGGTGAAGGAGCAGGTATCGGCATTGTGTTAATTTCACCTTTAGGGAGGAAGTATGAGTTTTCATTGCCGATTGTTGCTACAACAACAAACAATCAAGCTGAATATCAAGCCTTGATAAAAGGGTTAGAATTGCTGAAGGAGATACGTGCCGATGTTGTTGAAATCTTTGGTGATTCTATGCTAGTTATAAATCAATTGGCTGGAAGTTATGAATGCCGAAGTGAAGCTTTGATTTCGTATTATGAAAGATGTTTGCAATTGTTGAAAGGATTTAGAGGTTTTCGTCTTGAACATATCTCTCGATTGCATAATGAGGAAGCTAATCGACTAGCTCAGCATGCTTCAGGGTATCAGCCTATTCAGGAAGTGTTAACATCGGCAGTTGATACCGATGACTGGAGGAAAGAGATTGTCGATTATTTGAAGGATCCACATAGAAAGGTTGAGAGACGTATAAGGTTCCAAGCTACCAAATATGTGCTCCTCGATGATGAATTATATTATCGAACTATAGATGGAATTTTACTTAGATGTGTTAGCAATGATGAATCGAAAAGCTTGATGGGTGAAATTCATGAAGGAGTATGTGGGGCACATCAATCGGCTTTCAAGATGAAATGGATGATCAGAAGAAATGGATACTATTGGCCGACTATTCTTGAAGATTGTTTTAAGTATTTTAAAGGGTGCCAGGGGTGTCAAAAGTTTGGTAATATTCAAAGAGCGCATGCATCGGCTATGAATCCTATAATCAAACCGTGGCCGTTCCGGGGATGGGCTATTGATCTCATTGGTCAGATTTATCCGCCATCGAGCAAAGGACATAAATTTATCCTGGTTGCTACCGATTATTTTACAAAGTGGGTTGAAGCAATTTCTTTAAAAAAGGTGACATCGGTCAATATGATTGATTTTGTAAAAGAGCATATTGTTTACCGATTTGGTATTCCTCAGACTATCACTACCGATCAGGGCACTATGTTTACATCAGGAGAGTTTGATGAGTTTGCTGTAGGTATGGGAATTAAAATTCTAAATTCTTCTCCATATTATGCTCAAGCTAATGGTCAAGCTGAGGCTTCTAACAAAGGGATCATCAAACTCATTAAGCGCAAAATTGAAGAAAATCCTAGGAGATGGCATACGGTATTAAATGAAGCCTTGTGGTCATATCGGATGTCATGTCATGGTGCAACCAAAGTAACGCCTTATCAGTTAGTATATGGACACGATGCAGTATTGCCTTGGGAAATTAAGGTTGGCTCTAGACGAATACGTTCTCAAAATCAGCTGACAGCCGATGATTATAATACTCTTATGAAGGATGAGTTGGAAGATGTGGCGGGTCATCGGTTAAGGGCTTTAGTTAGTATCGAAGAAAATAAGAAAAGAGTAGCTAGATGGTATAACAAGAAGGTGAAAGTAAAAGAGTTTGCCGATGGAGATCTGGTTTGGAAATTGATTTTACCGATTGGGGACTAAAAGTTCAAAGTTTGGAAAGTGGTCTCCCAATTGGGAAGGTCCATATCGGATAAATCAGTCTGTTCCTGGTAATGCATATATTTTAGAAACCCTCGAAGGGGTTGTGTTTCCCAGAGCGTTAAATGGAAAATATTTAAAGAAATATTACCCTAGTATCTGGATAGATGCATAAAAGTACAAGTGCCGATAACAGTACTATCGGCTAGAATTATGCAAGGATGTCAATGTCTCATAAAACGCCGATACAATAAATAAGATTACACGTTCAACAAGGATTGGATAGCTAATATCGCGCGCAGGCGAATCTGGTCGGCTTCCTCCATTTCTTTGATATCGTCATCGGCGGCACCCTCTACAGGCTTGAGTTTTTTCTTCATGGCTAAAGCTTTGCGAGCTTGGATATCTCTTTCTTGCTGAAGGACCTTGATGGCATCGGGTAGCTGGCTTTCTTCTTGTTGGGCATGAGTTAAGGCTGCCTCAACTTCTTTCAATTCAGCCAATAGAGCCATCTTCCTTGCTGATAAATCTAAGATTTTCTGCTTAAGTTCAGCACCCGAAGTCTGCAAGTTGCCGATGCCCTTGTGCTTCTCATTGGCAATCTGTTTCAGTTGTAGCATCTCTTCTTTGAGTTGAGCCTGAGCTGCTCTATCGGCAATACGCTGAGCGGCCCGTTGATATTGCAGTTGACGGCTTTCTAGGTGAGCTGCTGGGAAGAGTATTTCTTCAACATCGGCAGGGACCTGGCCCCGAATTGTTTTGAAAATTGCCTTTGCGGGGTCCGAGTCATCTACCAGTTGGGCGGTACCTTGTTGTAGCAAATTCAGGAGGGTTTCCAACTTGGATTTAGTCTCTGCCGATATTGTTCCCAGTGCAAAGGAAGAACTTGTCTCCTCTCCATCGTCGTCAGAAATGTCAATGGCAAAGGAAAATAGGCTGTTCGGGGAGTCTTGTTCCTGAGAAATAGAGAGGGAGATCAGTTAGGGGTAAGTATGAGTATTGTGAATCAACTAGGCTGATCGGTTTACCTGTTTCAAGGCAATTTCCTGCGCTTGACTGGAGGAAGCAACCTGGAGTATGTCGTGTGGGGGATCGGCTGAGCTTGCCGATGGGATATCCTCTGTGACCTCATCAGTGGTGGGTTCTTGAGGTATGACGGCCAATGACATTGGGGCAGGTGTAGGGATCGGCATAGACCTTTGTCGTTTTGGCTGTGCTTCAGTATCTGTTGAAGCTTTGCGTTTTGCTTGGGCATCGGCAACGATGGGCTGGGAGGCATCGACACTTGTTGGTTGTGAAGCTTGGACATCTGGTACGTTTGCCGATGTACTCAATTGTTGCTGCAAAACAAGTGTAAGAGATGATATTTAACAAATAGAATGTAAAGTCAAGAAGCTACCTCTGAAGGTTCATCGAAAGAAGTGGTGCTTGATATCGGCGGAATTGCCGATGATGATCCAGTAGCAGCTCTTACCCCCTGATGATTAAGGTTAATACAGTTTGTGATTGGCATAAGTAAAGATAAACGAGGTTGTTACCTTAAATGCTTTGACCAAGGTTGTAGCAGCAGCCGATGGAGTAGCTCTGGATGTAGCCAATTTGGACTTGGAAGTGATGGTCTTGGTACGAATCTTCTGGTGGGTCAAAGCGGCTAAGGTAGGAGCGTTGTAGCCGATCAACGATGTTGGGGAAACAGGCCGGAGATTGAAGGGTTTCCCACTTTTGCTCACCGATGGTGCTGGGTTGTTAACCTGTTACAAGAGAATCGGTTACTGATATATGAAGGGAAAAGCAGAAGGGAGTTAAAGGAGACTTACCGCGTCGTCAGGGATGGCGTATTCAGGGTCGATCATGTGCCGATATGTGTGAGCAGAAGTTGCGAACAGTTGTTCTTTCCACTCTCGCCACCATTGCTTATATGACTCGGTGATGAAAGATATTGGTGTCCAGGTGGATATATCAACATCTGTAGTATCGGCATCGGGGGAGAGTTGTACTACCTTGTTCCAATCTGTTCCGCAGGTGATTGTTTCCCTGGGTTTGATCACCTCGGCAAAGCAGAGTTTGATCGGCAATTGCCCAAAAGCCAATTGGCGGGATACTGCCGATGGGTTGTAAAATTCATACGTAATGTTGGTGTTTTTCCCGCTGCCGAATGTGTTTACTGGAATTGCCCTGGGAGTGATGATAGCCATCATGAGCTCATTATCTTGATTCAGAGTGTCATCGGCAAAGTTGAAAAGAAGGGGGAATCTGTTTTCTTCGTCAATATAAGGCACCCAGGCCCTATGATCACGAGAAAGACCATTATAGAAGCTTTGAAAGAATCTGCCGATTTGGTCTTCGTTGGCTTCTGTTCCAGGAAGGACAATTATGGCTTCACCAAAATTGAGGGGTGAGCGTGTTGCCGATTCATCATCCCCAAGCACATAGTCTTCAGCAATTTCTCGTGGGAATTGTTGAGCAAAAAAGTCCCATTGCAAACGTTTGTGCATATGGGCATTCAGCCACATGTTGATAAACCACCACGGGCCTCCCAGGTTGCCGATGGGTTCGCCGAGCAAAAGTTTCTGAGACACTTGATGAAGAAGATGATAAGTGGAGCTCAGAAGGTATCGGCCAAGAGGAAACCTTACGCCATTAGCCAAAAGTTCAGCTGCAGGGAGGAAGGCGTTGGTTGGTCCTACTGATCGACCACAGAAGATGAATTTTTCCAACCACATATTCAGGAATGTGGCATGTTCCCTTTGGTTAACTGTCCCGGTCTTCTGGTATTCTTGAATGTATCCTGTCCAACCGCCGATGTTGCGGGTATTTACCCTGTATTCAGACTTTCTACCATAGATGGAGCCTTCATCGGCAGTTGAGATGTCTAAGCCAGTAAGCATATGGATATCGGCAAGGGTAGGAGTGGCTGGGCCATGTCCAAACATAAAAGTATTGGTCGTGTCTGACCAGAAATAAGCAGCTGCAATTATCATTGATTCATTTTTCTGCATATCGGCAATAGATAGCCTAATGCATTGGTCTAATCTTCGTTCTGCCCAGTATACTTGCATCGATCTATTAACTCTCAAGTACCAATCTTTCCACCCCTTGGTGGTTTTGGGCCAAGATCGGAATGTGTCTTTCCACAAATTCAGAGAGAAATTTTGGGCTCTAAAGGGGATTCTGTTAACCTCTGCATTGATCAGATCGGTTGGATCTGGGTTGCCCATTGGTCCGAGGCATTGGACGTGCGGCTGATCGGTTGGGATAATTAATTTGTTGCGCAGTTCCTAAGGTTATGGAATCCAGAGAATAGAAGAAAGGAAAAATCACCAACTGAATGAATTTGCGAAAAGATCAAAGTAAAGGGTAATGGAAGTGGAGCGAACCGCGGGGACGTCGAAGTTGATGGCCATGGTCTTGAGGAAACTTGAAGTTAGCGCCGGAGAAGGGTTCTTCTTGGTTGAGGTTGCGCGGTTGTTCGTCGGAGTCGCCGCCGGAGAGAGAAAAATGCCAAGGATTGGAGGCTGAAGGTAGAAAATGAGGGTTCCGGAGAAATCTATTTATAAGCAGCCCGAAGTAAGGGTATTTTGGACTTATCTCTATGTCGCGCGCATATAGGTCGAGACGGTTCAGAAGGATATGGTAACTGTTCGCACGATAATCAGGGGATTGTACAGATGAGTTGATGACAAGTAATCATGACTTGGAAGGGATATCGATACAGGATATTTTAATTCTGAAAATGGCAGCATTATCATGTTAAGATCTTGCCGATGGGTTATTGTTTCGGTATCTTAACCATAATCAAGGCAGGAGTGGTTGGCGATTGTGCGATATTTACTGAAGTGTGTGAATCAAGATTAGATTTGATTGGATTTGATAACAGATCAAGTTTTGGCTTGGAGAGTGAGTTACGGTAATCGGGTGAAGGCAAGCGTTATCTGGAGTAAATTACGGAGCATTAATGGTTCTATACTCCGGAATTGGGGGGCATGTGTTGACACCGTTTTTTGCACGTGTCAAAATAATCGGAGTGGACTAATCGGTAAGGGGAAAGTTATTGAATACTTTGATAGCCGATGAAAGCCAGCTTGTATGGATGGTTGCCGATAGCTGGTGATGGTCGATGGAAAGGTTGATTTGGACTCGGGCGTTGCTGATGGGGTTGGAGATGTTTTTGTCGATGCCGATGAAGGGAGGCTTGAAGATTACTGCCGATGAAACAAGGAGTATGCCGATGAAGGAAGACTTGAAGACTACTGCCGATGAAATAGGGAGTATGCCGATGGGAAGGAGGACGGTGAGATTTCCATCGTAATTGAGGCGGACAGGGAAATAGATAGGAGTTGATTTCCTTTTCTATATTAGTCAGAGTATGATTCATGTAAGAGTCACGTGTTTCCTTAGATATGGGATTGGTGTCCTAGTTGTGTTCGGTTGTGTCTCTTTAGATCAGGGTATAAATATGGAGTGAGGGGCAATGTAAGAAATATATCAATCAACATCAAAACCAACTTTTACTCCTATTTTGCATCTACTTACTTTTCGGCGACTTCGTCAATTTGCACACTTTTTTTTCTTTTTTACGAGTTCTCATTGAATTGGCGAGCTGCATCGTTTCAGTGCGACCTTCGGCGATTCTCGAGTTCCGCGTGAGCACCTCTTGGCCGTGACTTCCGGGCGTATCGCTGTTGTCAGGACTAAAGTGTTCGTATCTTCATCCTTGTCGATTAGCAGGTCAAATCGACTGGCACGCTTTGGATATCGATTCGGGTATTAGCCCTTTGTGTTTGCAGATCCACTTTTGCATCAACACATGCCAAGATAGTATTGTGGTTGACTGCGATGAACTGCTTTCACGCTGCATAGGGGAAGCCTGAACAGTTTACTCCTGATGAGGAGAAAAAGTTCTTGGCTGCCGATAACCTGTTTCGAGGCGCCATGATTAGTGCACTTCATCCCAAGTATGAGAAAAACTACATATCTTGCATATCAGGCAAAGAGTTATGGGATGCTCTTGAGGCAAAGTTTGGGGTTTCTGATGCTGGCAGTGAGTTGTACCTTAAAGAACAGCTGTATAACTACAAAATGGTTGAAAACCGTTCTGTGGTTGAACAGGCTCATGAGATACAGGCGCTAGCAAAGGAACTAGAACATTTCCCATATTTGTTGCCCGACTAGTTTGTAGCCAACAGTATAATCGCTAAGCTGCCACCTTCTTGGAGGGATTTTGCTACTTCTCTAAAACACAAGAGACAAGAGTTTAGCGTGGATGAGCTTATTGGATCTCTTGATGTTGAGGATAGGGCGAGAGCAAAAGACAATCGTGGAAAAGGAGTTGAGTCTTCCGCCGCCAATATGGTGCAGAAGAAAAACTCATTTGCATCTTGTAATAAAAAGAAGAAAAACATGTAAGAGAACAACAATGCAAAGCCTAAGCAAACTGCACAGTTTAAGAAGAAAAACAACAAGAAAGGTGGAGGTTGCTTTATTTGCGGGAGTGATGAGCATTGGGCAAGTGCGTGTCCAGACCGCAAATATAAGCAAGAAAAGAAATCAGCAAACGTGGTCATTAGCGAGACTGGAGGAGGAACATCTAGGTATGGTAATTCTTTACCCTTTGTTCTTTTAGTTTGTCTTTCACATGAGTGGTGGATGGACAGCGGTGCTAATATTCATGTGTGTGCTGATGTTTCTTTGTTTATTTCCTATCAGGCCGGCAGGAGTGGAGTCTTGCTGATGGGAAACAGTTTGCATGTGCATGTTCTTGGTGTTGGTACGGTTGTTCTAAAGTTTACTTCGAGAAAGACGGTGCTATTAAAGAACGTGCAGCATGTCCCCTCCATCAAAAAGAACCTTGTTAGCACTTCTCAGATGTGTCGCGATGGCTTTAAAATTATGCTTGAGTCTAATAAATGTGTTGTGTCAAGACATGGAACATTTGTTGGAAAATGTTATGATTGCGGAGGCTTGTTCCGCTTGTCTTTGCTTGATGATGTGTGTAATAAAGTGGTGAACAATGTTAATGTTTCGGATGAGTCGAATATATGGCATTCACGACTTTATCACATTAATTTTGGCTATCTCACGCGGCTTGCAAATCTGAATTTAATCCCAAAATTTAACTTAGTCAAAGATTCTAAGTGCCATGTGTGTGCAATCGAAGCAACCGCGCAAGCCTCACAAGGCTGCTGAGGCGAGGAACTTGGCACCATTAGAACTCATTCATTCTGATTTATGCGAAATGAATGGCAAATTGACTAAAGGCGGTAGACGATACTTCATGACATTTATAGACGATTGCACTAGATTTTGCTACGTGTATTTGTTGAAAACAAAAGATGAAGCGTTGCATTATTTTAAGGTTGAAAGGTCCTTGTTTGGTTTTGGTAATTAAGTGACAACCTAGGTGGACTAATTGTGTTTATGTGAGATACACAGGTAATTAATCCATAGGTACATATGTGTGAGCAACATATGCCATGAAGGTGAAAATGGCTTAGAGATGTTGCAAAGCTCACACATGTGAAGACGAAGGAGCTCATTGCACATGAGACACAACATTGAGTCATGTGATCAAGGTGGAGAAGATCAAGACAAGGCTTGGCTTGATAGACTGGTTGCAAGCGTGAAGGGCAAGTCGGAGGCTTTGGAGCGATGGACCGCGTGGCGGTGAAGCTTGAGCAAGACTTGGCGCCGATGGACGAAGGCAACGGTGAAAAGTAAGTGAAGTCAAGATCGATGAACCAATATAATCATGTGATGATATGAAGTGGATCATATCATTGATGATCGTGTTGGTGCATGTGTTGCATCAACATTGGAGGAGATGGAATGGAATGCGCAAGGCAAAGGTATAACCTAGGGCATTTCATTTCACCGGTCATAGGTGTGTAGAGAAGTTTATGACCGGGTTTAGGATAGATGGCCGTACTATCAAGAGGGGCAAACTTATTTGCATATCGGTCATCTAGTGCCACTCGAGTGATCTAACTTTGCATCGTTGCTAGGATCGAGTGGCGTGGCAAGTTGAGTGGCTAATCCTTTGAAAAATGATTGTAAAAATGCTAACACACATACACATGATGGTGTACATTTGGTGGTGTTGGCACATTTGCAAAGGAGAAGAAGTTGGTGATGAAAACGAGTGAGTCGCGCTGGTTATAGAGTGACCGGACGCGTCCGGTATGGTGACCGGACACGTCCGGTATTTGGCGGCGTACTCAGCGATTGGACGGTGTGAATCAGAAAAGGCTGTGTTCGGCCGAGCGGTCGATCGGACGCTGGCAGCGTCTGGTCCAGTGTGACCGGACGCGCCCGGTCGTCAGTGGGTGCTTACTGTACTCGACCGGACGCTGAGGCTTAGCGTCCGGTCAGTTTCTAACAGACTCGTCCGGTCGGCCCTGGAGGATTACTGGACTCGACCGGACTCAGTGGCTAAGCGTCCGGTTATTTTGTGCTGAGTGTCTGGTCGTCGTGTCAGAGAGCCATTGGAGGCAACGGTCGGACACGTGGCGGTCAGACAGCTACCGGACACGTCCGGTATAGTGATCGGACACGTCCGGTATTCGCGTTCGGTGCGTCCGGTGCAGCGTCCGGTGCTGCGTCCGGTCGACCCGAAAAACGCCCAGTGAAGGGGTAACGACTAGTTTATCCCTTGGGGCTATAAATAGAAGTGGCCTTTGACCATGGCTAGTGCTGAGCACCTTAGGGGACTTTGTGTCCATGCTTGAGAGTGCTTAGGAGCCCTCCATCTCACACATACTTGATAATGATCATCCGATTATGTGAGTGAGCGATTCTAGTGCGATTGCATCATGAGGTTGCATCGAGTGACACTAGGTGATCGAGTGGCAAGCTGGTGGTGCTTGTTACACTTGGAGGTTGGCACCTCCTAGACGGCTTGGTGATGGTCTCCATCGAAGCCCGCAAGAAGCTTGTGCGGCGCTCCGGAAAAGTGCTTTGTGAGGGACATTGTGCTCGCCCCGCGGGAGCCGCGAAGAGCAACTTTAGTAAAGCGTGTCATTGAGATACCCTCACTTCTGGGGTAGGTTCTTGTGGCGCCTAATGTGTGGGCTTGGCGGGTGATGCCAATTAGCCGCCGAACCACCAAGTGAGCGGTCGACACAACAGGGACTAGCGTGTTGACAAACACGTGAACCTCGGGAGAAAAATCATCATGTCAACCTTGTTCTTCCCGTTGGTTTGCATCCCTGTTACACAAGCTTGCAATTGCTTTCATATACATTGAGCTTGTGTTGTTGCTTTTGAAATTAGTTAGCTTGTGTAGCTTGCTAGTTACCTTCTTACTTATGTAGCATAGAAGTAGCTCCTTTGCATGGCTAATTTGGTTTGTGTAACCTTGTTAGTTACATTGCTTAGTTTGTGTTGCTAAGTAATTGCGCTCTCTAATTTGGCATTGGTTGCCTTGTTATTGAGCATTGCTAGTGAGCTTAGTTGGCTTTATGCTTTTGCTTACTAGCATGTGTAGGAGCTCTCTTGTTGCTTAAAGTACTAGTGGCATAGGTTTATATGACCTTGCTCCTAAAATTGGTTAGGTGAGCTCTAGCTAGCCCGGTACCTTTGTTGCTAGATTAGTATCTTTGTAAGGTGCTAGTGAACATAGATAGAGGGGTGTAGTCTTGGCTAGACCGATAGTTTTAATTCTGCACTTGTTTCGGTTAGCCAACGTGATTAAGTTTTAAAAAGGACTATTCACCCCCCCTCTAGTCGTCATCTCGACCCTTTCAATTGGTATCAGAGCCTGGTCTCTCATTTGTGGTCTTCACCGACCCAAGAGGATGGCGTCTAATAGGCTAGATGTTTGTAGGACACACATTTTTGATGGCACAAACTTTGCACTTTGGAAAAATCACATGCTTGATCATTTTCGTGCAAAGGGACCTAAATTTTAGTGGGTTGTCACTAGTGGTCTCACCCATGTCTTGGATCATAGAACTCTAACCAAAGCTCAAAGAGTTCTCTATGAATTTGATGCACATCCTTGTTGTTTTCTATTGGATGCTTTACATTTTGATTTGATGAAGCAAGTAAACTACAAGGGGTCCACTCGTGAGATATGGGAGTCCATCAAGGAAACCTTCGGTGATTCCTCGACATGGGATGATGGCAAATTCAAGAAGGAGGATGAGCCTAAGAAGGAGGTGCATGAGTGTGTTGAGCATAACCACAATTTGGTGATTGTGGAAGATTACTCCACCTCATGGTCAAGTGATGATAATGATGATCGATCAACTACAAGTTCACTTGACAAGGTTGATGATGATGCCACAAGTGTTGCAAGTGATGATGCTACCCCATGCACACTTGATGGTAATGATGGTTCATGCTTAAGCCACGATGAAGATGCTACTACTTGCTCTCCAACCACACCACATTGTCTCATGTCACAAGGTGACACCAAGGTATCAAATGATAATGTGGTTGATCATGTTGACTCATATGATGAGCTTGTTAGTACACTTGCTAGCATGACCATGTCTTTAGAAAATGAGAAAGCTAAAACATTGAAATTAGAAAATGAAAACTCATTTCTAAAGAACTCTTTTGAAGAACATAAGAAATTAGTTGATGCTTATAAATCTTCACTTGATGAGCTAAAATTGAATCATGAGACACTACTTGCATCTCATGATGAATTATTAGAACAACATGCTTCTCTCATTAAAGTGTTTACAAAGAAACTTAAAAATAATAAGAGCTCATCACATGGATCAAATGATAAATTGCAAAATGTTGCTAACCCTTGTGATGTAGGCAAGAAGCATGTATCCACCTCTTGTGATGATTTATTAGATATGCCATGCTCTTCACATATAGATTCTTGTTCTACTTCTATGTCTCGTGAGACTAACCTTTTGAAGGAGAACAATGAGCTCAATGAACAAGTGAAGAAATTGAGCAACAAGTTAGAGAGGTGCTACAACTCTCAAGTCACCTTTGAGCATATGTTGAAGACTTAAAGAAACTTTGCTGATAAGAGTGGAGTCGGCTTCAAGACTAGCAAAGTAATTCATCAAGAAAGCCGCAATGACATAAGTGGCATTGGCTTCAACAAGAGCAAGATCAAGGGCAAAAGATGGGGTAAGAGAAGATATGAAAGAGAGATGAAGAAGCAAGAACAAGAGAAAGCTCTCTCATTTCATGTGCTCCAAGTGCCATGAAGTGAGACATCTTGCAAATGGTTGCCCCAATGAAGAAAAGCTCAAGTTGAAGAAAGAAGAAGAGAGGCTAAGGCATGTTAAGTGCTTCAAGTGCCGCACTTGGGGTCATCTTACCTCAATGTGCCCAACCAAGCAATTGGTGAAGCAACAAGTGAAGCCTCAACCAAAGCCACAAGTTGAGCAAGAGAAGACACCCCAAGAGCAAATCAAGATCAACCATGAAGATGGTGGTGACTTAATGATGATGAAGAAGAAAACAAGAAGGGGTGGAAAGGCAAGGCATCCAATGCAAATTCAAGATGCCAAGATGATGAGCAAGAATGAAGATGAGAAGAAAGATTATACTCATATCAAGTGCTTCAAGTGTGGAAGTACGGGACACTTTGCCTCTAAGTGTCCTACCAAGCTTGAGAAGAAGGCTCAAGCAATCCATGAGAGGCAAGGCAATGAGAAGCACCACATGAGCAAAGAAGAGAAGGCTCAATCAAAGAGAAAGTGCTACTCATGTCGGAAAATGGGACACATGGCACATTCATGTCCCCTAGGTAACTCTCCTAAGCCTATTTCAATTGATGATGATTCTATGCTTAGGAAGGATGACAATGGTACCTTATTGGTTGCAATTGCAAAATATCCCGCTATTCATACTAAGGCTACGCCTAAATATGTTGCTCCTAACTTGAGAGGACCCAAACTTGTTTGGGTACCATCAAAAAGTGGATGATTGATTGTAGGTACCAACGGCATTGGAGGCTTGGTTCAAATGATATTCATCTTGTTGATCATGTAGTTGAGCCAAGTATTGCTAAGTGATGACCATTATCCCAATGCCATGACAAATTGAGTGAAGTCCAAATGTGCTATCAACATACAAGTGCTATAATTCAAGTTGTTGGTAATTCATTGGATATATTTGATGACTTACAAATAATTGAGTTGAAGCTTGCTAGTTGGATGATCATGAGCTAACCAAGGTATATCTCTTGTTGATCATTTCATTTGGGTGCATATGAGTTGATTGAATTGGATAAATATGCAATGTTGCTTGATATGAGATAATTGAATGGATAATTGATTAGTAGTCAAGTTTGTATTGATTTGTGTTGGTTTGCATCCCCGTTACACAAGCTTGCAATTACTTTCATATACATTGAGCTTGTGTTGTTGCTTTTGAAATTAGTTAGCTTGTGTAGCTTGCTAGTTACCTTCTTGCTTGTGTAGCATAGAAGTAGCTCCTTTACGTGGCTAATTTGGTTTGTGTAACCTTGTTAGTCACATTGCTTAGTTTGTGTTGCTAAGTAACTGCGCTCTCTAATTTAGTATTGGTTGCCTTGTTATTGAGCATTGCTAGTGAGCTTAGTTGGCTTTGTGCTTTTGCTTACTAGCATGTGTAGGAGCTTCCTTGTTGCTTAAAGTACTAGTGGCATAGGTTTGTGTGACCTTGCTCCTAGAATTAGTTAGGTGAGCTCTAGCTAGCCCGGCACCTTTGTTGCTAGATTAGTATCTTTGCAAGGTGCTAGTGAACATAGATAGAGGGGTGTAGTCTTGGCTAGACCGATAGTTTTAATTCCGCACTTGTTTCGGTTAGCCAACGTGATTAAGTTTTAAAAAGGACTATTCACCCCCCCTCTAGTCGTCATCTCGACCCTTTCAAAGGTCTATAAAGCTGAGGTAGAAAATCAACTTGAGAAGAAAATCAAACATTTGCGGTCCGATCGTGGGGGAGAATATTTCTCAAATGAATTTTCTGAGTTTTGTGTGTTGCATGGAATTATTCATGAGAGGACACCACCATACTCACCACAGTCCAATGGGATTGCAGAGAGAAAGAACCGCACTCTAACTGATTTGGTTAATGTCATGTTGGAGACTGCGGGACTATCTAAGGAATGGTGGGGTAAGGCTATATTGGCAGCGTGTCATGTCCTAAATAGAGTGCCCACAAAGAACAAAGAAATTACACCATTCGAGAAATAGGAGAAGAAGAGATTAAATCTCTCTTACCTACGAACTTGGGGTTGTTTAGCAAAGGTGAATGTGCCAATAAATAAAAAAATGAAAGTTTGGACCAAAGACTGTTGATGGTGTCTTTCTTGGTTATGCTATTCACAGCGTGGGTTATAGATTTTTAATTATAAACTCTAGTGTTCCTAAGATGGCTGTTGATACAATCATGGAATCTAGAGATGCTACATTTTTTGAGAATGAGTTTCCCATGAAAAATGCACCTAGCACAACTGGTCATGAATTTATAATTCCTCATGAGCATGAAAATTTTATTCCGATAGAACAAATTGAGGAACCCTATGTGGAAAATCCTAAGGAGGATGACACTATAGTCACCAGAAAAAAGCAAGAGACAGGACTGCAAAGTCTTTTGGTGATGACTATATTATGTACCTTGTGGATGACACACCAACGACCATTGAAGAGGCATATTCCTCTCCTGATGCTGACTTATGGAAGGAAGCAGTATGAAGTGAGATGGATTCTGTTATGTCTAATGGAACTTGGGAAATAGTTGATCATCCCTATGGGTGCAAGCCTATAGGTTGCAAATGGGTGTTTAAGAAAAAACTTAGGCCTGATGGTACTATTGAGAGGTACAAGGCAAGGCTTGTGGCCAAGGGTTATACTCAAAAGGAAGGTGAGGATTTTTTTTATACTTATTCACCGGTTGCCCGATTGACCACAATTTGAGTTTTGCTTTCCCTGGCAGCCTCTTATGGTCTTATCGTTCATCAAATGGACGTTAAGACAGCTTTCCTAAATGGAGAGTTGGAGGAGGAGATCTATATGGATCAGCCTGATGGGTTTGTAGTAAATGGTCAAGAAGGCAAGATGTGTAAATTATTAAAGTCATTATACGACCTAAAACAAGCTCCTAAGCAATGGCATGAGAAGTTCGACAGAACTTTAACATCTGCTGGCTTTGTTGTGAATGAAGCTGACAAATGTGTATACTATCGATATGGTGGGGGTGAAGGAGTCATTTTGTGCTTATATGTTGATGACATACTGATCCTTGGATCCAGCCTCAAAGTGGTCGAGGAGGTGAAGGAATTTCTATCTAAAAATTTTGAGATGAAAGATTTGGGAGAGGCTGATGTTATTCTTAATATCAAGCTTCTAAGAGAAGGTGATGGTGGGGTAACTCTGTTACAAACCCACTATGTGGAAAAGCTGCTGAGTCGCTTTGGGTTTAGTAACTGTGCACCTGCTCCTACACCTTATGACCCTAGCGTGCTATTGAGAAAAAATCGGAGAATAGCAAGGGATCAGTTGAGATATTCCTAGATCATTGGTTCGCTCATGTATGTTGCTAGTGCAACAAGGCCTGATATCTCATTTGCTGTGTGCAAGCTGAGCCGGTTTGTGTCAAACCTAGGAGATGATCACTAGCGAGCTCTTGAGAGAGTCATGTGCTACCTAAAAGGGACCATGAGCTATGGTATTTGTTATACTGAACATCCAAAAGTGCCGAAAGGCTATTATGATGCCAACTTGATTTCTAATGCTGATGAGCTTTATGCCACAAGTGGATATGTGTTTTCGCTTAGATGTGGTGCTGTTTCCTGGAAGTCTTGCAAGCAGACTATCTTAACGAAGTCTACAATGGAAGCAGAACTCACAGCATTAGACACTGCTGGATCTGAGGTTGAGTGGCTTCGTGATCTCCTTATGGATTTACCGGTTGTTGAGAAACCCATACCTACTATTTCTATAAACTGCGATAACCAGACTATGATTACAAAGGTTAACAGTTTTAAGGATAACATGAAGTCTACAAGGCATGTTAAGAGACGACTAAAATCTGTCAGAAAATTGAGAAACTCTAGAGTAATAGCATTGGACTATGTCCACACGTCTAACAATCTGGCAGATCAGTTCACTAAGGGTCTATCACGCAATGTGATAGAAAGTGCATCAAGAGAGATGGGTTTGAGACCCACTTGAAATTTACTATAGTGGTAACCTGTTCTATGTGATCGGAGATCCCGTAAAGTAGGATGGTGAAACAAGCTAGTAGTAAATTGTGAGGAAAGATCCTTAGTAAGACTCATTTCTGATGCATATCTTTCCTTTCTGTAAGGCAGGCTGGCTTTTGCCTTAATGTGTTCCAAGTGGCTTGTCAAAGCAAAGATGTTGTGCTACAGAATATCTTTTGAGGAACACACCTATATGAGTCAGACTGCTAGTCACAGTCTATGAGATTTGAGTGATCTCTAAATACTCATGAAAGGCACTGAAGTATGACTTATATGCTTCAAATAGAGGGGATGCCTTTTGCTGCCTAGTATCAGCTAAGGACTTTAGTGACATTCACCTCACATAAAACTGTCAATTCAAGGCTTAGTCCATTGTTTAGTTGTGACAGAGTGAAACTATTGTTCTAGATGGATGTTCAACTTAACAGTCTCCATCGAAACACTGGTATATAAAAGAAATGTGGTTCTAAGACTACTTTGTTACAAACCCTAGAGTTTGGTGGGGATTGTTGGATATAATATAGGCTTAGCCCATATAATATTTAATAAATCAAATAAAACTCTATGGTATGTAACATTAAGTGTTGTATGGCATAATACCATATGGGATTTTGACTAAACGCTGACTCAGCTTATATGGTTGGAAATTATTCATCTAAATTGAGAAGCTGAGAAAAGGATAAAGGCGTGCCACACGCGTGCACGCGCCGCCGCTGGCTGGGCCGGGCCGTGGTCGCGGGCGCGGGCCGAGGCAGGCAGGCAGGCAGGCGGCGAGCGGGCGGGCGTGGCCAGTCTTTTGCCACTTAATCCACATAACAACGGGAGTTACTCCCCTTGATGGTGGAAGCGAACTGACGGCGGTAGTTACTGTCCTTTCCGCTTCCGTCTCTCTATCTCCGTCTCCTGGGATTCTCCGCTGCCTCTCTCCTTCCCGTCGCACCCATATATTCGAGTCCTCCATCAGTCCAGATCAAGTCCTTTTGGAATCCACTCCCGAGAGAACCACAGATCAGCAGCTTCCTGGCTTCCCCGTCCCGTAACTCTGCACGCATGGAGTAGCGGGATAGCAGGTGCCTCCGGAACCCTCGTCCGCCTGAGAACCCTTCACGGGGTGAGCGGCGATTAGGTTTTTAAGGAGCGATCCGCGACTGCTCGTCCACGTATATCTTCTTCCTAGTGATTGCCTGCAGAACGTCAAGACACGTCAAAGCGTCTTCTTCCTGGTGATCCATTCGTGGGACTACACTACGAACATCTTCCTGCATCGACTGTGGTCCGCGACTTTGAGTAACGTACTATGTCGACTAGTGCGAATGGAGACTCTGATGCCCTCAGTATGGGACCCTCCGCGGGGTACAATCTAATCTCTGTGATTTCTGTACTTTGTGTTTTTACTGTATTTACCAGTATGTCATCTCTGCATGCTATAGTGTTCATAAGAAATATACACATGCACATATATGTCATCACAAACCTGCTGATGTTATTTTTCTAGATTAAACTAATAATGAAATTGCCTAAATTCCTAACAGGACCTGCCCTTAGATATCTCTTGGTCTTTTAGACTTATGATTTGGCTTACTGGCCCGCTGGGTGAGCCTTGCTAGTTTAGCTTTTATCATCCTTTCCTAGCCAAAATTGTGTAAGCTTATTGTTTTTCTTTGAAAAGAACTCCTGGTAACTGAAATGAAATGATGAAGTCATACATGGAAAATATAGCAGCATCTTACTATTACGAAATTGGTGGTTTAAAATGATGCTCCAAGTTAATGGCCATGAGACATGTACGCAAAATAAAAAGATAAATTCTAAAAATTTATAAAACTAAGATCTTACATCAATTTGGTAGACTCTAAAATAATACATCATATCAATTCTATTTTCTAACAAATTATTCTCCTCTCTCATTATAAAAAAACAATGTGATGTGACCCATAAATTTACATTTAAAATACTTACATATGTTATTATGAAAACATAATTTAAAGTAATAGCTAAATAAAATGTAATCTAAAAATACATTTTGTGTTCTCATTCATGACTTCTTCTAAAGACGCAAAGATGAGCTATAGCCAGATTTTCAAGCGTATGATACTAGGGTTGTTTTCTCAAAAAAAGAAAACTAGGATTGTTTGGATCGGTGCTATTATAATTCTCGTGGATTGGAGAGACACCACTACAATTCACCTATTCATAGATGAGCCATTATAATTCTGTCGCTCTCTGAAATATGCCACTATGTACGCTTCGGACACGGTTTGTCCCATTTACAGACCAATGTGTATTCGCATTACCCGGCCATAATGCCCCTCTACTTCCACTCTCTCCCTATCACTAACGCGTGGGAAGCCAAGATCATCTTCCTTCTCTCTTCCCATCATGCTTGCACACTAGTATGAGAGCTCGCTGCCCGCCTGCATCGCGACGGCGCGGCTCGCCCGCACGCCTGCACGGCGGCGGCTACAACGGCTTTTTCCACGTGCCTGCATGGTCGTGGCGATGGTGAGCTCAGCTCGCGTGCAAATCTAGTTAGGGTGGCTGGCTGCTGATAGGACATGGGCACCGCCAGCGCTACCCATGAAGGTCCTCCACCCCTGAAAGCTCTAGTTTAGTTTTGGTGAATTGATGAAACCCTAGGTGCTAACCCTTTTTACTCTAAGTGATCATGAGATAGGGTAGCACATTCCAAGTGGTGGAGCAAGTGATGATGATCTTGTTGGTGGAGATGGCCATGGTGATCGAGTGCTCGGACTTGGAAAAGAAGAAAGAGAAAAACAAAAAGCTTAAGGCAAAGGTGATATCTATAGGAGCTTTTGTTTTTGGTGATCGAGACACTTATTGAGTGTGATCATATTTAGGATCGATAGTCGTACTATTAAGAGGGGTAAAACTCATATCGAAATACGGTTAACAAAGTGCCACTAGATGTTCTAACTCATTGCATATGCATTTAGATTCTAGTGAGTGCTAAGACCATTGAAAATATTTATGAAAATATGCTAACACACGAGCACAAGGTAATACACTTGGTAGTTGGCACATTTAAGCAAGGGTGGAGAAGTTGGTGAAGTCGAAGTGGTCACTGATGCTGACCGGACGTAGGATCGGACGCTGGACCTACGCGTCCGGTTAGTGGTGCAGCTTCGGGCTTCAACCGGACACTGAACAGTAAAAGTGACAAGACACGCAGGGCCTATGTCCAGTTATGTGATGATGTATGCTGACGCAAACAGTTTCACAAGAAGATGAGGAGCGGACGCTGGGGTGCGTCCGGTCGCTGCTGAATGGACACGTCCGATTGCATTTTGAGCGCTCTGGGAGCTCTCTGGAAACGATCTGACGCAGCTCAGGCTCAGCGTCAGGAGAAGGGACCTGTGCGTCTCATGGTTTGGTGAAGGCACGGGTTCGATCGAGCAGACACCGGGTGGCCGTGTCCAGTCATTGTCGCGCGTGTCCGGTCGCCACTTACAGTGCGTGGGAGCGGCTACTAGCCGTTGGCATCACGCATATGTCGTTGAAACGCAGGGACACGTGGATGGCAGCATGCGACCGGACCAGTGCGTCCAGTCACCCGAGCTGGGCTCTGTGGTGAGCCCAACGACTCTATTTTGTGGGGGCTCCTATTTAAGCTCCATGGCTGGCTCTAGCTCACTCTCTTGGCCATTTTCATTGACATAGCAACCTAGTGAGCTAAGCTAAAGCCCTCTCACTCATCTCTATCATTGATTCTTCATATTTGTGAGATTGGTAGTGAATTCAAGTGCATTGCTTGAATGATTGCATCTAGAGGCACTTGGCGATTGTGTTTCGCTGCAAATTTTACTTGTTTATCTTGGTGCTTGCCGCCACCTAGATGGCTTGGTGCAGCGAGGATCGTCTAGCAGAGGAAAGTGATTGTCTACGGCTCCGATCATGGTGATTGTGAGGGGTTCTTGATCTTTTCCCGGCGGAGAGCCAAAATATACTCTAGTCGATTGCTTGTGGCTTGTGGATCCTCATCTTGTGTTGGTTGTGCGGCATCCGGTTGTGGGTTAGGCGTGTGATGCCTATTAGCGCGTAAACCTCCAAGTGAGTGAATCGCCACAACGGGGACTAGCTTGCCGGCAAGCAAGTGAACCTCGGTGAAAAATCTTGTGTCATCATTGTCTCTGAGGATTTTTAGTGTGATTGATTGATTGTCACTTGCCACGGCGGTATATGTTCACTACCTCACTCTTGTATTTATATTCATAGTGTAGCTAAGCTCTTTAGTGTAATTACTTTTGAGAGCTAGCTTGTGCCTTGTCTAGTGGTTAGTGATGCTTTTTAGTTAGTCTTTGAGAGCGCACTAACTTAGCGGTAGTGACATAGCCTCTTGTGTGTGAAATAGATCATAACAATTAGAATTGTGGATAGGAGACTTGCTTTTTAGTAGGCTAGCGCAACACTTGCTTCGCAGTTTAATTAACTAACCACTTGGCCTAAGTGTTATTGTAGATTTTTTAATAGGCTATTTACCCCATCTAGCCATTAGGACCTTTCAACCCCTCCTCTTGGTTGTGCTCGGCACGGGCTTCCTCTTCGTGGTCCTCCTCCTTAGTGGCCACGCCTACTCGTCCGTTCTCTCGTGGCTCCCAGCCTCAGATGCCCTGCTCGCACCGGTGTCGGCGCACGAGGACAATGGGAAGGCGCCGCTCTAGCAGTGGGCGTGGGCACTAGCATCCGCTCTGCGACAACTTCTTCATTGGCACCGGGGACGTGGGCCTCTTCTTCGTCTACATGCACGCCACCAACAGGCTACTACCCCCGACTTCCCGACGGTATCTGCATTCTACCGCCGCCTTGTGCTCTACAAGGGAAGATAAGAAGAGTTGAGGAAGAAGACGTCTAGGGCTCACACATCATTGATATGGAGAGAGTGGAGGTAGAGGGGCATTATGGGCAATACAAAAACACATTGGTCTGCAAATTGGTCTAACTGCGTCCGAGGCGTACATAATGGCAGCGTACATAATGACATATTTTAGAGAGCGATATAATTATAATGGTTCATCTTTAAATAGGTGAATTATAGTGGTGTTTCTCTGATCCGTGAACACTGTAATGGCACCGATTTAAATATTCCAAGGTACTATGATAGATGTTTGAGAAAAAAAAACGTATTCATTCATTATTTATATCTTCTAAAGAGACAAAGATTAGCTGCAGCGCGTACGAGGTGCAAGCTTACACGCGAAGTCACGAAGCTGTAGATTACATTGAGAGGTGTCATACTATCGTCATGTGTCCGTTGGATGTGTTCGTTGTCATCAATAATGTGGTTCTCGGGAGGTCCTCCATTCTTCCGTCAGCAATCAGCATGTTGTTCCTGTTGAAGGATTTACAACGGATTTTGACTTCAAATACAAGGGAAATTAAAGCTAAAAGAGGGCTGGACGGTGTGGCAACCAAAACACTTCCGATTTTTGGCGCCTCGCACGTGTACCAAGATTCGTGTGCTCAGCGCTGGTGGCTGCAACGAGTAAGAAAAAATCATGCGTTTTTTTTTAAATTATTTACGTGAGTACAATTCACAACGATCATCGAACTTGTAGGTAGTGTCGTCTAGGTCCACCAAATTAGAAAATGTAATTTATACATTCCTGCTACAAATAGATCCAAATCCGCTCATACGATATGCTTGACTATGCGTTGACTTGGATTGATAAGTAGAATCCACATGCAAAGTAGGGATGGCAGTGGTTTATTGTAGCCGATGGGTATCATCAGGGCGAAACCAGAATTTGAGCAATAGGCCGGGGGTCGTTTAGTCAATGGCGATGATAATCACACGTGATAAAATATGCATGCGCGTGCATATATATATTGAGTTGGCAAAAGTATAGATAATAACCAAATCAATATTTGTTTTGTGATACAAAAGAATGCTAAAATTATAAAATGCTGAAAATTATAGAGAAAGGGATAAAAAAAACATACTAGACCTAAGTCTCTAATTTCCATCAGACTAATATAATTAATTCATAAGAAAAAATCATTGTAATAACAAGAATAAAAGAGAGGAGAAGATAAAACAAAGATAATCCTAAACCATATAGCTAGATGCCATTGGCGATTAATAGAGAGGGAGAAATAACAAGACAAGCACTAATTAACATTATTAATTAGCTACGTGTATTGTGAAGACCAACTAGGATGTTGTGTAGAAAAAAAAACCATAACAATAATAATGAGAACAAGTAGAGGGAGAAAATTCGTTAGAATTGACTCAACTTAAATAGATGACTATTATGTATATCAATTGTGAGCTTAAAAAAGGTAGAAGGTAAACCACCCTTCCCTCTCATGCTCGTCCTGAGCTATGTGGAGTCGCCATGCGCACGGGCTTGACCGGTTAGCTAGCTAGACGGTCACATGAGTGGTGTGGCGCTAGCTAAGATTTTGTATGTTGGGGAAGAGAGAGGTGGGAGCAAGAGATTGATGAGTGTGTGGGTGGGGTGGGGGGGATGATGACGAAGCAAAGTCAAACAGGAAGATTTTTTCTCTTTTTTTTATAATAATGACACTCAAAATAGTGCCTCAAATCTGATATATGTCAAGAAAAATAAAGACGGTAGTATATAAAAGATGGACAACAAGATATAAAAATGACTTTAAAAAATAATACATTAAAGACCAAATCAGTCATCTTCTATATAGATTAAGATTGTCACCCCGTTCGCTCGTTGGTTTCAGCCAGCCCAAACCAGCTAGACAACAGTGTTTTTCTCTCACAACAAACCAGCACCAACCAATCCAAATCAGCCTAGAAACCCATCAGCAAACATGCCTGTGTCAAATTAAGTCTCGCATCAGTGGTGGTCCATGTCAATGAATGAGCTGTCCGATACATTGTGCGGCATGACCGAAATCACCTTAAGTCTTGTGACAAGCTTGTGTACCCCGTGCCTCAAATTCAGGAACATGTATCTTTCAGGATGCGGGATTTTTTTTTCATTCCTGTGTTTTTTCTGTAAAATTGAACTAATTCCTATGAAATTCCTGTGTGATTCCTGTAAAATTCCTGCGTTCCAAACAGGCCCTTATTATACATTTCTGGTTAGGCCTAGTCTAGTTCGTAAAAATTTTCAACCCAAACTATCACATCGAATTTTACGGCACATGTATGGAGTATTAAATATAGATGAAAATAAAAACTAATTGCACAGTTTGGTTGGAAATCACGAGACGAATGTTTTAAGACTAATTAGTCCATGATTAGCCATAAGTACTACAATAACTAACATACGCTAATGATAGATTAATTAGGCTTAATAAATTCGTCTCGCAGTTTTCAGGCGAGCTATGTAATTAGTTTTTTTATTAGTATCTAAAAACCCCTTTCGACATCCCTGAAACATCCGATATAACATCCAAAAATTTTCATTTCGTGAACTAAACACACCCTTACTTTTTACGGTGCAGCGCACCATGGACATGGATATATATATATATATATATATATATATATATATATATATATATATATATATATATATATATATATATATATATATATATATATATATCTGCACGGCTACACATGAGCCACGAAACGCATTGTGATGGTGAGCCGGCCTGAAGCGCCCCACACGAGAATGACTTGAGCGTGATGCTTCGCGATTTGGCATGGGCCACGGGAAGGTTTCGGGCGAAGACTCAACGAGAGCCTGCTCCGGTGGAGAGCACTGAGAGCATGCAGCACTCGAGCTAGGCTTTGGATTCGAATTTCCGAAAGGCTACACACACGGATGGATTAGACGGAAAGATACCGGCGAACATCATCATCATAATGCCTGATTAGACATGTGGCTAAGATCTGTGTCCTCTAGTGTCCTCTACACCGTACCTATGTCTATGTGTATATTTAGTGACCACGCACAGAGTGGACTGAGAAAATGCAAGCATGCAAGAACAGCAAAAATGTTCTGTTTTGCATTTCATCTAGGGTGAAACAGTTCCGGGTACACATATAAAAGAAGACCTCCCTCTGTGATACTAGTGCACGTACTAATATTCTTCAGGTTTTGTATTTCAGGGAGGGAATAGTCATGTAAGGCGAGGACATTATAGTAAGCACTAAGCAGTAAGCACAGGCTACGCCTATATAACCAAATAAAAGAAGCATTTGCGATATGGCCCAGATCCTGCCTAAATTCCACTCCGGCTTATCAAGAGCCTTTCGACGGAATCGGTTCCAGATAGGAGCAGTAGATGTCTAGCAACACTTTCGCCAGCCTCCTGACGGAAAGCGACGTGCAAATGTGACCATCGTGTAATGGCTATGTTTTGTCTACGCAAGTAGCTTCCACGATCGGAGCCATAGGCATATATCCCCCATTGAACGCATATAATGTCTGCATTTTCCTTTAAAAAAAGCTTGATGTCCATGATGAGCTAAGACGTGTTCCCTCCGCTCAGGAATGATAAGCTTGTTTTGACTGAAGAAATGTCTTTCAAATATATTAACGTATTTGAAAGTAGCCCATGAAATCTTATGTCATAATAAAAATAATCTAATGTAAATTTTCATATGAAGTGCCTATCTCATGATTATTAAAAATGACATAGAAAACCCTAAAGCCAGCTATACCACTACGAAAATAATTTTAAGTAGTCATCTAAAACTACAGCTAAAATACCCAGCTATGCCATTATGAAAATAATTTAAAGTAACCTCTAAGCTGCATATAAATCACCCACCTCTATCATCATTGAAAATTACATAAAAGAATATCTAAATCTGCATCTATATTACCTATATTACACACTATTTAAAAATATTCCAAAGTTATCTACACACGCTTCTGAATTATCCACTTATATATCAACAAAAAAACTAGCTCAAATTATACATGCATAAGTGTGTAACAAATATGCATACAAGGCATATATGTGTGCAAGAAGCAAAGAACATATTTATTGTCATGTCAAACACGCATAACTCAAGTTAAGATTTCAAATAAACATATGTCAAGCACATGTTCAAAAAATTAAACATATGTCAAGCACACATGGAGGTGCGAAGCAAATGAGAGAAGAAATATGATGGCAGTGGAAAAGCATATAAAATAATTGGTAATGGTAACTAGTATCTATTACAACAAGATATATATAAGGAAGCATCGATGTGTGTATTAAGTTAGGATCTGAGCATACATGATAGAGTAAGGATAAACAACTTAATTCGCACTAGCCTTCACATTTATCCATGAATGTCTAACACTTAGTAACTCTTAAAATTTCTATCCATCCAGAAGCATGGGTTAATGGACTAGTATTATATAACTAGAGAATGCCAAATTTTAATAAATGGATACTAAAATGTTAATATCACCTCATATAATTTTGTGTTCTCTAAGGATAGTAAAATCCTTAATGTAAATATGTAATAATCTTTCGTGTAATACAATGCAGTCGACCACCCTGTATTTTGGCTCTGTTCTCTTTCTTAGAACTTATTCCTACATCTAGAAATATAAAGTACTATAGGATTTTTACGATATATGATAGAGGAAGATAAATCACGTATATAATTCTCACTTAATAGTGGGAGAGCATTGTGATTACCATATTTGGGTTGATAATAAACATTTGTCACACCCAATTTTAAGAACAAAAGAGGATGTATATAAGTCTTATATGCACCCCAGGAACGGTTGCACACATAAGTGGACAAATTATGAATTGTACCAACACAATGTTTATTACATAGCGAATAAATATTCAACACATAGTCTCAAACATAGATATAATAGCTGCTAAGATAACTCTCTTGCGGAAGCTCCAACAGGGACGTCAACTGGTGAACACCAAGCCTAATACTCATCACGATAATCTTCAATCCAATCTTGATCTGTTACCCATCCGGGATTTTTCCAACATAAAAGATAAAGCAAGGCATAAGTACATGTCGTACTTAACAAGATAACTAAGGGTTCATGAGGCTCAAATAGCTGACACTGGTTTACTGCGGTTAGCATTTAAGTCATCATCAAGTTTAGCATTTATTAACATCAAGGTAGCAATAATCCCATCACACATGATCAATGAACATGAATAATCAATATCTTAAACAATTAACATAAATGATCATCTTAACAAGTAAAAGTCATTATCCCTTAATGTAAGTGTTCCAAGGTCGCTCGTATCCGTGAGCACGGCTAGTATACCAGTTTGTTAACTCTGCGCAGAGGTGTACACTTTCACTGTGAGTCATGATTTCCAAATGTATGGGTTTGCAAGGTCCAAAACACCGAAAATCATATAAAGCCACCTAAGAGTTCGTCTAACCGGCCAGGGCCGTAGGGTCATCAGATATAGGAACCCCCCTTCCAATAATATAAAAGGCCGCTTCCATAGCTAGGCTCAACAGGACAGAGGCTGTCCTATACCCAACTCGCAGACCTCTAACTAGCTAGAAAAGGGTTTCTCAAACAACTAGAGCCAGAGCCATATAGCCCTCACAGCTGTACGTTAATCCCGGATAATCAGTTACAAGACAAGTCCTTCTGTTGCTAAAAAGTCATCTTGTTTATGTTTATAGCATATTCATTAATCAAGTTTCAAGATCATGATTGTTGCACTAGCAATAGAACTACCCGATGCAAACCTCCCAGGGTAACAAGGTAATAGAGTATTCAAAATCTAGGAAATCCTACCATAGGTTGCAAGGAAGACACATGCATATGTATTTTAGTGAGCATCATGAATAGGACAACAAGGGAGGTCCTTAGCTATACTTGCCTTGATCAAAGGGCTCCTGAAGATCCTGCTGGTCTTGCTGATCGTAGATGAACTCTTGATCACCAACGAAAACCTCACCGTCTATACCCGATCAACATCACCAAGCAGCAACATACAATCATCCGAGCAATCATACACGAGGCAAACAAATAGATTTAATTAGAACAGTACACCAATAGAGACAAACAGTTTTGAAAAGTTTATAAAACTATTCTACACGTTGCTATGATCACACAGACGCGAAGATCACGAAAAACGGAGCTATAACGAGAAAGTTATGGATAAAGCAAGTTTTCCTATTAAAGAAATAGATTAAATCTAAACTCGAATTTTAAAGTTCAAAACATGATGACAAATTATATGAACATGTAGATCTCGAAAAGACGAATCTAACGCAAGTTGAATGGGTCAATTTGGAGTTAAAATGAAGAAGTTATGAGCAATTAAAGGTAGTAGCAAAACCGTAATTAGATGGATCTTTAATTTGAATCTGCAAATTGGGAAATACGTTTTCTAGAGACGAAAGCGTAAACCAGGGAATACGTTTTGGACTGCGGGTTCGAAAACTAAGAAACCCAAGGGCTCTTTAGCAAAATTGACGGCCAAAGGGGTACGGTGCGTTATGGACCGTTGGATCCAATCCGGACGGATCAGATTAGATCGGGAGGGAGAGAAAGAACCGGCTCGCCGGGGAAGACGACCAAAATGGCGGCGGCCATCGCTGGCGGCGACCGAGCTCGCTGGAGCTCACGGATAGGGCGATCCCGGGCACCATTTTCCACGGGACCAGAACGGATCGAACCAGGAAGGAATAGGGATCTCACCTGGCACGAAGATGGAGTCAGAGGTGAGCTGGGTCGAGTGTGCGGCTTCGAACGGCGGACGGCTTTGCATTGCAAAGTACGGCGAGGGTTAGAGCGCGATTCAAAGCGAGAAAAAAGAGAATAGGAAGGCTCGACGGCTTCGCAGACATGACGCGAAGCTCGACAACTTGCATACGGCGTCAATTGAGCGGCGATACGGCAGAATCGACGGTGCGGCGGCGTCTAGGGTTCGCGGCGGCGCTAGAGCTCGGGAACGAGGCGCTGGTGCTCGGTTTTTGTTGCGGGGGCGTGCGAACGCGCGCACTATTTATGGACGCGCGGACGTACGGGTTGCACCAGGACACAAGAAAACGTGTGGCTCGGTCGGTGCCATGTTCGACCCGAGTCCGGTTCGAGGAGGAAGACGTCGCTGACATGTGGGCCAGCTTCATCAGCGAGACAGAGAGAGAGAGGAGGAGGGCTGCTGCCGCTGTGGGCTGCCGAGAGCTGACGCTGCGCGCGCGGGCTGGCCTCGCTGCTGGGCCTCGGCCATCCGGCCCAGGAAGAAGAGAGGAGGAGCGGGCCTGCTCAGCATGGCGAGCTGGGCTTGGCTACTTGCTGGGCCAAAAGCCAAGAGAGTGAGAGAGGTGAGGTTTTATCCTTTTCTTTTTATTTTCTAGAATTTTGAATCAACCTTTTCAAAAGGAATTTGAAACTCTTTTCAAAAGCTACAAAAACCAGTCAAACATAATAAAATATGCATCAGCATGTATGCAGCAACCTGTTCCTAAGCTTAGGATAAATTTTAGTTTCACAAAGTTATTTATTTTACTATATTGACATGCTCATAAAATTGCACTAAACATCAATTTCAGCTATTTTAAAATGATGCAAAATTTTGGGTGTTACAAATCTACCCCCTTAAGAGAATCTCGTCCTCGAGATTAGGCTATGCTTACTCAAACAACTGTGGCTATGTCTTTCTCAAATCATCTTCTCTTTCCCAAGTTGCCTCTGCTTTCGAATACCGATTCCACTGAACCTTGCACATCCTAATTGTTCTGCTTCTCGTAACTTTCTCAGCCATATCCAAAATCTTAATTGGAAACTCCTCATATGTCAAATCATCTTTAACAGCAAGTTCCTCTAATGGTATTTGCTCCTCAGGCACACGTAAACACTTCTTAAGTTGAGACACATGGAACACATCATGCACACTAGACAGGTTCTCAGACAATTCTAATTGATAAGCCACTTCTCCACATCTCTTTAAAACTTTAAACGGACCAACATACCTTGGTGCTAGTTTACCTTTCATGTTGAACCTTTTCACACTTCTCATAGGTGATACTTTTAAATAGACATAATCTCCTTCTTCAAATGCCAAGTCTCTTCTTCGATTATCTGCATAGCTCTTCTAACGGGTTTGTGCCACTCTCAGGTTCTCTCTAATCTTTCTCACCTGCTCTTCAGCGTTTCTAAGCACATCTGGTCCAAACACTTGACTTTCACCTGTTTGATTCCAAAATAAGGGTGTTCTACACTTACGCCCATACAAAGCTTCAAACGGTGACATCTTGAGACTCTGTTGATAGCTGTTGTTGTATGGGAACTCTGCATAACACAAACTCTTATCCCAACTAGTACCATACTGCAATGCACATGCTCTCAACATGTCTTCTAAAATCTAATTAAGTCTCTCTGTCTGTCCATCAGTCTGAGGATGGTAGGCTATGCTAAAATTCAACTTTGTGCCCAGCGAAGTGTGTACCTATTTCCAAAAATGAGAAGTGAACTGCGAACCTCTATCAGACACAATCTTCTTTGGAACACCATGCAAACTCACTATCCTTTCCATGTATAGTTCTGCTAACTTTGGTCCTCTATAAGTGGTCTTGACAGGTAAGAAGTGAGCAACTTTAGTCAAACGATCCACAATCACCCATATTGAATCATAACCTTTCTAAGTACGTGGTAACCCCACTATGAAGTCCATTCCAACTTCTTCCCACTTCCACTCAGGTATCTTCATAGGTTGCAACAATCCTGCAGGTCGCTGATGCTCAGCTTTCACTCTCTGACAAGTATCACATATGGCAACATACTCAGCTACATCTTTCTTCAGACCATACCACCAATACTTCTCTTTAAGATCTAGATACATCTTAGTACTGCCAGGATGGATAGAATAAGTTAAATCATGTGCTTCACGTAGAATTGCATCACGAATGGCTTTCACTTCAGGCACACAGATTCTTTTTCCAAACCATAGAGTCCCATTCTCATCTATGCTGAAACCTGGAGCTTTCCCAAGTGCTACATTACCTGCTATCTCCCTTAGTTTCTCATCCTCCAACTAACCCTTACGTATCTCAAGCTCTAGTGTAGGTATCACTTCTATCTCCATAGCATTATAAACAATACCAAGGTTCAAGTGCTGAAGCTCTTCCCATAACTCCTTTGGCATAGGCGCCATCTCAAGCTCATTGGCATACCTCTTCCTACTAAGTGCATCAGCCACAACATTCGCTTTACCAGGATGATAGTGCACCTCTAGATCATAATCCTTGATCAGTTCCAACCAACGACGTTGTCTCAAATTCAGATCCGTCTGAGTGAATATGTACTTTAAACTCTTATGATCGGTAAAGATATCACTCTTATGCCCAATCAGATAGTGTCTCCAGATTTTTAAGGCATGAACCACAGCTGCTAACTCCAAATCATGAGTAGAATAATTCAACTCATGTTTCCTCAGCTGTCTAGATGCATAAGCAACAACTCTACCCTCTTGCATAAGAACACATCCCAATCCTTGACGAGACACATCACAATAGATAGAGAACTTCTTATTTAGATCAGGCAAAATTAGCACTGGAGCTGTTGTCAACCGCTTCTTTAATTCTTCAAAACTAGCTTGACACTTACTAGACCACTCAAACTTAGCATTCTTCTCTAACAGGGCTGTCATGGGTTTAGCAAGCTTGGAGAAACCTTCAATGAATCTTCGATAATAACCAGCTAAGCCAAGAAAACTGCAGATCTCACTTACATCAGTAGGTGGCTTCCAATTCAGTACATCCTTCACCTTGCCTGGATCCACTGCTATACCACCATTAGAAACAACATGTCCAAGAAAAGAGACCTCTCTTAACCAGAATTCACACTTACTATGCTTAGCATATAGCTTATGCTCTCTAAGCTTCTATAGCACCAATCTTAGATGTTCAGCATGATCATCTTCAGTCTTAGAGAATACCAGTATGTCATCAATGAATACTACCACAAACTTATCAAGATACTCCATAAACACCTTATTTATCATATACATAAAGTAGGCAGGTGCATTGGTCAAACCAAACGACATAACTGTATACTCATATAACCCATACCTCGTAGTAAAAGCTGTTTTTGGTATATCAGTACTCTGAATCTTCAACTGATGATAACCAGAACGCAGATCAATTTTAGAAAACACACAAGCACCTCTCAACTGATCAAACAAGTCATTGATTCTAGGCAACGGGTACTTGTTCTTGATAGTTACCTCATTAAGAGATCGATAATCCACACACATACGCTGTGTTCCATCCTTCTTGTCAACAAAGATCACAGGCGCTCCCCAAGGTGATGCACTAGGACGTATGAACCCTTTATCTGACAACTCTTTCAACTGTTTCTTAAGTTCCTCTAATTCGTTAACCCCCATTCTATATGGTCTCTTAGCTATAGGTGCAGTACCAGGTAATAATTCAATTATAAACTCAATGTCATGGTCAGGTGGCATACCTGGCAAATCATCAGGGAAGACATCTGGAAACTCCTCCACAACATGGTCCTGGGGATTAGCATCATCATCTAGTTGATTCACTGTAGCTATTGGTGGTGGTTGCATTGTCACGCCAACACTGATTCAATCTCCCTTTGGTGTTGTCACTGCTACAACTCTCTCCTAACACTGAATCATAGCTCGGTGTTCTTTCATCCAATCCATACCTAGAATCACATCGATCCCAAAAGTTCTCAACACAATAGGACTGACTATGAAGTCTACCCCCCTTAAGGTAAGACTTGCTGAAGGGCAACAATGTGCAGTAGGTATTGATCCCCCCGGTGAATTTACTAGCATTTGGGTCTTCATTGCAATTAAAGGTATGCTATGTGTTCTAACAAATGCTTGTGAAATAAAGGAATGCGAAGCTCCAGAGTAAAAAAGAACATTAGCGGGGATAGAGTTGATGTTGAACGTACCCATCATAACTTCTAGTGCTCCAACCATAGTCTCAGGCGCCACATGGTTCACTCTTCCAGTGTTGTACGTAGGCTTCTGGTTGCTATTCTGCTTTTGAGGTGTCTGTTTATTCGGCTTCTGAGGGTAATGGTTAGCATAGTGTCCCACATCTCCACACCGAAAACACCTATTGGGAGTACTAGGTGCACTGCTCTTCATCAGGGTACTGTTGGGCGTTCCCTGGCGTGGAGTCTGATTGCCCATTTGCTGTGGGGTACGCTGGTTCCAATTCTACTGTTGGTTCTGAGAGCGTTGTGGAAACTAACCACGATTCCACTGACTGACTGGACCTTGATACCTTTGCTGATTATTATAGCGCGGGCGTATGTTGCTTCCGGAGGCCTGTCCCTTCATCTTTCTCTTCCTGTCCCTCTCCAATCGCATATTGTCAAGCACAATAGCGCGATTCACCAACTGCTGGAAATTAGCATATGTGTTACCAGCCAACTGCAACTTGAGATCATAGTAAATTCCCTTGAGGAAGAGACGTTGCTTATCTGCATCCTCCCTCACATCATTAGGAGCATAGCGAGCCAACTGAGCAAACTTGTCGTGATACTCACTGACAGACATAGAACCCATCCTGAGAGATCTGAATTCCTCCTGCTTGAGCTCTATCAAACCATCTGGAATATGGTGTGCCTTGAAATCCCTCACAAATTCTAGCCAAGTGATAGTAGGAGCATTGTTGGGACAAGCAGACTGATATGACCCCCACCAAGTCTGAGCTGCTCCCTAAAGCTGTCCCGATGCATACAACACCTTTTGTTGATCATCACACTGAGCGATGTTGAGTTGTTTCCCCACTGCGCGTAGCCAATCATCTGCCTCCAAGGGGTCAGCGGCATGAGAGAAAACTAGAGGATGTTCTTGCATGAATTCCCTCCGCTTATCTCTTGGTGGTGGAGGTGCTGGTGCTCCAATAGGTTGGTTTTGAAAGAACTGCATCATGGACTGCATGAACTGTCCTTGCATCGCCAACACCTCTGCTGCGGTCATGGGTGGTGGTGGGGGTGGTGGAGCACCTCTCCCACGTCCCCTACCTCTTCCATGGCTAGACATCTGTAATCCAACATGAAACATCACCAATATGTAAGAGATAAGCAATTCTGAAAATTTCTAGACGTGATGCAGAATCAGCAGGTCAGAAAAACTGTCATAACTCGAGTTTCAGATATCCAAATAAGATGATCTTTATACGGTTGGAAATCTTAAGAAATTATCTACAACTTTCATTTAGACCACATTTTCTGATTCTGACGTTACATTAAGCAAAAACAGACCACAACAGAAACTGTCTTTAGATTCCAGACAGCACAGAAGTTCATATTGTGACAGTCATAACTCTCAGATACGAACAGATAAAAAGGTGATTCTTGTGCCATTGGAAAGACACAGAAGTCTATATACTCCTAGTAAAATTTCATGACCATTGCTTGAACAGGTGAAAAGTTATAACCAAAACATCACTGACTGCTTCAGAAAACAGCAAGCAAAGAGATAGGATAGACCAACCCAACTATTTATTATAGCACTTTTAACCTTAATATTTTAGCTAAGGAACTCGTGGACATGCCCACAAAGTTCCAGCACTCATCACAAAGATCCAAATCACACATAAATCACAATAATCATCCAGCAAGCACACCGATAGTTCACAAACACTTAAAAGACTCGACTCGACTCACAATACTAAAAACGTGACTATTACAATGGTTTCATAAACTTAAGGGGCGGCGTTCTTCTTGGTGGATGGCTCATCTAACTTTCCAAATAGCTTGGGACGTCCTAACTCGGCGTTAAGGCCATCGATCTCTTTCTGGTATTCTTTGATCATGTCTTGTGCCTTCTTTAGCTCTCCTTTTAACGCTCCCACCTTATTTGTAAGTTCACGGTTTAACTCAACGGTGGTCTCAAGAGTCTTCGATCCTTTTACCACGACCTCTATGGTCCAACTATTTTCCTTCGGAAGATAGCATGGGTAATACAAGAGTCCATCGTCCTTCTTATCATCAGAGAGATGGCCTCGGCAGTAGGCAAGTGCAATGGAAGCAGCATCCTCCATGCTTCTTTCCGCGGTAGCTCGACTTACATGGTGGGTGACAACTGCATCTATCTTGCGAGTATTTGGGGTCTTGATCAGCAACCGAGCATCCTAAGATGAACCAATCAGAGGATGACTGTGCTCCATAGTATGATACTCCAGAGTGGCTTGTAGGTCTAGATAATAGCACTCCAACATCATGGTCAGCAAGTCATGGTAGAAGGCATTGTCATTAGGCTTCTTGATGCTTAACTTGTCAGTCCAACCTATACGAGGCAGTGGCTGGAGTACTTCATCTTCATCATCCTTGGTCAAGTCAATGGCCTCCACACGTGCTGGGGATTGAGCTATTAGAGTCGCGCAGCGGAAGCGTGGTGGGCCCATAACCCACAGGTCCCAGGATCGAAACCTAGCTCTGATACCAATCTATCACACCCAATTTTAAAAACAAAAGAGGATGTATAAAAGTCTTATGTGCACCCTAGGAACGGTCGCACACATAAGTGGACAAATTGTGAATTGTATCAACACAATGTTTATTACATAGCGAATAAATATTCAGCACATAGTCTCAAACATAGATATAATAGCTGCTAAGATAACTCTCTTGCGGAAGCTCCAACAGGGACGTCAACTGGTGAACACCAAGCCTAATACTCATCACGATAATCTTCAATCCAATCTTAATCTATTACCCATCCGGGATTTTTCCAACATAAAAGATAAAGCAAGGCATAAGTACATGTCGTACTTAACAAGATAACTAAGGGTTCATGAGGCTCAAATAGCTAACACTGGTTTACTGCGGTTAGCATTTAAGTCATCATCAAGTTTAGCATTTATTAACATCAAGGTAGCAATAATCCCATCACACATGATCAATGAACATGAATAATCAATATCTTAAACAATTAACATAAATGATCATCTTAACAAGTAAAAGTCATTATCCCTTAATGTAAGTGTTCTAAGGTCGCTCGTATCCGTGAGCATGGCTAGTATACCAGTTTGTTAACTCTACGCAGAGGTATACACTTTCACTGTGAGTCATGATTTCCAAATGTATGGGTTTGCAAGGTCCAAAACACCGGAAATCATATAAAGCCACCTAAGAGCTCGTCTAACTGGCTAGGGCCGTAGGGTCATCAGATATAGGAACCCCCCCTCTAATAATATAAAAGGCCGCTTCCATAGCTAGGCTCAACAGGACAGAGGCTATCCTATACCCAACTCGCAGACCTCTAACCAGCTAGAAAAGGGTTTCTCAAACAACTAGAGCCAGAGCCATATAGCCCTCACAGTTGTACGTTAATCCCAGATAATCAGTTACAAGACAAGTCCTTCTGTTGCTAAAAAGTCATCTTGTTTATGTTTATAGCATATTCATTAATTAAGTTTCAAGATCATGATTGTTGCACTAGCAATAGAACTACCCA
Organism: Miscanthus floridulus; assembly: GCF_019320115.1. Taxonomy (NCBI): domain Eukaryota; kingdom Viridiplantae; phylum Streptophyta; class Magnoliopsida; order Poales; family Poaceae; genus Miscanthus; species Miscanthus floridulus. Next base: position 70,354,595 of record NC_089596.1, on the reverse strand, counting down.
ATGCAAACCTCCCAGGGTAACAAGGTAATAGAGTATTCAAAATCTAGGAAATCCTACCATAGGTTGCAAGGAAGACACATGCATATGTATTTTAGTGAGCATCATGAATAGGACAACAAGGGAGGTCCTTAGCTATACTTGCCTTGATCAAAGGGCTCCTAAAGATCCTGCTGGTCTTGCTGATCGTAGATGAACTCTTGATCACCAATGAAAACCTCACCGTCTATACCCGATCAACATCATCAAGCAGCAACATACAATCATCCGAGCAATCATACACGAGGCAAACAAATAGATTTAATTAGAACAGTACACCAACAGAGACAAACAGTTTTGAAAAGTTTATAAAACTATTCTACACGTTGCTATGATCACACAGACGTGGAGATCACGAAAAACGAAGCTATAACGAGAAAGTTATGGATAAAGCAAGTTTTCCTATTAAAGAAATAGATTAAATCTAAACTCGAATTTTAAAGTTTAAAACATGATGACAAATTATATGAACATGCAGATCTCGAAAAGACGAATCTAACGCAAGTTGAACGGGTCAATTTGGAGTTAAAATGAAGAAGTTATGAGCAATTAAAGGTAGTGGCAAAACCGTAATTAGATGGATCTTTAATTTGAATCTGCAAATTGGGAAATACGTTTTCCAGAGACAAAAGTGTAAACCAGGGAATACGTTTTGGACTGCGGGTTCGAAAACTGAGAAACCCAAGGGCTCTTTAGCAAAATTGACGGCCAAAGGGGTACGGTGCGTTATGGACCGTTGGATCCAATCCGGACGGATCAGATTAGATCGGGAGGGAGAGAAAGAACCGGCTCGCCGGGGAAGACGACCAAAACGGCGGCGGCCATCGCCGGCGGCGACCGAGCTCGCCGGAGCTCACGGATAGGGCGATCCCGGGCACCATTTTCCACGAGACCAGTACGGATCGAACCGGGAAGGAATAGGGATCTCACTTGGCACGAAGATGGAGGCAGAGGTGAGCTGGGTCGAGTGTGTGGCTTCGAACGGTGGACGGCTTTGCACTGCAAAGTACGGCGAGGGTTAGAGCGTAATTCAAAGCGGGAAAAAAGAGAATAGGAAGGCTCGACGGCTTCGCAGACACGACGCGAAGCTCGGCAACATGCATACGGCGTCAATTGAGCGGCGATACGACGGAATCGACGGTGCGGCGGCGTCTAGGGTTCGCGGCGGCGCTGGAGCTCGGGAACAAGGCGCTGGTGCTCGGTTTTTGTTGCAGGGGCGTGCGAACGCGAACGTGCGCACTATTTATGGACGCGCGGACGTGCGGGTTGCACCAGGACGCGAGAAAACGCGTGGCTCGGTCGGTGCCATGTCCGACCCGAGTCCGGTTCGAGGAGGAAGACGCCGCTGACATGTGGGCCAGCTTCGTCAGCGAGACAGAGAGAGAGGAGGAGGGCTGCTGCCGCTGTGGGCTGCAGAGAGCTGACGCTGCGCGCGCGGGCTGGCCTCGCTGCTGGGCCTCGGCCATTCGGCCCAGGAAGAAGAGAGGAGGAGCGGGCCTGCTCAGCATGGTGAGCTGGGCTTGGCTACTTGCTGGGCCAAAAACCAAGAGAGTGAGAGAGGTGAGGTTTTATCCTTTTCTTTTTATTTTCCAGAATTTTGAATCAACCTTTTCAAAAGGAATTTGAAACTCTTTTCAAAAGCTACAAAAACCAGTCAAACATAATAAAATATGCATCAGCATGTATGCAGCAACCTGTTCCTAAGCTTAGGATAAATTTTAGTTTCACAAAGTTATTTATTTTACTATATTGACATGCTCACAAAATTGCACTAAACATCAATTTCAGCTATTTTAAAATGATGCAAAATTTTGGGTGTTACAATTAATAATAGGATTAAATGTGAATGTAGCCTTTTAAAATTGAGTTAGACTAAGTTTTACCACGAATACGTATAATTTAGGATAATTTGAATAGTTGGATACCTTATATTTTAGGAGAGAGAGTAATAAACAAGAATTGCACCTTAACCCTAAATCTTCCGGTCTAGCTACTGGCTTTATTTAGAGTTTTACATCATATCACTGCACATAATAAGACTATAGAGGTAGCGTAATCATGCGACATGTCATGTCTCATATGGGCACATAGGACAACTCGGTGATACCTCGTATTTACCTTAATCTATGTATTAGAGTGGATTAAGGTAAAACTTAATTTCATTTACATCCTAATCCACTTAACACATATAATTTTAAAATAAGGTATATACGAGCGTATCCAAACAAATCCTGAACGAGGCTAATTCGTCGGCATCTGGCGGTGGTACAAAACACGTCCATCGGCAATCGCCGGATCGAACGCACGTCATCGGTGGCTGGCACTCGAGAAAGAAGCAGACGGCCGAGAACAGGCCACCCGTGCGCGCGCCCGCACATGGCGTGAAACGATCGGCAAAAAGTTAGGAGTTTGGCGTTTGGGAGCGGCGGAAGTCCACTCCAACGATCCTAGCTGCAATGATTAGGCGGCAGATAGATCTGACCGCCGTCCGCCGAGCCTGAAGACAGCTACGTTTAGTAGAGGCGAGTCTAATTGCCGATTAATAGCACATTAAAGTAAAACACCACTTGCTTCCATAGCTCATTGCTACCGGCCGGTGCTAGCTTGCTTTGTGTGTATGGTTGCAATCGATAGGTTTCGCAATGGCACCGCTCATCGCCTTTCCCTAACTTACTACTCTATCTGTTATCCAAACAGTAAGACCCCTTCATTCTATTTTACGTACTAAAACGCCTTACTACTCTATCTGTTATCCAAACGTCTTACTATACAATCCCTTAATTCTATTTTACGTACCACATTAGTTTTTGTCCTAAATAAGGTTTTAAATATTCGGCTATAGCACGCTACAGCCAGATATAGTAGCGTCTGGGAGGACCCAGTCTAGGATATTTCACTTTTAGCGCTAAGTGATGGTAAGCGCTATTAGCCGTAATTGTACTACATGGAAGTATTTGTTTCTAAAAAGTAGCTTTGGATTTTATCTTTTTTTTTCGGAACGTTTGTGTCCGTACGTTCGGACGCTCAACAGACCCACAAGCAAGGCTCTCACAAGTGAGCTCGGATGCCTCCGTCCTTAGGCTTACTTTATTATTTCTCTCCTACCTTATCCTGCGTCGCTGATGGACAAGGCATGCACACCGCCGTTCGTCGCTGCTGAGCTGTTTCTTGGCTTCTGGCACGGCGAGCTGTGGCTGCCTTCCACAGCGTGGTTGAGTGAGCTCCGGTCTGCCCCCACCCATGGTCGTACACTCGTACGCACCGGAGCTCCACTCGATGCACCCCGACCAAGCTCGTCACCGGCGATGGCTTCCACGCTGGCCGGTTCAACCACCACGTGGTTCGTGCCACGGCGCTTGGACCCACCGTCGCGTCGTGCGCGTGTAGCGCTCCCGCTCCTGTGACCACCGTCTCCGCTCACCTGGTGGCGCTCCCGTTCCTGCCACCGAGTTCTCCACGGCGATGCGGTGTGGTCCACGGCGACTGCTCTGGCTTGCCCGCCTGCGGCCATTCTCCTTCTCCACTGCACCCCGAGCGCCACTTGTTGGCTACCGCAGTTCCCCACCAGATAGCCGTGGCCGCTGGTGATATCGTGTTTCAAGTGTTTCAGACATATGTTTTTAAGTGTTTCATTTGGATGTTGTGTATGTTGTATTGTCTATATACACATGTTGCAAGCATATGTTTCATGGTACAAGTATATGTTTTAGGTGTTTCAAATGTATATGTTTCAAGTGTTTCATTTGGATGTTGCAGAAGTAGATCTGGATGTTGCATAACATGCATGTTGCAAGCGTATGTTTTTCAAGTGTTTCAGACGTTTCATATTATGTTGCAAGTGTTTCATCTGGATGTTGCATATACTTGCCATGGCTTTTCAAGTGTTTTGCAAGTGTGTTCAGACTAATGTTTTAGTTGTTTCAGCTGTTTCGGACGTATGCTGCAAGTGTTTTATCTTGATGTTGCAGAAGTAAATCTAATGTTGCATATGTTGCAATGAAACCCATCTGACGCTGGGGCACCGCTGTGTGTCACCGTGATGTATGTGTGGTGCGCATCCACCGGTGGGCGCATGGACTCCTGCGTGCGCGAAACGGAGCAGGCGTGGGCTGGCCCTGCGTACGCACGGGAAGCGGAGCGGGCGCAGCGCGAGAAACAGAGCGGCGTTAGTGGCGCCTGTGCGAGCGAATCCCGCGTATGCGCGGGCTGGGACTGGGAGGAATGTTCGAACACGACCTGCGGCTGGACGTCCCGGCGCTAGCTGCCCCCTTTTTGTTTGGTTGGCGATCTGCATTACAGAAGAAGCATTTTCCAAACAGTCTTGTCGTGAGTAGTAATGCACCAGTATTGCTGCTTGCATGCTCGAGAGCTAGAAAATCCGTGTGATCACTGGCATATACGGAGTACTGCTACGGTCGAGTACGTGGGCGTGGCTGAGCCTGAGGCTGATGGCCGGGTCATGGCCTCATGAGTGATGACTCTCTTCGACTCTTGCTGAGACCGAGGTTGTGGAACTTGCTGGGTTTCGCCATTTTCTCGCCCACCTAACCTGAGACTGAAGGTCTCACACGTTTCTCGGCGAAGTTGGACTGCAGAACGCACCATCCGCGGCGGCTAGTTCCGCAGCCTCTATGCTACAGTAGGACATGGCCGCTGTCACCGCATCGGCAGTCGGCGCACTTTCTCCTCGCGTCCAACGGCAGTGCGGCTGATTGATGAAGTTACAAGAAGAAACTCGATTCCGGCCCAGGGGTCGCCAATACTCAACGCTGACGGACAGGCGCGTGCGGCGTGCATGGACCGCCTGCTGCTGCTGTGCCTTCGCCTGTTCCCTTCTTGTCTGCACCTGGGGGATCGATGCAGGACTTGCAGGACGCAACAGTGCTGCATTTGGGCGACTGTGTGTCTGTGTTATAGGGGCATGCCAGCCGTCTTCCCGACACTCAATGATGGTGCCGCCGTGCCGCTTCAGAATTGGGGACGCAGCTAGCACTCTGCCGGTCCAGACCCGCCATGATTCAGACAAACTGCATGGCCTCATCAACAAGGGGAGTGGAGGGGACTCCATGCTTCAGGTGCCAAATGTTGTCTGACCCTGACTGAACCGAACGCATGAAGGTGGTTTGGTCACCACTCACCACAGGTGTACAATCAAGCTGCTACTGCTAGCAGACGCCAAGCTTTGGTTGAAACCCGGTGCTTGGCCAACGCCTGCCCACATGCTTATTTTCACAATAGGTTTCAAAACAAAATCAAACATGCATGCCTGCCCCTTGGAAATGCAAGAAAACCCAAGCTCAACCAATCACAGGTTTACAATCAGGCAAGATCATGAGATGCACAGCAAACAAAGTGAAACAGGTAAAGTCTTATGCAAACCAAAGGTTCTTATGTAGATTATTAAACTCCAACAGGCAAAGTACAACATAATAGTAACACGACATAGTTTAATGATGGAAATTCAAGCCTTCGCTGTCCATAGAAGACTCTTGTTTAAGTTCCCATAAATTAAGCCTGTACAAGCCATTCCTATCAAGCTACCGAAGAATTTAGCATTTATTCCAGTCATCTTGATGTCAGTAGCAATCTTGTATGTATTTTCGTCATTACAGGTAGGTTACCTCAATAGGAAAAAACACAATCAAACAAAAAATTAGGGCGCTCTGCTCGAAGGCCAGTTGCCAAGCCAGATTAAATATACCTGCAGTAACGCGAACCTGTCCTATGAATTGCTGGAACTAAACAGAACCTTCAGGTTGTTTATATCCTTTTGAACATCCTTATATTCTGAAATCATGTACCGTAGCTCAGACTCCAGAACTGCAGCAGTCAAGAACACATGAGGCTAAACTTTAGGTAGAATATATATGGTAGTCAAATGTATTGACTTGAATGGCAAGTTATTAACAGAACAAATACACAAGGATATGAAACCTTGGTTGGAGCACTGTGGGTACACATGTCATATAGTTTATTTGTAGTTGAAAAAATATGTAACTTTTTTTTTGCCGTTATGGAAAGTTTAATTTCTTTGGTTGACCTATAAATTCTGCACTCCACATTTTCTTCCCCGTCAGCTTTACCATCTTTCACTATGTTGGCAAAGCTTCATGAGACCATGACTAAAGCTTCTTGTCCCAGAGCCCAATTTCACCATCAAAGCATACCAGTATCTTCCTGCTTCTGAGGGCATCTATGAGTCCTCATTCTTCATGCCATCTGACAAGCAGCTACATTGAACAAACAAATGACCAAAGCGCAATCATCGGCCTGCCAAATCCATGGCATTTTACTAAGTTCACTGTCCTCACCCAGTCACCCAGATGGCTTGCCCAATCCTACTGGAGCCTCACAGCTGCCGAACTAACCAGCAGCATCTTGATTTTTTTTTTAAAGATTTGGCAGGAGCTCTGCCTTTCAACTAAGGTAGGGGAAAATAGAGTTGTTTATGTACAAGCAAAAACCAAGGAAACACACCCGGGGGGGGGGGGGGGGGGGGGGGGGGGGGGACCAGGAAAAGGAAACACTCTCTCCAAAGAATAAACCCCCTCTAGCCAAGCGCTCTCTTTCTTTCCTCAATGTCTCAGCAGCATCTTGACTGAAATATGGAGCCAGGGCTTCAGAGTTGCTACAAACCTTCAGACTACCTAGAGGGGAAGAAAATCCAATTAAGACCTCCTCACCTTTCGACCATAGATGTACTAGTTAGACGTCATGATGTTCATTGTTCGGTTGAATAATATCAACAACCTTGATGGCACGTGTCATGATCAAGTAGAATCCAAGCAACAGTGTGCATATGATCTATATTCTGGCTAGAGGGTATATTATAATGCCCCCCAAAGGAAAATCTGATAAACCCCTCTTAGTCAAATGAGTTTGGCCATACTTTTTGCGAGAACAAATCAGGTGAGCCTTGACACAAGGGTAAGGAAAAAACAGAAACGTGAAATTCAGTTGCAAGGTTAAGGATTCGGATTTGGGAAGTTGTTAGCGACTTAGCGGTAAAAAAATCAGAATTTTATGAGAACAAGTAAGATAACTATAGTTCAAAGTCAAATAACCAGCTATTTCGTCTATGAACTAGTGAACATATATGAACTTCACTAGATTTGTGCACAGAATAGGACACAAGTTTAATAACCTTTTGTTCTCTCCTCAGACAAGTTGGTAGTATAAGTGATGAGTCCCATGAAACAATAAATTCTGAGCCACAATAACTAGACAATAGATCAAATATATTTAGATGGTTATCACATCTCACCCTAGATATCTTATAATAACTAAAAGGCACAGATAAAGTCATGGAAATTCCAGAAAGTTCAAAACATTGCACACTCAAATTATCAGATGACCAAAAAATGGATCACTTGGTAAGAAGCTGGTGACCACAATTGAATGAAATCAAAGAAATACAACTAACATATAGCAGAACGTTGGACACAAACAAAATGCAGCAGTAAAACAAACTGGAATCATGGGCGGACGCAGTATGTGGACATGGGTGTACAGATGTACACCCAATAATTTTGAGAAAAAAATTACAGGTACTATGCATATACATGTATTATACATATAAATAGACCAAACTCTGTATATATTTGATCCAAGCAAGAGTAAAAAGGCCACGTTTGTTGCCTCCTACCGTCCACCATCCAGCTGGGCCGGCCTGCTAGCCTAGCCCAAGAATCAAACACACGGAGGGAACCAGCCAACCAGGAGCGATGCCCTCTGCCCGTCCGTGACGGCGCCTCCAGGGCTCGCCCCCGCCTGCTTCGACTCACCTTTCCCAATCGACCAAAAAGTCTCGTTCCCCACCTGCACCGCGCCGCCGCCTGGGGTTTGATTTGGCCGGCATTGGGGCACAGCCGGCACCAGTAGGCGGCACGGCCCACACGCAGACGCAGCGGCAACAGTTCAAACAGCAAGTTGAGAGCCACCACAGGTTGGTGTTCTAGACATCTAGCCCTCAGTAGACAGTAGTAGTTCATCTTTGATTGGTTGTTGCAAATTTGTAATTGATTGGTAGACTGCAAGTGTCGAAAGAGCATTTGATGAACTTCATTAAAGAACAAGCTAAGAAATAGCATTGGGGATCAGTACTTGAATGATTGATTGGTTACATTCATTGAGAAGCAATCTTTTCTACGTGTTGCTGATGAAGACATCATCTCTCGATTCCAAAAGCCGTCTCGTCGAATAAATTTGTAATGTTCCTTTATTAGTTGAGACTTCACAAATATTGCAAGTATTAATTAATTGTACTAATGTACTCTGCTCTAGTACTGTTTGCTTTGAATTGATGGACATTTAGCTTTACATATGCCACGATGGTTTGGTTCTGTATGTGTATATATGTAGCCTGTACACCCAATTTTCAATTCCTGCGTCCGCCACTGACTGGAATGTAAATAACAAAGTCTAACTTTTCAGGTTAAAAAAAACTTTTACCACTAACCTGAATTTTCTGTACTTACTTCCTCAAGAATCTCTGCAATGTATTCCTTGGATGAACTATGTATAGTGTCTATCTTCATTTTCAATTTCGCACTTTCATCCTCCAGTGAACTTTTTTCATTCAGTAAGAGAACAAAATGCTCACTCAAACTTCTGAGCATATTGGCTTGAAACCCCATAGATTCATTGATGAATTTTTCCCTGACGACACAGAACATCAACAGTCAGACAATACACACAACTACTCCCTCCATGAAATATAAGGCCTGTATGTATTTCAATATTCAAACTTGTTATCTTTGACTAACAATTAGCCCAAAATGATATGAAAGTTTATACACTACAAAAGTAGTTAAATTAGATTTGCATTTAGAAATACTTCCTAATAAAGTAATGATCAATCTTTTGTTCCTATAAATTATATATTATAAGAGAAATTATAGGTCAAAATATGTTTTTCAAGACCGCACCAAGTCAAATCGCGCCTTATATTTTGAGACGGAGGGAATAAAAAAAATATATTTGCACTCGGTCTTTAGAGTAAGTTTACAGAGTCCACTCCAATTAAATATAAATTTCAAAATATGTCACTGTAGTGAGAGTCAAACAACAATAATTCAAACCATACTTGTCCATCTTACACACTGAAGACTACAAAAGGGTTTTCGACTAAACAAGAAAATGTTTCATAATCCAATAATAAGGCACAAATTTTCTTAATATAATGATGCACAGCTCTCCTGCGTTTTTTGAGGGAAAAAAAGGCACAAATTTTCAAGATGATTCTATGCACAGTAAAGCCTATGAGGTCTGCAGTAGTTTGAATGTAAACCATACATCTTATCAGACAATCTTTTTCGAATCCTATCCTGAGCAACTTTCTGGAACTCCAAATTTCCCTCAGCCACTTTAAGTAAATCTGATTCAGCAGCTGTTTAAAAAGTTGAAAACAGATTATTGAAAGAAAATCCAAAGATAATTGCAAGAGCCCAATATTAAGATCATTCACCATTCACCACAACGCATATGCAACAGAAAGATACATGGCATCCCAAAAAAAGTCCAAATTACTCCCCCCCCCCCCCCCCCCCCCCACCCCACACACACACACACACAGAGGAAATTTGCCCGGCTAACTCCGTAAAATAACTTTGTGTTCTCTCTTGTTCTTCCAATTGATCCAATCTACCACTTAACAAGATTTCTCGTTTTTGTTTCTTCATGTACAAGTTGAGTTTTAAGTTCGAATTCTGTAGGGTGATAGAGAATATCATAACTTATATTAGAAAGATACATTATGAATTCTGCACTGAGCTACAATATTAGCAAGTAACAGACTAGTCACCGGTCAACAAATAGTAGCAGCAATAGTAGAAGAATTTCAAGGCTTGAATCACTGAAGACTACCATTTAGCTACTGAACAAAGATGGACATGAATAGAAAACTTGAACCCTGGGGAAACACCTCTCCTGAGTCATTGCATCAACAAGATTGATTCTCTTCCGCGTGGTTGAGAAAAGGCCCCGAATCCCAGCTATTCAGGATGTGCCGCTAACAGCGAGGATGCTCCTGTAGCACCCACGTATTATGCTGCAACCATCAATGGACCATGCATTTCACTGAAAATTGCACAGCGAGTGGCTTGTTTTTATGAGGGGAGTTGAACTCAGGATGGACATCGTATTCCCTACCAGGCTACCACTGTGTTGCGTTCAAAAAATTCCCTGCCACTGTGCTACATACACCTTCTAAACATGAATATGACAGTATTTGTGAACTTGATAAAAAGGAATAATAATATGTTGTCTATAAAAGATAAAAGGTAGCCCCCTTGTTCTGAGATTAATGGAAGTTTAGAGAGCATGCAGCTCTGTTTCAAAGGCATCACCTAGGCATCCAGGTGGACCCAGGTCGCCTTGGGGGTCTAGTTACACCTTGTCGCCTAGGCGATAAGGCGTACCCAGCTTGCCTTGTCGCCTTTGAAACCATGGCGTGCAGTAAAACTTCTCTACCTTTCACCAGTGGCTATAAGAAAAGCTCTTTGTTTAGTCATGTTAAACTGTTAGTCGCTATACTTGTTGTGAAAAGTAACATTATTTTTTCACTCAAATAAAAAGTAATAATTGAAGTCGCATGTTGCCCATGTCAATTGTGCAAAACATCTTGGTGAACACAGGAAGTAGCATTTTAGGAACTTTAGACCTATCTTTGTTGAAAAAATGACATAGGGCCTGTTCGCTTGAACTTATCAGCCGGCTTATCAGCTAGAATCTACAGTGTTTTTCTCTCACAACAAAACAGCTTCAGCCGGCTTTAATACCAGCCGAACAGGCCCATAGATACCGGCGCATGAAGGAAAGTTGACCAACAATGAGAAAACATTAAAGATAGAGGATTATTTTCCAAATGTGTGCAATGCTGAAAATGGAAAACAAAGGAATAATTACCAGCCACATGGATAAGGCCATTGAGTTCAAACTCAATAACTGATATTTCTTTTGTCAACTCAGACTCCTTGTTGAGATATTGCTTTTCGGTTTCAGAATGCTGCACTATCTCTGATTCTATTTCCCTGGTCTTTTGTATGTTTTGCTCAATCTCTTCATTGACCTAATTCAGGGGATATAATGAATGTTACAGCATGGTAAGTGTCAAAAGAAGTTGAATATAAAAACCAAGCATGTATTCCCTCCGTTTCAAAATATAAGGTGTGGTTTGACTTGGTGCATTCCCAAACACTGAACTAGGCCACTAATATATCTTGTTAGTTCATAACTATAAGATCAACACCATGCGAAAGGGCTCTCAAATATGAATCCAATGATACTAAAGTTGTATTCCACAATAAGAAAAATTCTAAAGTTAAATTTTGGTCAAATATTTTAAAATTTGTATCCCAAAATGCATGCAAGACTTATAAAAAGAAACGGAGGGAGTATTCAACATGGATCAAGAAAATAGAAAATCCAGCTCTCTACAAGCAAGTCATTACTGTTAATTCACAGCAAGAAGGTATATATTTGCTTTCATAGAAACAATACAACACAAACCACATCAGTTACCCTTACATCATACCATTCATATTGTTGTAGCTTGTGTTAAACTCGGATGATTTATCATAAAGGCACAGGCCCCATCATCCATGCCAGCTGTGTTACATTGTATTCACAAAACGGCAAGGACCAGATGACTCTCCTTCTAAAGCATAACATCATTCAGTTTTATACATGAAAACATAATCACTCAGGACGACATAATACAAGGTAAAGCATGAGCAAGACGTGCTCAATCAGATGCACCATACACAGGACAGTTAACAGTTTGATCATCCATTCACATACAATTTTGAGCTGTCCAGTTTGTAGTTTAATTACCCATTCCCATGCAATGAGATGTATGTTACTTCAGCAATAACTAGAAACTTACTGGTGGAACCAAAATTTTGATTTAAAAAAGTAATCCTGTGATTAACAAGCAAACTAATGTGACCCACAAGGCTTCCCTTGTATGCTAAATGAAAGTATATGATATGACACCAATCATATCACCAAAACCGTTCAGTGCACCAAACATGCCTAGGCAAGGCAATCAGGTGTTGATTAGAAAGCTATAGCAGCATCAGAATCCTGAAAATTTATACAAGTTTTCAACGGCAAAGTAATACGTAACATCCACCAAAGGCATCACGGCCCGTAACACCAGAGAGCAGAGATGTCAGATGCACACAGCAGCTAAAAGGCAGCAGCCAGCAATGTAGCTTTACTCAACTCAACTTTAGTCTGAACTCTCAAATATTACCCCCAAGACCCCCAACCCGTTTCTCTGCAGCTCGAGTCGAGTCCAAACCCTAACGCAGTTGTAATTCGCTTATTCGCTGGTGGAGATTCCAGCAGACCCCACGCGAGGCGATTCATCCAGGAGGAGTCCAGCCGGGCCGGGTTGGGCGGCGCAGCGACGTCACTGCCCCCTCAATCAATTCATTCTACACCGGCGAGTAGAGAGAACGGAAGCACACAAGTGTACATAAGAGGGGAGATTGGTGGATGCTAGACCTTGTCGACCATATCCTTGAGGGAGGAGATGTGGCGGAGGATGGCGCCGTAGTCCTCCGCCATTGTACAAACCCACGCTGAGGCAGCGAGGCGGCGGCCCTGGACTGAGTTCACGCCGTAAGGCGAGAGATGGTTGATTGGTTCGGTGCCTCGGTGGTGTTTGGTTCAGCGAGTGGTAACGCAAAGGAAATGAAATCGAATTACACTGTAATGGGTGCTGGAATGTTTGATTGTGATCTTTTTATTTGAAAATAGAAAAAAAAATTGCGATCGGGGTTTGAAAATAGAAATGGAAACAGGTAATACTGATTACAGAAAATAAGAAACAAACATGTGTAATGGTAATGCATATCCTTTAAAATGGGATTGCAACGGGAAATATAATAGTGTGATAATTTAAGTTTGAATATATGCTGTGACACAATATTTTGTTGGTAGCCAATCATTCACTATTACATACTCATTCAATATTTTGTTGTGACCACTATATCTGGAAATATGTAGCTAAAACAAGATAATCATGTCACTTAAAAAATATGGAGCAATTCTAAATTATATTCAAACCTTCAGTTTAGTTTATTACATATAACTATTAATATGGTCAAGCAGCCAACCTTCAACTTTAACACATGTAGCCATAGACCGTTGGATGCCAAAGTGTTAAGAAATTTTGGTTGGTAGTTGTGCATATCGTCTACTTCCTCCGTCCTATAATATAGCGTAGTCTAGCATTCAAAATTTGTCCTCAAATATAAGGCATTCTCGAAGACAGAAACAAGTTTTGCATTAAATACTTTTCATTTATCAACCAATCACCACTAATTGTGTCAATGATAGCGTCTTATTATGAAATAAAGTGAGGGTACATACATCTTTTGTGTTCTCTTTTAATCTATCCTAAAATTTCTAGAATGCACTATATTACAAGACGGAGGGAGTACCTCGTAGTCAAAAATATGGCACACCATCTTCTCTTTTAGAAAGAACATATCATCTTCATGTCAATCATATTCGTCCAATTGTTTTGTATAGATAGTATTATGAGGTGATGTAGTTTCCTTTGACATATTTTCATTGACCTTAGGAAAATAAGATCTATTAGAGCAACTTCAGCAGGGGCACCCAAATCAGGGCTCCTACTTTTGATTTGGGTACTCCCTCTACTTTTGTTGGCTCACTTTGTTTACTTCAACTCCAGCAGTAGCACTCAAATTTAAGCCCCCAAATTCATTCCACAGACACCAACAAACAGGGCCCGCTCGTCATTTTCAACCTCCTGCCATCTGAGCTATCGTCCATGGGGAGGGACCCATGAGCCCACCACCGAAGGAGCCGTGTGCCCAGCGGCCTAGGGAGCTTCGACCGGGAAAGGGGCGGGCAGGAAAAGATCCGCGCTGGGAGGGGGAGGGGACCGGGGAGCGGAGGAGCCGCCTCCACGCGTTGCGCGCCTCCTGTCCGTGATTTGGCGGTGAGAGGGAAGGAGCAAGGTAGCGGCGCCAGCCGATGAGAAGGGGAGGTGTAAGGAAAATGGACCCTAGGCCCATTTACTTTGGATTTTAGTGTTTGATAACCAACACAACCAAATTGGACTAATGAATTTGCAAGTGTTTATTTTGTAGTTCAATAGGGTGCAAGACGTGACTTGGACAAAGGCGACGTGATGATCCGATGATCAACACCTCAAGCAAGACCTTAGGAGCAACCCAAGATATCAAGCAAAGTCCAAGCATGAAGATAGGAACCAAGCCGCACGCAAAATCACGAAGAAACGAGCTCACAGAAGCGACCGGACGCTGGACCGGACGCTGGAAGAAAGTGACCGGACGCTCCGATTAGTAGCTCGGCAACAGCAGGCGTCAGCAGCAGCGACCGGACGCTGAACAAGTGAATCGACCGGACGCACTGATGGCACTGTTCATCAGTCCGACAACACACTCAGTAAGTGACCGAACGCTGGTGGCAAACCGATCGGACGCAGGACAACAGCGTCCGATCAAGTACAGAGAGGTTCCAGAGTGGCGAACTTGCGACCGGACGCGTCCGGTGGCAAGTGACCGGATGGTGGCAGCGTCCGATCAGTTGTTCGCGGCTCCAACGGTCGAGACGACCGAACGCGTCCGGTCGGGACGTGATCAGCGTCCGGTCAGTAGCAAAAAAGCAGGATTTCGTCCCCAACGGCTACTTTCTCAATGGGACTTATAAATACAACCCCTAACCGGCCAAATATGATAAGTGGAGCTGAGAAAACATATCAAAGGTGTGGATACACCATTTTAGTGATCTCCACTTGCATAGTGCTTAGTGTTTTATTAGGTGATTAGCGTTGGTGTTTTGCGAAGTGCTTAGGTTGATTAGACCATCGCTTATAAGCTTGCTCTAGGTTTATGTAACACTCTGGTGTTATGCCAACATTTAGGCACTGCAAATCATGCATATTATGCATCATCAAGCATCCTAATCATACATGCCTAATCATGTAAATAATAACAGAAACCCTGCTTCAAAACATATGAAACATGCTCGCGAAACATGAATGTTGCATACACCCGTTAAGAGTTGTTTTTGCCCAAATTATGCTTGCTAGGTTAGTAAAACATGTTTGGCTATGATTGTATTATCTAGAATTATTTAGCACAATTTTTGGAGCAAAGTTTGTATTAAAATTATTGCTAAATTTTGCTTTAAAAATAATTCTACAAAATTAGGGTTTTGAGTTAAAATTGACTTTAATTTTATAATTCAAAATCTAGCAAGAATTGGACTTTGGTCATAAAAGCAGAGTTGTAGAGGATTAAATTCTAAGCAACTTTTATTTTTGGGCCATTTTCAAAAGAAGTCATTTTCTTGCTCAAAATGATATTTGAAAACTGGTATTTGAAAATTTCTTAAAATAGAAATTGAGAAAAATGTTTTCTCCTTTCGCGGGGCGTCGCCTCCTTTCTCAGCCCATGGCCGAAGCCGACCCAACCTGCCGTCGCGCCCGCCGCTCGCGCGCCCCGTGTTCGGCCCAGCCTAGCTCCCGCGTCTGGCCTGCGCTGCGCTGCGCCGCACCGTTCCCGCGCGTCGCGTCCCGATCGCGCCAGAGCGCGACCGTCGCGTGGCGACCATGCGCCGGCGACGCCCGCCGCGCGGCAGCCACGGCCTGCCTCGCCCTCCACGCACGTGCCTTCTTCCGCCCACAGCGCTGCGCTCTCCACTCCACTCCCTCACTCACTCAGCAGCAGCTCCCGCGCACGCCATGAGCTCCGCCACCGCGCGCCGCACCTCTCCGGCGACATACCCCCTCCCATGCCTCCATTCCTCGATTCCCGCCGCCAGCAGCTACGCCTAGCCTCCCTGCCTCGCTTGCGCTCGCTTGCGGCTGCCGTCGTCGAGGTAAGGACCGAGCTTGGCCGCCTCCTTCCTCTCCGGCGAGCGCGCTGCCGCGGCCGTGTGGTTCGTCACGCCGCCGAGCCACCTCCACCCTCCCAGCCGGTGCGGCTTGGCGTGGCATGCACGCTGGCACCACCCACGCCACCGGAAGGGCTCACCGCCGGTGAGCACCGGCCGGCGGAGCTCCTCCCTTGCTCTCGGGTCGCTGACCCGCAGGGCCTAGCCGCAGTGGCTGGTGAGGGCTCCGGGTGACTGGCCAGTGGGGCCGGTTGACCTGCTGGGTCCCGCCTGGCAGCCCCTCTGGGTGCACAGCACCGGGTGCACCCAACAATTTTGTCAGCTGAAGTTTAAAGGATTTCAAAAATGATTTTTCAGATTTCTACTTAAATGCTTTGGAAAATGTTTGTGTACTCAAATTTGCTCTAAATTTGTTGAAACAAATTTTTCTAGGTTCCTTGTCACCAGATCTATATGATAAAAATATTGCATGTCATTTTTGAGATACTTTTCTGTAGAGCTTTAATTAATTCTTGATATTGCTGATATCTTGTAAAATGGTTAGTAAATCCTATATGTATCAGAAAAATATGATTCCAAGTTTGTTACTCTTCTTGTGTAATGTACTTCCTAGGAAAAATATGTATCATGCATGTACTATAGAAAAATTATGAGGTGTAGTTCAAGTGCCTTTAATGGCTGATTTTTGTTATTTTGTTAGAAAGCAAAATTTGTATAAAACATGCATGTGATAATTTTTGTACAGTGATTATTTGTTGTGTAGAACATAGAAAAAATATTTCATCTGGTATTTGACACTTTTCATAGTACAAAGTATTTTCATGTTCATAATCATGTCATAGCTTGTTATTTTTGTGTAGGCTAATCCACTCTTTCAAATACCATAAAAATCTGATGGTAGACTACTTAGGGTAGTACTGTGCTATGGTAATTTTATAAGATTTTTCTAAGCAATAAAAATAGATGTTGCTATTCAAACCTATTATTAATTAGGGTTTAATCAAGTGTTGCTTTATGTGTGATTAAGAAATTAGTGAAGCTTTGGTGTATCTTTGAAGCATTTAATGAGATGTGTTGACTTAGCATATTAGTAATAGAAGAGAATGCAGTAGATGACATGTGCTTGTAGTATATGTTCTTGGATGATGTTGACTACCTTGCATTCAAGCATATCCATTGTATTCATCTCATCCGATGCATCGATTGCATAAGCACTTACGCACATTGCATCATACAGGATCGCAAACCGAGAATCCAATCGTCATACCCGAGGAGCCCGAGGAGCAGCTCGAGGTGCAGCCGCAGGAAGTGACCGAAGCCGACGAGGAGGACGTTGAGGAACTTCCGGAGTGCCCCGATCACCGCCCGAGCTCCTTCGAGAGAGGCAAGCCCCGGAGCATTTTCTCCCCGGTTTGCAATTGTTAATTAACTGCTTTACTTTAATTGATGCATTACGTTCAGGAGTTGTTTACAACCGTTGCTGCATTATACCTTGTCTACCTTTGTTATACTATATCCTTGTTACCTGGGTATCCGCAGTCGAGTCAATGCTTAGCTGGCTTAGACCGGTAGAAGTCGGGTGATTTCCTGTCACCTGCGAGCTATAGGTGGTTACCTAGATCTGCTTGGATAACTATGTAGTCATGGTATAACTAAGTGTTAAATGAAGTTGAGACCGGACGGAGACTTATAGAGTTTTGGACTGTAGTGCTTTCTGTCTGTGTCGATTAAGGACCGACCGTTGTTGGGCCTCGAGTCATGTTGAACGCATGCCTTACATTTAGCTGGCCGAATAAAGTACCTTTCGACCGTGAAGCTGGGAGATTATTCGGGCCGAGTAGATTACCCACAGCGCACTGTGCCGGAGCAGGTGTGGTAGGACACGGGGGGCGAGATGATAAGACCAAAGTGCAGTCGGTCGGCCCCCGAGTACATGTGGTTCCTAGCAAACTCAAGATTCCTAGATAGTTGACTCGGTGACCGATACCTCACTTTAGCGGGTGAGTGAGGTTTGTGTAAGGAATAAATCACCAGCTGGTTAAGAATCGATTCGAATCGCCATCGCTCCCGGATAGTGAGCACTTGACTTGAGTTACTTTATTGTAGTAATGTTGATGGAACACTTGGACAGTTATAATGAATATGACAATATGGAAGTTGTTGATGATCATGGGTTATCATTATTGGCTTAATCACTTGGTTGCTCTAGTGTAGGTGCAAATCTAGTCGACAGGTTAATAATAATTAACTTGGCAATAATGCTTTTGGAAAGGTTCTTGAAATGCTAAAAATGCTTCCTTTGCAAATGAGTCAGCTACCCTACTATAAAGCCCTTCATAATCCTTGGTGTCACTTATTTTCAGTTATGTCGGGTAAGTCTGGCTGAGTACCTTCTCGTACTCAGGGTTTTATTCCCACTTGTTGCAGATGGGCAGATGTATTACGGCTACTGTATCAACTGCCTTTATCCTGCGATGGGTGATGCTTAGGACCATGGGCATGGTCATTCCGTACGTCTCGTCTAATGCTTTTGTTGGAGATGATCATTAGCTGGCACTGTATTTGAACTCCATATGAGTGTGTGTGGTTTTGAACAAATGGCTTTCGCTACTTCTATTTGAACTTGTTTTATAATAACTATGTTTAAACTCTGATGTATCTGAGATGCGAACTTTTATGTAATATGTGATGGTGACCGCTAAACTTATTACGATCTTGGCTGGGATGTGAGTTGGTTTGAAATCCTTCGTGATTTCACGGACTACCGAGTTATACGGGCTTAAGTTTGCTAAATCGTCTGCTCTGGCGAATGATTTTCTTACTTAATTTCGTATAATTGGTCGGTTCTGTTACAGTTTAGGCCTAGTGTTTAGTGAGGTTTGCATACCTCTTACCACTCGGTGCTTTGCGCGCACCATTGTTGCACAACGGGGGGGCTTGTAGTCTTGCGAGATCACACCAACCGCGTTTATGGTGTGGCCGCCACCGTGTACCGGTGGGAACAAGGCCCGCGGCGTTTCGGCCGGAAGCTTGATAGTGAAGACGGTGGGGAGCATTCGAGAGAGGCTTGCCGAAAGGCACGTCGGAGACCCACTTGCGCGTGGGGAAGGCCCAAGGCTATCTACGGAGTTACCCGACCGAGAGCTTGGCCCTTGCGAGGGATTCCTTGCGAGGGGCTCCAACGAGGACTAGGGGGAAGCTTGCGTGCTTCTCGATACCTCGATAAAAATACCGGAGTCATCGACGGGAGTTTGCATATCTCTATCTTGCTCTTGAGCTTCCGCATTTACATTATTTGTATTACTCCTTTTGCGGTAAAGATAGCAACACACTAGCAAAACCGTAGTTACAAACTTAGATAGTTTATCTATTGCATAGGTTTTGCTAGGTTTAAAAAAAGAGGCCATAGTTTAGAGTTAGAATTTTAAGTTGCCTAATTCACCCCTCCCCTCTTAGGCGTCACGGTCCCCTTCAGGAGGGAGCAGGGAGCAGCGGTACCACCCGGTGAGAAGGGAAGGGATGAGGCAGCGACGCCGGCCAGTGAGAAAGGGAGGGAGCAGGGCAGCCGCGCCGGTGAGAAGGAGAGGGAGCACGACAGCCGTGCCTGGCTAGAAAGATGGAGACGGAGCGTCGAGGAGGAGGGAGCAGTGCTCACTGGAGGGGAGGGTGGTGCGCTCGCCAGAGCAGGGGAGGAGTCGCCGCTCGGTTGCCAGGGGAGGGAGGCCGCGCGCTCTGTACAGGCGTGGGGAGAAAGAGAGGATGGGGGCCGGATTGTTGGGCCAACAGGAATAGGGTCTGGAGGGTGAATTTTGGTGTCCACCCAAATCCCGGGGCTCTAGTAGGGACCCCGCTGGAGCACGTTTTTTTTGCGTGAGACCCCATATTTAGCTATGGAGTCTCAAGTAGGGGTCCTGCTAGAGTTGCTCTTAGCATATTAAGATCATTGCCTTCCCCGGTGTATCGTACGTATACCTAAAAAAATCTAGGAACCGACTAGAGGGGTGAATAGTCAGCGACCACTAAAAAATCAAAGCCACTAACAAATTTGATTAGAAACACGAAAGACCGTAATATTGCTACTTCTAGGTAGAGGTTTGTGTCCTAGGGTGACAAAAGCAAGCAATTAAATTCTAGAAAAGTAAACAACACAAAGTAAGTGCAAGAATTGAAATGAATTTAAGATGTACCACACAAGATGTATTTCTGTGGTATCGGTAACTTGCCGGTCGCCCTTAGTCCATGTTGAGGCAAGCTCTCGGTTCGTCACTCCTCTATCAAGCTTTCAACCCTACGAGGTCGTCTCATACAGTCAGTACCTTGAGCGATTGATCTTGAGCCGGATAGAATAATAAGAAGCTACACAATACTATAGGCGCCTAGTATATATTTAAAACACGTCTCTTATGTGACCCAAATTCAGGACATGTGTTTATATGAATTAGACAACTCACGATAATAAAGAGTTGGGTTCTAAGTTATATGAGTTTCTTGCAACACATGTACATATTTGCTAGTATATATTAAAAAGACATTTCCTATAAATGCCGCTCTCCTAATGCGGTTCGGGTTTGAGAATTGTTGCGGGCCCAGAAAGGGTCTTAGGCAGGCCGGCCAAACGGACGAGGGCAGAGCCACGGGAACGACCTGGCGACGCCTGATTAGCATGGCGAGGGGCAGCGGATGAGACGCTACCAGGGATGGGAGGCGGCCAACAGTTGGGAGGGGGAGCGGGCTGCTGTTCATCGTCTGAATCTGAAAGGCGCATGTAGGACAGTAATCTCTATCTCTATCTCTACCCCTATAATACACCACTTCAAATTATTCTACAGCCACCAAACAAATCACACCTCTACAGTCACGACCTAAACTACATTCACCCCACAAAACGCACCCAAAAAAAGATGACATTAAAAACGTACGCACCAAATTAACTCTCATTCGTTCTCTCTCCTTGCTCAACCACATCCGACGGTCGATATTCTTTGGATCTCCCACCCCCGATCTCCCCACTTCACCGCTCCACCCCAGCGTCCGCACCCTCGAGCGTCCGCGGCAGAGATCGCGGTCGCCGGAGTGTGGAGGACGCTTGGAACGCAGTGCCCGGAAAGCCCTCGACGCGGACGCCGGGTGCACGGAGCCGGGCGTATAGGGCCGGGAACGACGCCGCGGGTTGAAGAAGAGGCGCCGGTTGTACCAAGAACTTCGTCTCCCAGGCGGGGAGGATCTGCGCCCGTCGATCATGCTGCCGGTGTCCTTGGGCGCGTCCTTCACCTCCGGATAAAGCGGGGGCGACTCCTGGTTCGTCCCCTTTCTCTTGCCTTTGGCCACGATCTCTCTATTGTATCGTATCTGTGCTATCTCAAGCGGCTGTGCACCGAGGTTGCTGCGATGGTGTCAGAGATGTTCGTTCATCCGATGCCTGGTGACAGGCTTCGTTCATCCGATGCCTGGTCACAGGCAGGAGGCCATGAGGTTATGAGCCACATCTATGAAGACGACGAGCAAACAAATTCAAATTTGTTGGTGAGATAGGTCTTCGTCGGTTAATTTCTGTTTGCACAAATGAATTGGTCTCATGATTTCGGATATGGATGCTTGGGAAATTATAATCTAATTTTTTGTAGATGGTTTTATTGTGGATGATCTGAATATGTGTGAATGCCTCTTTCAGAATGTCTCTTCTGCCTCCGGTACGTTTTGTACCTACCATTCAGAAAATAATACCAGATTTTGGAAGTTCATACATATCTCAGCTTTAGTGATCTATTTTTTTACTGCCATTTATTTACTTATATTGATAAATGTGACTTACATATTCTGCTTCAATGGGTACTAGCCCTACTAAAATACGTGATTGCTTCTGTAAGTATTATTTTTGTTGATTCTTCTAAAGTAATCATGTCCTCATCCACAAGGTAGCATGTAAATTACAGTAAGCTACGAAAAGATAATAATGGTAGGCTCTCTAGCTACAAGTTAGACTCTTGCTTCAGTTTATATCTATATATGACATATCTGAGTTCAGTTTTAGTATTTGATTATACATTTTCCTGTTCTAAATTTCAGTTCGCTTAGCGAGCAGAGTGCTGTCTCTTTGCAGAGACAGGCTGAAAAGGTAGATGACCATCACTACCGGTGTACTGTAGATAAACATCTTATTGTCAAATCCCTTGGTATTCTTGCATTGGAGTATATATGACCAGAATGCAATGAAATCATGGCCATAATGACATAATGATCTGAAAGTGCTTGAACAGAATTTTTTTGCCAATTGGTTAGGCATGACTGAAGTTTTGTTGATGCTGCAGTCTCTGTCATGTTTAGCTAGAACCTCTCTGCAGCATGATTTGGTTGACTTAATTTACATGGCTTATGTATTTAGTAATCATTTAGTTCCCCTTTAATTTTAATCACAAGTTTGACCACTCGTCTTATTCAAAAAATATGATCCCAAATTATAAGACGCCTGAACCCTAAACCTCGATGAACGGGTACGACGTGGCGGCCCACCTGACGGAGGAGACATTCTGCAGCATCAGCATCATCTCCGTCTTCGGCTGAGCATACATTCTGGCCCTCATCTTCAGCATCCAGGTACTTGCTTGCTGAGGAAACTAACACACGTGCAATGCATTGCAGTCAGCTGTCGATTCCTCTCACAAATGTCATCCCATGTCAGATTAATTGATTAAGAAAAAAAATTATTCTATAATATTTGAAACTGCATAGAGAAGGTGGCAATGCGGATGTGGTAGCTGGATAGAGATAGCAATGCAACGTCCTGATATTTGCACTTTCAGATTCCTACGGATCTACATGAATTCTACTGTGGTTAATTAAAAACAAAAAAAGGCCATGTCAAACCAGAAAGCAGATCACAATACTTTAGATGACATAACAAACAACAACACAGGTACGAGCGCTTCATGGGCTGTGGCAGAGTATAAAGGCTAACGAAACTGACGAGCAGAGAGAAGAGAGGAATAAAAGGCGTCGGGAACAACGAGTATTGAAGAGGACAGAGTCATCGACGCATACTATAGGGTCTGATCATGGTATTGCTTATTTTTTTAATAATGCTTCCTTTGTTTTTTTTCAATGTTGATCTTACTCCTTGAATGATGATAGGTCAACAAGCACCATATGGAGTGTGTTCAGGTATGCTCCAAGCATCAGATGCTGAGGACAAGGAAAATGTGTGCTCGGAAAACAACACGGATTGGCTACGTAAAAATTATAATTATGTCCGTACAAGACAACCGACCTCTCATACTTCTTGTGTGCCCAACAGCCTGACAAGCCACAATTTGTTCAATGCAACGGCAACTCCGGGTGCCATCTTTGTATTTTTCATTTTTGCAATCCATGTTGCAACTTTGACAATGACAATGTTTTCCACCCAATGGTGATCAGTTACCAGCTCAAAGATATTGTGTAAAAGTTGAACTATGGGAAAAAAACATTGATTGTTTTGATGTGCGTCTTCAAGATAAATCCGCTGCATTAGTACAGACATTATACTAGTTCCCACTAGAAGAACACACATTATTGAAACTAGCATCGTAGCACTTTTCTCTTGGACATCACTACGAATCATTGGGCTCCCAGAGCACACCGGATCAATCAGCACGGACAGGCTCGCATCAAAGCTTGATCCTGACGAGGCTGACACGACCGGGAACATCAAACTCGTCGATGGGTTCAGGCGCAAGCATACAGAACGCATTTGTCCAGCTCCAGCAGCGAATCGCGAAGGCATGTGCCGCTGCCCCCCGTCAAGCTCGTGCCGACGTCCCTGCAAGGCCCCATCCCCATGCCGGTCGCGTCACGTACGTGCATCGTGCACGGCCAGGACCCGAACCATCGAAACCCCGCATTTTGTCGAGCAAACCACGCCACCGGATCGCTCATCAGCATCACGTACGCCGCCGTCTCTCCGCACGCCCCATGCCGGGTTTGGACGCGCCCCCCTGGTGCATTAGCATTATTATCCGTGCCGCATCTGACCTGACAGGATAATAATGCACTCTGTAAACGTACTGTGCATGTCGCGCGGAAGGCCACCCCGGTTTGTACTCTTTTCCGTGAGCCGGAGCCCGGCGAAGAATATCGGGCAGTGAGCAGGTCGGTGGACGAGTGCGACGGCATAGGTTCCGTGTCAACGCCGGGGAGGGCGCTGGGCCTCTTCTCTCCAGGCTCCAGTGTGTAGTGTAACAGTCAAAAAGGCTGTTCGGTGACAACGACTGTGGCACGAAGCGCCCGTGAAAATCTGGTAAAAATATCTTTTCCAGAAAAGATGATAATGCGTGGCTACTGCTGCTAGGCAAAGGCAAAGGCTAGAGGGGGCTAGTGCAGTACGTGGTCACGACCTCTGAAACTGCGCGTAGTGTAGTGAAGGACTTGCCTGTGTCACCTGGGCATTCGGTCAGACCGATCGGTTCTCGGTCAGTTCGGTCATAAGAAACCTGGGACCGATCGGTCTTTACAAAAAAAAAACGAAGACCGAGAAAGTTCGGTCTCGGTTAGTTCGGTTCGGTCTCGGTCACGACCAAACTAACCGGACCTGAGTAGCAGCCACAAACAATAGCAGAATCTATAGCAATTTTCAACAGCATGCTTGCTATTTGAAGGCAAAAAAATAACAACACAATATATAAAACAAACCACACATCGGTCAGTTCGGTCACTTCGGTTAACCGACACATATGACCGAACTTCTATCGGTTACTTCGGTTAGTTGGGAGCCAGGACCGAACTCATGACCGAACTTTTCGGTCTCGGTCTTTTCGGTCTCGGTCTCGGTCTTTTCAGTTCGGTCTTCGGTCTTCGGTTAATTATGCCCAGAGTGATGCCGGTGTATGAGCTGAACCAGATATCGTGAATTGGTGCTCGGTGCGCAGACGACATTATCACTTTCCACCTGGAAACACGGAGCAAGATTGCCATCGCCGACGATAGCAGTCCCAAGGAGTAGAGGCTTTTAACTTTGTGCTAGCCTTTAAAAAAGTTGAGCTCCCACGAATGCTATTGTTCTAAACTTCTTTGCTCTCCAAGCTATTATGTATGTGTTCTGTTGGTTTTTACCGTTTGGCAACCCTTACCTATGGACCCGGTCAGTGTAAACGTCCAAAATACACTTCTCTTGTCTTATCCTCTTGCTTCTTTCTCTCTCTATCTAGTGGGGCCAAACTATCATCGACCCGGCTCCACCTTTCTCCTCGCCGCACGCCAGCCTCGCGCCGCGCCGATGCTGGGGTGGAGCTCGCTGGCCCACGCCGGGGCGGAGCTCGCTCGCCCGCACTCGTGCTCGCGGCGGCCGAGCGGAGCACCTCCCTCGGCTTCCACTGGAAAGACGCTGCCGACAGGGACACAAACTTGGGGTTCTTGAGCCGCTCGTGCCGCTACTGCTCCCCTTTGCTCACCCTGTCCATCACCGCCTTCACCACCACCTCCGCGGTGGCCACGCTCTCGTCGACGACCACCACACACCGCTTGGTTCCGCTCGCCATGTCGCCATTGTCGCCATTGCTGTCCTTGGCCACCGCCGCGGTCGGGGAGGCGACGCCCGATGCGAGGATCCTCGCCATCTCCTTCTTCTTGGCCGCGACGGCGCAAGAGGCGCGCCAACACCTCTCCCGGGCGCGGAGCGTGCGGCGGGCACGCCCACGGCCGCGAGCACGACGAGCTTCACCACCGCGCAGGGGAAGCAACAGCACGCCGCAACGCACTCGGCCGCCGTCCCGCCCGCCACCTCCCCGCACCGCGGCTGCTCCTGCGCTCGCCGCCACTCCCGCTCCCGCCGCGCCTCCATGGGAGGGGACCGACGCAGCCGACGCTCCTTCTCCATCGCCGTCGCAGCCGCCGCGGGCAGGGACGACGACGCCGACCCCAGCCCCCGCCCCGTGGACGTGGATGCCGACCACCGGTGGCTGCGTCGCTGCTTCTGGTGCTGGTGCTCGTGGCGCCAGCCGTCGCGCGTGTGCTCCCCGCAGGCCTCGGGCATCGTTGCCCACACCGCCAGTGTCGTGACGACGAGCAAGAGCACGGGGAGCGCGGGACGGAGGTGCAAGAGAAAGAGAAAGTTTGGGTGGCTAACAAACGGACCCAATCGTAGGGTAAAATGGTTATTCCACATATCTGTTTGACACCGTTAAATAGAAAAGCAGACGGAATGACTTAGAGAGCAGCGAAGTTTAAAACGATGGCACTCATAAGAGTCCAACTTTTTTAATAGCGTGTGCGTAATTTCGAATTTTTTTAATAGCACACGAGTAAAAGCCTCCGGGGAGTATTGGTGGGGGTTGGTGTGTGGGGGGGTGTGTGTGTGTGTTTTAGAAACACGCAAGATCCGAGGTAGATTGCACCGGGATTACCACGATCTTCTTATTCGGATATTATTTTTCCACATCTACATAATTACAGGATGCGAGTTGCTGCTATACACTAGTACTCAATATAGCCATAGAACATCCATCCATGATCCATGCCACCTCGTCGCCCTCGGCGACTCTGCGCTCTACCACATTTCTACAGCCAGCCGTCCATGCCTCCTGGCGGCCGCCGATTGGCCCCGACAAGCTCGTCGGGACCCGAGAGGCCCCTCGTCCTCCCCTGCCGGGTCAAAACCTCCATTTGCCCGGGTTCCCGGAGCGGGGGAAGAAGCACCACCACCACCATGTCCTCTTGGATCACAAGCCTGTTCAGGAGGCCGTATCGTATCGTGATTTATTTACTGCTAGCTGGTTTGGTGTGAGAGAAAAACACTGTTTCCGGCTGGAAATTTACGATCGTTTACGAGCGAGCGAACAGGCTCGCTGCACTGCCCACGGCACGCACCCACGCACTCATCATCTAATGATCATGTGTCAGCTCCACTCCACCGCCCGCCCGTGCCATGCATGGTGCGATGTCGTGGTCTAGGCGTCTCGCCGCGTGGCCGCCGCCTCCGTGCATGCTGCAAGAACTTTACTTCTTGAATTCTTTTGTTTTCTTTTGTAGTTCTTTTGGCCGGTCGGATCGTGTGACCGTGCGCGCGTCAATCGAGTGGGTAGCATGTTTCCTCACCTCCGGTGTTCCAGAGGAAGTGCGCGTAGGCCGCGGCGTGGTGAGCGTTCCCGGGGTCGGCCGCGATGGCCTCCTGGTAGGTGTCCTCCGCGCCGGCGAGGTCGTTCCGCGCCTTCCACAGAAAGGTAGCGTACCAGCTCAGCGCCTCCGAGTCCGCCGGTTCAGCGCGCACAGCCCTCTCGAAGTAGTGCTCCGCCCTGCAAACAGATGAGTGAGAGCTAGTATTGATGAATAACTGCGGCTGCGTTGGCAACTCGTCGAACAGTGTGTGGGCGTGGACAAGGGGACCTACCGGTCATTGTCGTTCTGCACGAGGTAGAGGAACTGCGCGAAGTTGGCGAGGATGAGCGAGTTGTTGGGCTCAGCGGCGACGGCCTGCTCGTACCTCTGCTGCGTCAGCGTGTGCTCGGCGTGGTCCTCAGTCTCCAGCTCCGCCTCCACCGGCGCGACGAGGCTTCTTAGCACGTCCGAGTCGCTCAGCTCCTCGGCGCGTGCGCTGGCCTGCATCTTGGAGGCCTCCGCGAGCATCATTTCCCAAATGGCCTGCTCGTCCGCGTTCGCAGCGTCTTGGGCGGCGACCTCAGCCCCAGGGGGCGCCGACGGCTGCTGCGGCGCCACACGGCTTAGCCGATACAAGGACTCGTCCCACCGGCCGTCGCCGGTGGCGCCCGCGACAGGCGGCGTCTTGCCGCCACCGCCGCTGTTCCCGCCGACCGAGGCCGTCCGGCCGACGGAGAACGTCTTCACCGAAGCCGCGTCGAACCGCGGCGGTCGTGACGGCTCCGCGCGCTGGGTGTTGACCAGGGCGACAGCAGGCGGAGTGGGCGGGATGGTGGCGGCCGCAGCGGCGACGCTGTGGCCCATCGATTGGACGGTGAAGTTGGCGAGGAGGAGCATGAGGGAGACCATGAGCGCCGGCGTGCCGGCGAAGATGTGCTGGAAGAGCCAGACGAAGGAGGCGTGCATCTCGCCCTGCACGCGAGCCAGCACGCCCTGCAGGTCGTCGCAGAGCAGCGCGTCGTGCATCTGCTGCAGCGCGAAGCTCTGCAGCTCCCGCACGATGAGCACCATATAGAAGAAGGCGCGGCCCACCGACTCCCCGGCGGAGCCCAGCAGCAGCCCCTCGTCCCAGCGCGAATGCCGCGCCGCCGCCGCCTGCTGTTGCTGCTTTTTCCGCTTCAGCATCCGCAGCGACAGCGGCAGCCCGACGTTGCTCGCGCTCCGCTCCACGCTCGCGGGCCACCCGCAACCCGCCGCGCCCGCCGGGTGCACCCCGACCGCCGCCGCGAGCTCCTCGATCCTCTTCATGAACTCCGCGTCCCCGCCACCCATCCCATCCAAACTCGCGCTCAGCGCGCACCTCGCTGGCATCCGAGCCAGGCGCGGCCGACGCGCCATCACACCGGTTCCCCAGGCTAGGGGTGACGGCCGCGAGGAGGTCGAGGGCGACGACGAGGCGGAGGAGGAGCGCGCGCACGGCGACGGTGCCACGGCGGCCACCTGGAAGCCCATGACCTTGTTCCGCTGCGGTGTCGGACGAGGCCCTCGAGCGCCCCCGGCTGGCCTGGCCTTTGGTTGGGTCACCACCGCACGGGGGAGGTGTGGAAATAGCAGCGCGCAGGAGGCGGCCGGCCAAATGCGAGGAAACGAAGGGAAAGCGTTGGGGCCGCTTTTATTTAAGGATCCGGATGGGCGTGCTGGTCTCCCCACGCTGCTCGTGAACCGGCCGACTTGTGTGGTGACTGCGTGCGAAGTCAATAATCGCAACCATGTTGTAATTTGTAAAAGCCAATAATCGCAACCATGTTGTAATTTGTAAAAGCCAATCAAAAGTCTTTATACCATTACAAAATTAGGATTATTGTTGATTTAATTGTTTCAATATTTTTATTTGTGGTAGGAGTACAACATACTCCGTTGGAATATAAAATTATTATGCCCATAACAAGTGTACTTTTGATATTTTTTATTTGAACATTGTTTGGTATGAAACGTACAGTAATAGATATTTTAAATTAGTATTAGTACTCTATAAGCTCCTTTACATTGTTTTATTTATATTTATATATAGGAATAGAGATTTTAAATTAGTTGATACGTAATTAATACCAAACCATCATAGGTTTCGGGCAGAGACTATCCTTACAATTTTTTATACAAAACAATTAAAAATTACATCATTTGGACAAAATACAAAGTGTCATTAACTGCAACTTCATGAGATCGTAGCTAGTATTAGTGTGTGCATAAGGTGTAAAACGGATTTTGTGCAGCGCCAACTATTTTCTTAAGAAGACTGGGGTCCTAAAAGAAAATGCTAAAGACTCCAAAGGCAGCAAAATCACCACTAACACTAACCGTGTGATTGGCAGCTAAACGCCGTGGCCGTGGGACGAGCTCGTGCATCGCGCGCCCCCCACTAGAGCACCATGGCACCCTGGCCCCACCCGCCCAAAAGCAGCAAAGCTTTTTATTTATTTAGGGACCGTTTAGTTCGCAAAATAAAATTTTCTGGATGTCATATTGAATGTTTCGGGGACGTCGGAAGTGGTTTTTGAATACTAATAAAAAAAACTAATTACATAGCTCGCCTGAAAACTGCGAGACGAATTTATTAAACCTAATTAATCAATCATTAGGGCATGTTAGTTACGGTAGCACTTATGGCTAATCATGGACTAATTAGTCTTAAAACATTCGTCTCGTGATTTCCAACCAAACTGTGTAATTAGTTTTTTTTTGTTTATATTTAATACTCCATACATGTGTCGTAAGATTCGGTGTGATAGTTTGGTGTGAAATTTGGTGGGAATGCCTTATTTGGAAAGCAGCAAAGCTGGTGACACTGACGCGACGCAGCCACGCAGGCGATGAGAAAATATCGCGGGCGAACGCGAGCGGACGGCTGCCCGAGGGCAAAAGATGGGCGCGACGCCGCCACCAGAATCCAACATGGGTTTTGTTTTGTACGGGTCAGCCCGGACAAGGAAAGGGAGGCCCGCGTCCGGGCTCCAGCGCTTTCCCGGGGCATCGGACGGTGGGGATGAGGTCGGTGGGTGCCGAGCACGCCGGACGGGACCTGGACGCTTCCCCCGCCCGTCCACGCGCCGCACATGTGGAATTTGCGTGTGATCTCGGGGGGTGAAGAAGGGCAGGTGAATGAACTGCTGGTCTGCTGCTAGCTGTGCGGTTGCGGCGCAGAGACGGGGGCGACCATCGTCCCGTAGCGTGGCTGATAAGCCGTATTTTTTTAGTTAACGAACAGTATTTTTCTCTTATAATAAAAATATTTCATTGAAAAATAAATCGAAATACTGTTCCAGCTAATTTGTTGTGAGAGAAAAAAACTATTCAAACTAAAAAAACAACCTGAAAATAACAGATCATAAGATAAACGAACAGGACCAAATCAGCCAGTACTTTCAGCGCTGGCTGCTTACTAGCCAAGCGCACGTGTCGTCCGCGTGGGGGCGGGCATTGGGGCGGGGGCCATAGCTGTAGCTGGAGGTGTAGCCGTGCAAGTCGGATCGGGGTTCTCAGTAAGGGCCTGTTTTTGGAACGCGCGATTTTTTTTCTATTCTTGTATTTTTTCTGTGAAATTGAACTGATTTCAGTGAAATTTCTGTGTGATTTCTGTGAAATTCCTACGTTCCAAACAGGCCCTAAGAGTGTGTTTGTTTTACGGAATTAAAGTCAAGCGCTTTCGGCTATACGAAATCTAAAAGGCTGATGCCGTTTTGTTGTTAGAAAAAAATACTATACCATAACTGATAAATTGGGCTGATAAGTTCAAACGAATAGAGCCTAAAACATTTGTCCTACAGTGAAAGACTGGTCTAATTTAACAGGTTGAACTACTAGTATCACACTACTGTCTATCCGGTAGTGTTCTAGAAATGTTACACTATTATAGATCTAGATGTTTCTAGCGGTAATTATCTAAAGAGAGAGTATATGGTCCTGTTCGTCTGTCTTATAATTCGTACTTTTTAGCTTATTTTTTAACTGAAATAATGTTTTTTTCTCACAACAAATTAGTCGGAACAGTGTTTCGGTTTGTTTTTTCAGCGAAGCAAACGGGGCCTATAGCACTAACTAAATTGAACATCATTTGTCGACACGACAAAACTATTGGAATTCAAGGCCTGAATACTCAAAATAAAAGGCATCCTCATTCATTGGTTATATTGCTTAATTAACATAGTAGATGGATAGATGGGTGTGGCACCACAACTTACAAATAAAAACACATCAAGAATTAGAAGTTTTTCACAAGTGGAAACGAAACCAGGGGCTCTCATATCTTTTTGTTGGGGCTAATGAGGATTAAATTAATCTGTCAAATTTGGGTTCCTCTCATGTGCATAGTAGATTTCGGTTGGGTTTTTAAGAGGACAAATAGTTCCGAAGTAACCATCTTTGTGAAGGGCTAAAAGTTTGGTGAGAGCTCATGTAAATGATGGACCAGAATTGGATTTTTTTTTCTTGTATACTCCGTCCATTTTAAATTATAAGACGTCTGTATGTCTTAGTCCCACCTGGTCCAGCCCACTTGATCTGGCTGGTGTGATGGCTAATTTCATCTCCGACCAAAGGCTCCACCACCACTTTTTTTTTTTTTGACACCCCACCAACACCATCACCTCTGGGAGATATTTTCCCCCAGTCTCACCATAGTTCCAAGTTTCCAACTTTACAGCCACTGTTCACAAAAAAGCTTACAGTCACTGTTCACCAGCTTGGGGCGTAGGTGCTGATGCAAAATCTCTTAGCCGAACACAAGGATATAAAAGCCGATATTTTCTAACAGTGAATTTCTAACCGTGTAATCTGCTTATTAACAACGGCAGCAACAAAATTACAGGCCTCCTGGTCCCCGGAGAGTCCGGTCTAGGCCACATGGACGCGCCAGGCTTCTGGACCATGACCAGGTTCGGGCTGCGTCCGGCCGGCCGGCGCCTGCCAACTATCCGGCGAGGCGACACCCGTCCTGATCTCCTCCGCCGGTCGCTCGCAGTTTCTCCCCGTACCGTCCCTGTCGATGTGTCCGGCATCGACTCCCCTCCCTCGCCTTCTCGCCCGCACGGCCCGCCGCAACCCACACACCCCACGCGCCTTATCCTCACACCCCGGACCCCAGTGACTTCACCGATCGCGCGGCGCGCGTCCTTTGGCACGCACGGAACACATGCCTGCGCGGGCTAATAATCACCATACCCGTAACATCTCGCCGCTATCCTCTGCTGCTGCTCACGTCACGTCCGGCCCAGCCGCCGGCGAGTCGCCGTCGCAGAGGGACGGATCGGTTCGCCGCTGAGGTGGCGCTTTGCGGCAAACGCTAGCTGCCGCTCTCGCTGTCACGCTACCCGCCGCGGCCGGCGGCCGTCGTCGTCGTCGTCGGGTGGTTTTCCTGGCGTCCTGGTCACCGGTGAATCAGGGCCGTCCCTGCGGGCGTGCAGCCAGGGCGACGGCGCAGGGCCTCCAGTTCTGATAGGCCTCCAATTTTCAAGTACCATAACCCATATAGCTAAAAGTAGATTTTGTTTCGTTGACCCAAAACAGGATCACCCAGTATCAAGCTTAATAAAAAAATGGTTTTCCGGAGACCGCACGGCGTCGTTTTGTCTCCCGTCTCCTGTGATCCCAAACCTGTCCGTCTCCTATCGGCCATGTATCGCGAGTGACAGCAACGGCGAGGCACAGAGGCAAGGCCCTGAAGGCTCAAGGTAATACTAATTTTCATATTTCTTTTTTTTTCAATTCATTCACATTGAACTATAGCGAGTAGCGGATCAATCTCTAATTTTTGTTCTTTTTATCTATACTCGCCTAGTGGACCAGTGTTTGAAGATTGAAGCCATATCTTCTACAAATCGGTCTAAAAATTTTGAATCGAGTTCACAAAAGCATAAGAAAAAACAAAGAATAGAGATTTTTTTTCTAAACCAGTAGGCCTCATTTTTTTTTTAGCTTTGTACAGAGCCTCGTATCTCGCCGGGACGGCCCTGCGGTGATACGTACATGGATCACATCATCACAACCTTCCGTGATGAACTGAACTGTGCATGGTGTTCGGCGCTAGCTGTGCGGTGCGCCGCGTCGTCTAGCTACGGGCCTCATACGTACATAGATAGATTCGGCCGGCCATATCCCTCGCGTCAATGCGTGTATCTAACATGTATAAATCCTGTAGCTGGCGTCAATGTCTGGTTAAGGAATTCAGGCTCTTGATTTTTGGATGGCCCGGCCTGACGGCTTTCAGGGTCGATGCCGATCGCTTTCGGCTTATCGTTGATAGGGAAGGGGCTGAAGGGTGCGTGTGCGACTTGCTGCGTCCACGTCGACGCAGCGTACCGCATTATCCGGCTGGTACATAAGCCGGCTGGTTTTGGCTAATTTAATAGTATTTTGTGAGAGAGAATAAGCTGAAATAGACTGACTCGGCTGAAAAGCGGTTCAAGCTAATGGGCCCGAATTCGTCTTAGCTGCGAAGAGAAAAGCGAGAGACCGTGCACTTTTTCTTCCACGTTCCTCCTGATCTGTCGTGCCGTGTCAGCGTTAGCTTCCCAATCCTGCTTGTGTGGCACCGGGAGTGGCAAGTCAACACCCTAGCTAGTCTGAGCTAGAGGTCTGGATCGGATGTCGTACATTCTGCAAAAGATCAGACCGGCCAAACAAATAGTACGAACTCCAGCCGAACCTTCCTTTCCTATCCTGTCATTTTGGTGAACGTTCCAATATCCTTTCCTATCCTGTCATTTTGGTGATGTCTGAATACGGGTCCGAAGATTTAAGATTTCTGTTGGGATATTTCCGAGTATTTGTCAACACACGGTCATATTCTAGCTATAGAGGGTTAATTGCCAATTAAGGGGATACTGTGACAGTTGGAAAACAAATACGAGTAGCCAAGGAAGCAAAGTAATTTTTATATATTATATGTTCATACACTAAGAGGGTGTTTGATTTATGGAATGAAGTAGTCCGTCATCATCTCACTCTAGTTTTTTGTTTGTTTTGTGAATAAAATGGGTTGGTCCATCACCTACATCATTCCTTGTAAGCTAATAATTAGTACTAAATTAGATAAATGGACTCACGGTGCATTATCCTATCTGGAATGAGTTGATTCCTCGAACCAAACATTCCACAAAATTAAAAGCATGAATGATTCTTCCGCGCATCGTACGGTACATTTCTCAGACTTGTGGACCCATGTGACATGTCCACCTCGTGTTGTTGATACCCTCTAGCCAATTGCCTATCAAATTCCCTCTCAATAGCTCCACCAACTACGCTCCATCTGCACGCTCTTGCATGCCTGCTCTAATGACAACGTGGGAGAGGAACATGCTAGCTGGCATAGACAGTTGCGAGGTGAACCTTGTTGGGGAGTAAGAGGTGGCGGCAAGGGCAGGTGCCTTCTCGGGCAAGGTCGCCAGTTCGGTGGAGGTGGTCAATGCGGTGGTTGCTGACTTATGCACACGCCATAGTGTGTAAGTAGAAGACAGAGGGTGTCGACAACAGCGGTGTTCCAATGGACACATCATATTCTTGGTGGATGTGGTCAATGCGGTGGTTGCTGACTTATGCACACGCCATAGTGTGTAAGTAGAAGACAGAGGGTGTCGACAACAGCGGTGTTCCAATGGACACATCATCTTCTTGGACAAGGTCACTAAGGGTTGACGTGGTTGCTAGCAGATTTCTACACGGAATATACTATATGGGCAGGATGCTGAGTAGCACAAGAAAGAGAGAGTCGTTGGTGGCGGCGAAGTGACGAAAAGGGCAGCATCGATAGGATGGTAGAGGTAGCCAGGGTGAGCGGAGAGCACATTGGACTTTGTTCTTGTCGATTGTGTCAAACACTGAAAGGTACCACCACGCCCAATGGGTTTACATTTGACCTCCTAGTCACAACAGCGTTGTTGGGGATGCACGTCGAGACCAGGGATGTGATAGTCGTTGCGTCGATATCCATGCCTAGATTTGTCGTGGCATGTTTGCTAATATATTCATACAAGAAATTTGCCAATATATACAAACTAGAAGAATGCCCCGCGTGTTGCTACGGGAATTGCTGGTGAAATTATACTACTTATATTTACTAATATGATTGAATAAATATCATAATACATGTTAATGGATCATTTTTAGCATTTTGATGTGGACAACTAAATATATATTAGTAAATGTCGTGGTTTGCTAATGTGAATAGTTTGAATAGGCATAATGGCATGTCTTAGTTGGATGTGTTAGTGGATGCTGATGTGGACACTTTGCATAGCAAGATAAATTGCTAATGGGGTTTATCTTTATAAGAGATATAGATAGATAAGTACTGTTGCCCAACTATGATGATTTTTTCCACAAAAATAAGTTTTAGACCATGTTTATTCGGTTTGTGTATGTTAGTGTTTTTCCCTGTTGCAACACAGATATATATTTACTTTTTAGATATTGGAAGAAGTCTCTAGCTTCATCCCATTAAGAGGAATCAGATTAAATTATTACAACCTAACCCCTCAAGGCAAACAAAGTTTTTTTAAGACAAGAACAACAACTCAACACCTAATTCTCAGTAACGAAGGTCATCCATAGGACGCAAGGAGTCGCATTATCACTATCTCTAAACTTCAGCAAGCCCCCCTATAAGCGCTTGTCAATTGGGCAAGAACTAAAGCCAGTGGGTCCTATATAGAACTTGCATAAGATATTTAGGTCAACGATTGTCGAAAACAATTTTATTTCTTGTTATCCGTATTGACGTTGAAATGGTTACCAGTAAAAGGGATTGGAAAGTTTAATATTTCTGATAATTGCATTCGTTAAATGATTTTTAGCCATTTCGAGGTGGATTGATTCCTAACGCTATATGGATTACTCTAAAAAAAACATGGCATGTGATGAAAGAAAAAACTATGTTGGATGGTTTTAGATTTACTATAAAAACAGTAAGACCGACGTCTATTAGTTCAATTTTAAGTACGGATATATTTGCCATTAATAATAAAGTAAATTAGTTATTTATAAGCTAACCACCAATCCGAGGGAGGAACTCCTATAGTGTGTCTCTAAAGCATGTGAGGAAGAGAGAAAAGAACTTTACGCATAAAATATGTCATTTTCCTAGAGCGGAATTAAACAAACGATAATGCTGAGGGTAGGACGTCTGTTTCGTCCGAATGTGTGTTGATGGGCCTCGACGCCTGAACGGTCCAATAGACAACACTAACATCTGCGTGCAAATAAAAATAAAAAATCGCTGCTCTCACCTTCTTCTCAAATCGCCACTATTTCCCCATCCATTCTCGAACCAACTCTCTGTGTCCGCATCGCTGCAGCTTGCTCCACCACGACAGCGCTGCTGCCACCCGCACTGCCATGGCCGTAATGCAGCGGCGTGCTGCACTACGCCCGAGAGCTGCCACCTGCTTTCCTGTCTCCCTACCGCCACTCACCACTCGCCACCGAGTTCTTCAAGCCGACGCAGCGTGGTCCACGGGCGACTGCTCCGGCGTGGTGTTCTTCACCATGCCCAGCCGCTTGCCTACCGTCATCCTCCCTCTCCACTGCACCCGAGCGCCGCTTGCTGGCTACCGTAGTTCCCCACCAGGTGTGTTTCAGAAGTTGTTTTCAAGTGTTTCATCTATATGTTGTAAGTATATGTTCAAGTGTATCAGTTGTTTTAGACATATGTTTCACGCGTTTCATCTATATGTTTCATGTGTTTCATCTGTATGTTTTATGTGTTTTATCTTGATATTGCAAAAGGATTTGATGTTTCATATGTTGCAATGGCTACACATGTATGTTTCAAGTGTATGTTCCATATGTTTTAGACATATGTTGCAAATATATGTTCCAAATGTTTTAGCTGTTTTAGACGCATGTTTCATGTGTCTCATCTAGATGTTGCAATGAATATACAAGTACATTTCAATAGTATATTGCATATGTTGCAACAGTCGGATGGATGTTACAGAGGAGATGAAATGTTAGGACAAGGGAAGAGGCGCGGCCTAGACAGAGCGCGGTGGAGGACGGGGGGGGGGGGGGGGTAGGGATGGCATCGTGGAGAGGGGAGGAGCACGGCGGGCTTGACGCCGGGGACGCAACCAGGATGAGGATCGAGTCACGGATGGTCGAACGCGGTCATTGGCACGGGATCGATCGTGGGTGGTCGGATACGATTCGCTGGCGTGGGATTTGATGCGAGCATAGGGGGCGTCCGATGCGAAATGGTTGCAGACGTCGGAGCTGTGTGTTTGAATGCTAGCCCTACTGTTAAACAAACGATCGGGTAAAAGAAAAGGACTGAAGGGCCTATAACCACTGATTGGGCTAGCGTTAGTTGATGCAACCCGATCCATAGTTATCTCTACTCCTAAAAAGAACAAACCGGACCCGTTCACTCTTGGTGGTGAAGCCGCAGCGCCTAACGCCTTCCCTACGATTTTTTGGCACCACCATGTGACCCATGCTCTCTCTTGGCACGCGCCTCCATCCGTGGATCCCCCCTCCCTTGTTTTGTGCGGCAACATGCCTTGTCATCCGCTCCCCTTCCGCAACCTGCATCGCCCTGTCGCCGCCGCCGCTGCCCTGTCCTCCCCGCAACCATTGATTGGCCGTCCATCTTCCTCGCAGCCGATGCCGTGAATTCGATGTCCGACGTCGGCACCAATACGCAATCTCACATTCTCTCCGTCGCTCTAGACCAGATCCCGGTCAGTTCTCACAAATGTGCCCCAAATCATCAGGCGAGTGGCCGGACGTAGAGAATCTCCCCACCGGCGCTGTTGCCTCTCTGCCCCGCTCCCCTGACGCAGTTGAGCTCGTCGTCGTCGCCTCCACATGCTACGCCACCAGGTACGTGCCGCCGCACCCCCGTTGCAGCGCCAGCAGCCTGTGGAGGCCTCGCTGCCCACACCCGCCCCAACTCTAGGTCTGGCTCCGCTTGCCTCTCTCGCTCCGATTCTTCTGGCCCCGTCCCTTCATGCACAGGTCAGGTCGGTCGACCGTGCGGTGTCCACCTAATGAGGACATGAGCTCTATGCATATGACCATGCTTGGAGATAGAGGATGAGGAGATCAGCGAGGGTGTCCTAACCGAGAAGAAGGCTCAAAGCTCATCCGGTTCGAGTCACCAAGGTGGAGGCTCAAATCAAGTTCGAGCCCATCTCGGGTTCTAGGACCAGTACGTCATAAAACTGGTCACACGGGCGCGTCCGGGCTCTGTTTTCGACGATCCACATATGGATGGAAAGCTAATTAGATAAGGAAGCCAATGCAAGTGGTCTCATGTCAAAAGCCCTTCGGAATCAACAGGAATCGTCAAAACAAGTCAGCATCCAGAATCTTCCAGGGTGCTGCGACACCGTCTTTTGGTCCGTTGGGCCGTGTATCGTCTTAGAGCCCATTATGGGGCGCGTCCAGGGGGTGACATCCGGGGCTCTATAATTTGCAGCCGTCACTCTCCTTAGGGTTGGGGGTTTTATTTAGTTCTTGATTTCCTCGTGAAACAGACGTCGTTTTGCTGTAACTGTGCCACCAAGGCCGCTTGCTGTGAACTAGGGCCCCTGTTCTTGATCTTGTTCGCCCGTGGCAATTAGTCCTTTCGAATAAAGACTTGAACTCCTTCTCGTTATCATAAGCCTCATATTTATTTGTAATTTCAGATTGCGTTCATCCCGTTCTTGCTTGTGATCTCAATTCGCTTATAGGAAAGCCTTCTCGGCGAGGTTAATCGCGTTCGCGTGGTTGATAACCAACGGAGTAGTGGTGTAACGGTTGCGAGGGTCCGAATCAGTCTTGGTTCGAAGCCTAGATCGTGAACGTTGAGTCTGTAAGTGCAATCAAGTCCTATTGTAGGTTTTAGCATAGATGACCACCATATTAGAGGACTAATGAGATTTATCGAGATGACAAGCAGGGAATCGAAAAATGAGGATGATGTACAGGTTGCAGGTGTCCTAATTACAAAAGGTGGCTAGACCTAGCTCAAAGGAGGTTTAAATTCTTTTATATTTTGAAATTGAGTTTAGGGAAAGCCGTACTATTAAGAGGGATTTTAGGACAGTTGGTCAACTGTTGAACCAGATGCTCAAATTCTCAGATTTACATGCTCTCACCTAGTCAAAACAACCAACGAAATTTCACCTCAACTTACCTATTTTGGCTAGGGCGACAGTGCCGCCCTATTAAGAGTGGCAGTGCTGCCCTTAACTGACCGTTGGACCCAAGGGGTATTTATACCCTTTAGGCCTAGCCCACAACGGTCATCTACTTCACTCAGTCATTCTGCTCGAAACAGAACAGAACCAAAGCTCACCCTCTCTCCTCCATTGTTGCTCCTCCATCCCTCAAGCAAATCCTTGATTCCAACCATCAAAACTTGAGAGAAAAGGCAGCAAAACTCGATTGGAGAGCAGATCCACTGATTCCCAAAGTCTAAGAGCATTTGATTCATGTTTGGCCGGTGGTTCTAGGGTTTGTTACTCTTGGAGCTTGCTCCTAGCCAGCTAGGCATCGCCCTTGGACTTGCCAACTCGTGTGGCAGCCTTAGGAGGTTTGTAACCTCATTCTCAGAGCTAAGAAATCACCTCTCACTTCAAGAGTTCATCCTCTTGATTTGAGAACGAGGGTAAGGCAAGCCTTTGTGGCAAGCCCAAGCCTTTTGTGGCTTCCTCAACAACGTGGACTTAGGTAAACCTTTGTAGTGAGCTAAACCACAGGATAAATCTTGTGTCTCGTGTGCTTCATCTTGTTTACTTGCTGGTTTAGCTCTTTGGTAGCTAGTGTTTGGGTTTGGTTGCTCGATCCACTCGTGTGTGGAGTTTCTGTGGTATTCAGTCTTTGAACTGGATCTTATCTTTCTATTGCAGGATTAAGCAGCTAATGGGGTCAGGTTCATCTCTGTAAAATCTCAGTTGTGTTAGATTTATTTTCGAAGAGCGGTAGTGCCGCCCTGCAGGCCGGCGGTGCCGCCCTCTGTTGTGATAGATTTTTAAGTTGAATTTTTGCAGGCCTATTCACCCCCCTCTAGGCCTCCTTTATCTTCCTGTAGATCCTACAAGTGGTATCGGAGCGAGGTTGCTTCGTATACACTTCACCGCATGAAGTATGGAAGAAGGAAGAGGTTCGAGGACCGTTCATGATGTGAACTCAAGTGGTGTGCACATCGAGGATGTCGGCAGCAGCAGTGAGCTGTCCATGTCGATAGCAAGTGATGCCACCATTAAAGAAGCCAAGACCACTGATGCCGAAAGAAGAAAGACAAGAAAAGAAAGAAAAGCCACCAAGATTGCAACAAGAGAAGCTAGAGAAAAGAAGAAGGAAGAGCAGCGGCTCAAGGACAAGAAGAAGAGAAAAGAAGCTAGAAGAATCATAAGAGAGGCAAGAGTCAAGAGAAGGGCAGCAAGAGCTCAAGAGCAAGAGAAGAATGAGTATGATGCATCATCTAGTGAGCTCTCTAGTAGCTCGGATGATGGAGATGATGATGTGTCATACCATGCTTCAAAAGATAGCAAGAAGGTGAAGAGCAAGGACAAAAAGAAGGATAGCAAGGACAAGGGCAGCAACAACAACAAGAATAAATATTCCGTCGTATCCTTCAATTATTCTTATTTGTCTAACCATAACAAAAAGTCCTTTATCAATGTACCTGTGGGCAAGTTGCCTCATTTTGATAGGACAAACTTTGCCAAGTGGAAGCACTTGATGAGTGCCTATCTTGTAGGTCTTCACCCCGGTCTTTGGGAGATTGTGGTGAATGGATTGCAGCCACCGGAAAATCCCGAAGAGCCAACAAATGATGAGTTAGCTGCTGTCCATCTCAATGGCCAAGCCACAAGCATTCTTCTTAGTGCCTTGGATGGAAATGAGTACAACCGAGTGATGAATGTCAATGTTGCAAAGCAGATTTGGGACACTTTACATCTAGCACGTGAAGGTGTTGATAAAGTGAGGAAAGCAAAGATTGATTTATTGATGGCTAAGCTCAATAGGTTTGTGTTTGTTGATGGAGAGGGGCCACAAGAGATGTTTGATAGATTGATGACCTTGGTGGGCAAGATTAGAGGCTATGGATGTGATGAGCTTGATGATCACAAAGTGGTGAAGGTTATGTTGGAAGCCTACTCACCAAGAAATGAGACCGTAGTTACCTTGATTAGAGATAAGAAGAAGTTTGAACACTTCACACCAAATGATGTGCTTGGAAGATTGTTGACATTTGACATGCAAAGAGAAGAAGCCAATGAGAGGAGAAGACTTGGTGAGTTGCAAGCCAAGCTAGAAGGCTTGAAAATCAAGAAAGTAGCTCTCAAGGCCAATAAATCAAGCAATCAAGGCATTTCCAACAAGGCGAAGGGCAGCAAGCAAGCATCAACAAGTCTGCCCAAGGAAATCAAGTCAACTCCACAAAATGATGATCAAAGTTTATCCTCAAGTGAAGATGAAGATGATAGGGCTGATTACATGAAGATTGATGACGTGGCTTTGTTCATGAAGAACTATCACAAGGGGCTGAAAAGGAATGGGTATAAAATAGTGCAAAGAAGGTTTCCAAACAAGAAGAAGAGGACTTGCTACAATTGTGGCAGCACCAAACATTTCATTGCTAAGTGTCCCTATGAGAAAAAAGACAACAAAAACAAGAGGGACAACAATGAAGGCAAGCATGACACAAAAAGAGATATAAGCAAATGGGAGAGGCACACATTGGGCATGAATGGGACTCAACTAAGGAGTCAAGTGATGAGGATGTGAAGGTTGCAATTGTGGCCATTCAAAAGCCATCCTCTACACCAAGGCTCTTCAACAACATGTCCGATGATGATGACCACCACTCCATTCACATTTGTCTTATGGCAAAGGGTGAGAAGGTAAAATGAAGAGCCAAATCTCCTCCACCGTCTAGTGACATCTCTAGTAGTGAACTTAGTGATTCTAGTAATGATGAAACTAGTGATGTTGAGAAATATGCTAAATTGACTAAAAATTTGGATCCTAAAACCAAGCTCTTCATCACAAATCTAATGGAGGAATTAGAAAGTGTCAAAGCCGAGCTAGCTGATAGAGATGAAAATCTTGAGGAAACCAAAAAGATGTATATTGGCTACAAGAAAGCTCTTGAGTTAGAGAGGAGTGAGGTGGACTCTTTGAACAAGGCCTTGGCCAAAGAACAAAGAGAACATGCTCTCCCAAAGAAGGCAAATATTGCACTCAATGACAAGTATTGTGTCTTAGTTGAAAAGCACAACAAACTTGAGGAGCAATATAATCTTCTATGGGAGAGCACCCCACTGCCCTCTAACACAAATGACATTTCTATTCCCTCCATTAGCCAAGGGTGTGGAAAATGCTATAATCTTGACTTAAATGTTTATTCCACTAACCTTGCAAATATGGAGGTTATGAAAAAGGAGATTGCTAGGCTCAATGCTATGTTAGGCAAAAGGTGCATGGAAGGCAAGAAATCTACTGGTGGCAAAGTTGAACAACCAAAGAGGCCGCAATACAAAGATGGAAGAAATCCACACATCAAGGATGGGCTTGGGCACACTCATGAAGGTAAAACCAATGGGAGAAAGGTAATCAATGGATATGAGTGTGTTCAGTTCATGAGCAAAGGGCAGGAATGTATAGATAGGTCTGCACAAATGGTGGCACAAAGCCAGCCTAGAGCAGCACCCCCACAGAAAAGGGAAGACCACCTCCTCCTCCTCTGCTCATGTCAAGCCCAAGAAGGTGTCTCATCCTGAGTAGGTTGTCCAGAAACCAAAGAAATCTATCTGGGTCACTCCAAATAGATATGCTTATCAACCAAAGGCAAAAACACCTCAACAATATTTGAATTCTAACTTTGTTTTGCAGCACAACAGCAAGGGGAAGTGTTTGCCAAGTTTGTTGGCAATGGTCGAAATATTTATCTTAATACTTTCATTTGGGTTTCTAAAGTTCTTATGACTAACGTGCAAGGCCCCAATAATATTTGGGGACCTAAAACTAGGAACTAAACTTGTGTTGTAGGCATACTCCTCCGGTGGGTCAAGTTGGGTACTTGACAGCGGCTGTACAAATCATATGATTGGAGAAAGGAGTATGTTCTCATCATACTCCCCAACTATAAATTCAGATGAGAATATCATATTTGGTGACAATTCAAAAGAGGGTGTGATCAGACTTGGTAAAGTAGCTATTACACTTGATCATTCAATTACAAATGTCTTACATGTTGATTCCTTGAAGTTCAATCTGCTATCCGTCTCTTAATTATATGAGATGGGCTACAAATGTCTCTTCACGGATAAGGGTGTGGAAGTCTCTAAGAGGGAGGATTCCTCTATTGTCTTTACGGATCGCCTCAAGAACAAGCTTTACCTAGTTGATTTCAGCAAAAG
Organism: Miscanthus floridulus; assembly: GCF_019320115.1. Lineage (NCBI taxonomy): Eukaryota > Viridiplantae > Streptophyta > Magnoliopsida > Poales > Poaceae > Miscanthus > Miscanthus floridulus. The sequence continues at coordinate 70,311,189 of NC_089596.1, read as the reverse complement.
TAAAGCTAAGCTTGAGACCTATTTAGTGGCAAAATCTAGTATGGGTTGGCTATGGCATCGCCGACTAGCTCATGTTGGGACAAGGAACTTGGCCAAACTTCTAAAAGACAACCACATCCTTGGACTAACCAATATTCAATTTGAGAAAGACAGGATTTGTAGTGCTTGCCAAGCCGGAAAGCAAGTAGGTGTACCTCACCCACCAAAGAGCATCATGACCACCACACAACCGTTGGAGTTGATTCACATGGATCTCTTTGGACCGGTCGCCTACCTAAGCATCAGGGCTAATAAATATGGTCTAGTTATTGTTGATAATTATTCCCGTTTCACTTGGGTGTTCTTTGTTTATGATAAGTCCTAGGTGCAAGAGAAAGTCAAGATATTTGTGAGAAGGGCACAAATGAAGTTCGGTCTTCCTATCAAGAAGATAAGAAGTGACAGTGGGACTGAATTCAAGAACACTCTAGTTGAAGAGTTTCTTGATGATGAGGGCATCAAGCATGAGTTTTTAACTCCTTACACCCCTCAACAAAATGGTGTAGTAGAGAGGAAGAACCATACACTTCTTGATATGGCAAGGACAATGCTAGATGAGTACAAGACGTCGGACCTCTTTTGGAGTGACGCTATCAACACTGCTTGCCATGCCATCAACCGCCTCTACTTACATAAGAAACTCAAGAAGACTTCATATGAGCTTCTAACCGGTAACAAACCAAAGGTGTCATACTTTAGAGTGTTTGGGTGCAGGTGTTTTATACTTAACAAAAGATCCAAAACCTCTAAATTCACACCTAAAGTTGATAAAGGCATTCTTCTTGGTTATGGATCAAATGAGCATGCCTATCGTGTCTTCAACAAAACCATGGGTAGAGTTGAAGTCACTGTAGATGTGACATTTGATGAATCTAATGGCTCTCAAGTGGAGCAAGTTGATTCAAGTGTTGTAGAAAAGGAGGATCCACCATGTGAGGCAATCAAGCAAATGGCTATAGGCGACATTAGGCCACAAGATGATCGAGCCACTGACGATGAGGATCCTCAGGCCATTGCTGCACAAATTTCCACTGACGTACTCCATCGACAAGGGCAACACTCACCTGCTGAAAATCAACAGGGCGGCAATGCCACCCCTGAGGGCGGCAGTGCCACCCCATCCACCTCAGCAGCAGCTCCTTCAGCTCCTACTCCACCACTTCAAGGGCTCAACTTGGAGCCTATCTTTGAACAAGAAGAAGCTAAATGTCTAGAAGAAGAACAAGGAGGTGTTGAGCATCCAAGGCTACGTCAAACTATACAACGGGATCACCCCGTTGACAACATCTTTGGGAGCATTCGAAAGGGGGTAACAACTCGTTCATATTTAGCAAATTTTTATCAATGTTACTCGTTTGTTTCCTCTTTGGAACCTCTCAAGGTAGAACAAGCACTTGGAGATCCGGATTAGGTCATGGCCATGCAAGAAGAGCTCAACAACTTTGAGAGAAATTAAGTGTGGAACTTGGTGGAAAGGCCCAATACCAATGTCATTGGTACCAAGTGAGTCTTCCACAACAAGCAAGATGAAAATGGCGTGGTGACAAGGAACAAGGCAAGATTGGTGGCCCAAGGCTTCACTCAAGTAGAGGGCTTGGACTTTGAAGAAACATATGCACCGGTGGCAAGACTTGAAGCAATTCGAATGCTTCTAGCCTTTGCTGCCCATCATGACTTCAAGCTGTACCAAATGGATGTCAAGAGTGCATTCCTTAACGGCCCAATACAAGAGTTGGTGTATGTGGAGCAGCCACCGGGGTTTGAAGATCTCAAGTTCCCCAACCATGTCTATAAACTTCAAAAGGCGCTCTATGGGCTTAAGCAAGCACCAAGAGCATGGTATGAATGCCTTAAGGAATTCTTGCTTAAATAAGGCTTTGAAATAGGCAAAGCTGACCCTACACTCTTTACTCACAAAGTTGGAAATGATATATTTGTGTGCCAAATATATGTCGATGACATAATATTTGGTAGTACTAACCATGTGTATTGTGAGGAGTTTAGTAGGATCATGACTAAGAGATTTGAGATGTCCATAATGGGTGAGATGAAGTTCTTCCTTGGATTTCAAATCAAGCAAATGAAGGAAGGGACATTCATTAGCCAAACCAAGTACACCCATGATATGCTAAAAAAGTTTGACATGGTGAATGCCAAGCCTATCAAAACTCCCATGCCAACCAATGGACATCTTGATCTAAATGAAGAAGGAAAAGCCGTGGACATGAAGGTATATCGCTCCATGATCAACTCTCTACTTTACTTATATGCATCTAGGCTAGACATAATGCTTAGTGTGTGCATGTGTGCTAGATTTTAAGCCAACCCGAAAGAGTGTCATTTAGTGGCTGTTAAAAGAATCTTAAGATATTTAGTACACACTCCTAACCTTGGCTTGTGGTATCCCAAGGGCTTCAAGTTCAATCTACTTGGCTATTTGGATTCCGATTATGCCGGTTGCAAGGTAGATAGAAAAAGCACTTTGGGGACATGTCAATTCCTTGGACGGTCCTTAGTGTCTTGGAGTTCAAAGAAGCAAAATTGTGTAGCCCTTTCCACCACTGAGGCCGAGTATGTTGCAGCCGGTGCATGTTGTGCTCAACTACTTTGGATGAGGCAAACCCTTCATGATTTCGGATGTCAATTCACCAAAATCCCACTCTTGTGTGACAATGAAAGTGCTATAAAGCTTGCAAACAATCCCGTAAGCCACTCAAGAACCAAACATATAGACATCCGACATCACTTCCTTAGAGACCACGAAACCAAAGGAGATATCGAAATTCGTCATGTGAGCACCGAAAAACAACTAGCCGATATCTTCACTAAGCCTCTCGATGAGTCAAGGTTTTATGCTTTACGTAGTGAGCTAAATATACTTGATTCTCATAACATGGTTTGAAATATGGCACACCTCGGTTTGACAACCTAGCGACATAGGAAAATGATTTAAAAAGATATTATATTGTGTTTCAAAACCATTTCAAAAGGCCAACTAAGTGTCATGACCATTGTCTTTATTGTTGATTGCTTACTGGTCATGATATTTAGATAATATATATCCATATCTGAAATAAAGGAGGTCGTAAAGTTTTAGCGTAATCCCTACAAAATTGGTAAGGTGGCAGTGCCGCCCATAATGGTCGGCAGTGCCGCACTCTGAATTTTGACTGGGTTGCGGGGCCCATTTTCTTCTATCTATTCCATTCTCTGGCCCCCGACCCAACTCTTTCCTTCTCTCCCAGCCGACGTCGACGCCCGTGCATCTCTCTCTTTCTCTCTCAAGCATGCACCATCGCCGTTCTTTGCGGTCTGCCACCCCGGTAGTGCCGCCCCTGCAGCTGGCTAAGTCTCCTCATCACTGGCCCCCTGTAGGTAGCTCCTGGCCGAGCCCTTTCTCCTCTTCTCCCTCCATTCCATCATTTTGGAAGCAAGATGGACCAAGGAAAAAGGAAGGTGATGTCAACTAAGCAAAAGGTCAAGAGAGGCTAAGGACAGGCAAGCTATATTCCCAGTGACAGAAATCTTGATGAAGACCTTGCTGAAGAAGAAAGAATTCAGAGGATGGGAAGGACCATTCATGTGTGGCCTGATTCTCATCTACACATTTTAGAGTCTGATAGCAGCTACATGAGAGAAAACACTGATGGGTTCAACCTCAATCCTCCCCAAAATAGTGACAATCATATAGTTCTTGATTATTCCATGAGTTGGAAGAAGACAGGTGAAGCTAGAGAGATTGATCCTTACTCCTCTAATAGGTCCAGTGGCATTGATTATAGATTTTGGAATGCTTTCCAATCTGATTTTTATGCCACAGCCATCCTGTCTAAGCCAAAGGGCAAGATCAGCAAGATGCAGTACATTGATTTTGGTAACTTGCAGAGCAGGGATGATCATGAGTTTGCTGCAGCCATCAAGACCTGTGACCGCTTTGAGATGACAGATATCATGAGTTTGAGGCATGATTGGAACAAGGAGATTCTTGCATAGTTCCATGCCACTTACTATTGAAACAGGGAAGTGGATGAGCTTCATTGGATGACTGATGGGCGACATTATCGCATTGATTTTTTCACCTTCTGTCGTATTCTTGGTTTTGGACACATCCACAGGGGATATGAGAGGATTCATAATGTACGTATCTTAAGCCAGTGGAAGTAAGCTTCATGTGGGAGAATCAAAATCTTGCAGTTCCTGATTGGTCAAGGACCAAGCTCAAGAGCTTCTATTACATCATGAATAATCTTTTTAGGATCACTCTTAACCCCAAAGATAATGCAACAGATTTGAATGGCTGCATCACTAATGTGTTGTCTAGGTTTCCCAGTAATGAAAAGTTTAATATTCCAAGGTTTATTTGGATTGAGCTAGCATATGCCATGGATGATGGGAAGAGATCTTTGCCCTATGCTCCTTACCTCATGTTTGTGATTGAGAGAGTGACTAGCATGTGGTTCCCTAAGGATTGTGAGCACACTGTTTACAAGATCAAAAAGGCCCATGGTGGCTTAGGGGGACTTGGGTCAGCTACTTAGCGCACTTGTTCTGGAGGACATGGAGATAGTGGGGCAGCAGGCTTTCACTCTTCTGGAGCTGCACATAGAGATATTCCTAAGCCATCCAGGGCTAGGGAACAAAAGAAAAGGTCAAAGTGGGGGAAGATGAGTGCATGGATGAAGGCAATCTTTGCTCATTGTGCATATGCTTCACAGACTGCTTATGAGGATAGAATGAAAAATAGGGAAGCAATGAGGCATGCTAGGGAAATGGTGGGGCTACCACCCCTTCCACCAGTGCAGTCACCACCATAGTTTCCTAACTTACCTCGCCTTTCTTCCTCTGATGAGGAGCAGGATCAGCCACATAAGTACCATTATGAATAGCCAGATGATCAGCAGTATGGGCACTCATATGAGTCATTCAGTCAGTACTATGGGTACCCACAGGGGCAGCATTTTGAGCAGCCCCCAAGGCAGCAGGACCTTGGTGCAGAGATTCACTCCACAGAGGCCGATCCACAGGTTCAGGCAGCCTTGTTTTGCACATATTCTAGGAGACCGCGTCCTTCGACGGATCAGCCAGGTCCTTCTACTTCTGCTGGTGCATCTCCTCCATGACGTTCAGCACGCTTCACTTCACACACCCACGTCGCAGGATGTGCCCACGTTGACTCCGACAGTGAAGAGTGACTTTTCTTCTTTTTCTTCTTTTTTTGGTACTTGATGCCAAAGGGGGAGAAAATTAGAGGGGTCAACAGATTTTTGACACCATGAGTTCTCTGCAGCTACGCTTTATGTCCAGATCCTATGAGAGTAGTTGTTAGGTTGTGAGTTTGAGAGTCGCTCAAAACTCTATTTTATGAAATAAGCTACTTTATGACTTAATTTGTTTCAGATATGGACATGTATTCATGGTTACTGTTTTAGCTTGTCATATTCTGAGTTTAGATTGTGTTATATTCATATGATCTGCTGTAGGAACCTGATTGCTACCTGATCGATATAGTTAGGATGGCAGTGCCACCCTATGCTGTATCAGCCAGGGTCTTATGTGCTTGAACTGATATAACCTGTCATATGCATCACGTTTATTCCTGTGACACTTTGTTCAGCACCCCACAGCAGGCATGGATGTAGGGGGAAGTTCCCATCACACCTAAAATGTGAATCATGGCCTTTCATGCTAAATTGAGAATTCAAATCTCTATTCACATATTTAGGGGGAGGCTCCTACACCCATAGTTCGAAAATCTCAGTTTAGATTTCATATCTTTTGTAAGCTCTAATTGAGTTGTCATCAATCACCAAAAAGGGAGAGATTATAAGTGCAATCAAGTCCTATTATGGGTTTTGGCATAGATGACCACCAAATTAGAGGACTAATGAGATTTATTGAGATGACAAGCAGGAAATCAAAAAATGAGGATGATGTACAAGTTGCAGGTGTCCTAATTATAAAAGGTGACTAGACCTAGCTCAAAGGAGATTTAAATTCTTTTATGTTTTGAAATTGAGTTTAGGGAAAGCCGTACTATTAAGAGAGATTTTAGGACAGTCGGTCAACTGTTGAACCAGATGCTCAAATTCTCAGATTTACATCCTCTCACCTAGTCAAAATAGCCAGCCAAATTTCACCTTAACTTACCTATTTTGGCTAGGGCGGTAGTGTCGCCCTGTTAAGAGCGTTAGTGCCGCCCTTAACTGACCGTTGGACCCAAGGAGTATTTATACCCTTCAGGCCCAGCCCACAACGGTCATCTACTTCACTCAGTCATTCTGCTCAAAATAGAACAGAACCAAAGCTCACCCTCTCTCCTCCATTGTTGCTCCTCCATCCCTCAAGCAAATCCTTGATTCCAACCATCAAAACTTGAGAGAAATGGCAGCAAAACTTGATTGGAGAGCAGATCCACTGATTTCCAAAGTCTAAGAGCATTTGGTTCATGTTTGGCCAGCGGTTCTAGGGTTTGTTACTCTTGGAGCTTGCTCCTAGCCGACTAGGCGTCGCCCTTGGACTTGCCAACTCGTGTGGTAGCCTTGGGAGGTTTGTAACCTCATTCTCAGAGCTAAGAAATCACCTCTCACTTCAAGAGTTCATCCTCTTGATTTGAGAACGAGGGTAAGGCAAGCCTTTGTGGCAAGCCCAAGCCTTTTGTGGCTTCCTCAACAATGTGGACTTAGGTAAACCTTTGTAGTGAGCTGAACCATGGGATAAATCTTGTGTCTCGTGTGCTTTATCTTGTTTACTTGCTGGTTTAGCTCTTTGGTAGCTAGTGTTTGGGTTTGGTTGCTCGATCCACTCGTGTGTGGAGTTTCTGTGGTATTCAGTCTTCGAACTGGATCTTATCTTTCTATTGCAGGATTAAGCAGCTAATGGGGTCAGATTCATCTCTATAAAATCTCAGCTGTGTTAGATTTATTTTCGAAGAGCGGCAGTGCCGCCCTGCAGGCCGATGGTGCCGCCCTCTGTTCTGACAAATTTTAAGTTGAATTTTTACAGGCCTATTCACCCCCTCTAGGCCTCCTTTATCTTCCTGTAGATCCTACAGAGTCTCCACCAACCGACGCTATCGTACCTATCGGAAGATCAGGCCTTGTCTACATCAAATGGTATCAGAGACCTTGTTGCCCGTTAGGTATACTTTTATTTTCCCTTTTAGATTGTTTACTATTTTTGTTTTATCTATAGTCCACAAAAAGCAAAATATATATATATACACCACCTCCAATAGCCTCGTTGTGCCGTGCAATTTTGTCTCTGTTTCACGCTGTTGAGTGTGTGTCCTAGGGTAAGTTCTGGTTGCTGGTTTTAGATTGTTTTTAGTCTAGTTTGTGTCTTTTCCTTTGTTGTTCATCATAATCCGTGAACACCCTCAAATCTTGTTGTGTTTCCATTGTATCCATCAAACCCTAGTCCATGCCATCTAATTTGTTACACTTATCTTCACTATTTGCATCTATCCATAGCCGCCGCAATAAATTTTGCGCGCATTGTTCCCGTTTTATCCTCTAATTCGGAGTCAGTTCTCAAAACTGGTCTAGTTTTCGCATACAAACTCGGATTTCGATGTTCCATATATCAAAATTGATCAGAATTTTTTTTGGATCTGTTCGTCCCTGGCTTTGCCAGGTTTGGAAAATTTTATTTTGGTCAAAAACTGATTACAAGATCCTCTTTTCGTGGTCACAAGCTTTTTGTCAATTTTGAGCATGTCTTCTGAATTTTTCACAGGCCACGCTTTCACTTGTTTAAGCTCATATTTTCTGTGGTTACTTCTTTTGTGCTCCTAAGTGAAAAAAAGATCAAAAAAATAAAAAGAAAAAGTCAAAGAATCCCAAAAAAACAACAACAGCCCAAAAATAGAGAAAAAAAGAGAGGGGCAAAAGTGGAACAATATCTAGAGGAGCACATAGAGAGCGCCATTTGAGCTATGTTTGCGTGTGCTGATTTCCGCCTTGTTTCTAATCATATTCCTACTGTTCACATCACTTGATACATCTGGTACTTGGAACGTTAATAGGCTAGCAACTAAGACAAGCACTCGGGATACTTATTCAGCTTTGCTATTCAGTTGCCAATATTGCTATTCCTTGCTACTATATTATGCCTGTCCAAGCTCCATTTTCTTCTAACCAAGTACAGGTTCGCCTTGCAACTATTACACTCAAGCTATAATGGTATCACAGTCACCGACCGATTGCACCGCCTATTGCTTTGGTAAGAACACTTGTAAGACTGTGGTAAGACGCTTGAGAGTGTGTGACTTTACTCCTTGACTACATCCTATAGTAGCTGATAGGAAAATACATACTTGTGTGTTTTCTTGTTTGATGCTAATAATGACAGGTTACAACAGGTACCGATATGAGACATCAATAATGTATGAGCCACGCACTATTGCTGCTACACCTCCTCCCGCAGGTCAATCTATTCTTTCTTCCCCGCCTACTTATGATGGTATTGATGCTGATGAGTACATTGAGTGGGAAACTAAAATAGTTAATATTTTTGCACAAAGTTATATGTGCGAATGGAGGAAAATTAAAAATACAACTGGTGTTTTGAGACAATCTGCATCAACTTGGTGAGAGTCTTTAAGTTTTTTAGATAAACCTCACACATGGAATGATACGAAAGATCTTATGAGAGAAAATTTTGTTAATCCATCTCTTGTAATTAATTCAAATAATGAGGTGCATCAACTAGATCAATCTCTTGTTATTCCTCCTGCTATCCCTAACCTTTTGTAGGGCAATGTACAAAAGAGCGAGGATGACGAGACAGAAAATGAGATGCTCACAGCCTCATGTGACAATTCAGAACCATCAACTATTACTCCTACTGAACATGAGAGCAAAGGTAATGCCCATGATGCTAAACTCATGTAAGGTGAGAGTTCTCTTGATGTGCTGAATTTTTCCACCAATCATGCTATGATAGAGCAAATTTTAGTAGAGCCTTCGCTTGATTTACCTTTGTCACAAGATGATTTGCTTGATGTTCCTTGTGACAAAGATGACTTGCATGATGATATTTATGTTATACCCATGCAATCATTGAAGAATGATCATGCTATATGTGTGCTGAAATCGAACACTTGTGCTGACAATAAACTTGTTATTCATAATGCTAGTGAAGTTGATGAGCTAAAATTATTGTCTTCTTTAAATACTTTGGGTTACATTGAATTTGGTGTTCCATGTAATCTTAGTTCTTTAGAGGAGAAACTTATGCATATGCTGATTTGTCATAGTTCTCTAGACATAGATATCATGTTTTTGTCAAATATAACAACCAAGAACAATATGTAATACAACGAGTTTACATTTGTACAAATCCGAATTCTCCTTTTGTTGTGCAAAGTAATGACCAACTAGAGGACAGTAAAATCAACACTGTGGTTATGCCATATTCCTCTAGTTTTGCTTTTCGAACACAAGTGGAATCCAAAGAAAGGGAGCATATATTTCTTATTAGTACTAATCTTTTGCATGATAGTATTGGTAAAGATCGTGTGTATTTCAATTGAGCAGACTACATGTCTGTAGGACAAAACAAGCTACAAACCTAGACATGTGGTCATATTCTTTCTCACAATATTTGTAAGGAAAATGGACCCTTGGCCCATTTACTTTGGATTTTGGTGTTTGATGACTAACACAACCAAATTAGACTAATGAATTTGCAAGTGTTTATTTTGTAGTTCAATAGGGTGCAAGACGTGACTTGGACGAAGGCGACGTGGTGATCCGATGATCAACACCTTAAGAAAGACCTTAGAAGCACAAGAGAAGACTCAAGATATTAAGCAAAGTCGAAGCATGAAGATTGGAACCAAGCCATATGCAAGATCGTGAAGAGATGAGCTCACTGTGGTGACCAGACGCTGGACCGGACGCTAGACAAGTGACCGGACGCTATGACCAGACGCTAGGCAAGTGGCTCGGCAGATAGGAGACCAGATACTGAACGGATGCTGGCGGCAACCGACCGAACGTAGGACAGCAGCGTCCGATCGAGTACAGTAAGGTTCCAGAGCGGCAAATCTGTGACCGGACGCGTCCTGTGGCAGGCGACCGGACGCTGGCCAGCGTCCGACCAGTATATTGCCGGCTCAATGGTTGGGATGACCAGATGCGTCCGGTCAGTAGCAGAATTGCAGGAGTTCAACCCCAACGACTACTTTCTCAGTGGGGCTTATAAATACAACCCCCAACCGGCCATTTGAGCGTAGTGGAGCTAAGGAAACATACCAAGGGTGTTGATACACCATTTTAGTGATCTCCACTTGCATAGTGCTTAGTGTTTCATTAGGTGATTAGCGTAGGTGCTTTGCGAAGTGCTTAGGTTGATTAGACCACCGCTTATGCGCTTGCTCTAGGTTTAGGACTAGTGTTTAGTGAGGTTTGCATACCTCTTACCACCCGGTGCTTGCGAGCACCATTGTTGTACATCGGAGGGGCTTGAAGTCTTGTGAGATCACACCAACCGCGTGTGTGGTGTGGCCGTCACCGTGTACCGGAGGGAACAAGGCCTGCGGCGTTTTGGCCGGAAGCTTGATAGTGAAGACGGTAGGGAGCTCCGGGAGAGGCTTGCCGGAAGGTATGTCAGAGACCCACTTGCGCGTGGGGAAGGCCTGAGGCTATCCATGGAGTTACCTGACCGGGAGCTTGGCCCTTGCGAGGGATTCCTTGCGAGGGGCTCCAACGAGGACTAGGGGGAAGCTTGCGCGCTTCTCGATACCTTGGTAAAAATACCGGAGTCATCGATGAGAGTTTGCATATCTCTACCTTGCTCTTTAGCTTCCGCATTTACATTGATTACTTTACTACGTTTGCGGTAGAGATAGCAATACACTAGCAAAACCGTAGTTGCACATTTAGATAGTTTATCTTTTGCATAGGTTTTGCTAAGGTTAGAAAAAGAGGCCATAGTTAAGAGTTAGAATTTTTAAGTTGCCTAATTCACCCCCCCTCTTAGGCGTCATGGTCCCTTCAATTGGTATCAGAGACGGTTGGCTCAATTTGGACCTTTGGCTTAACCGCCGTTGAGCCGATGCTATTTAGAGTGGTTGGGATGGATACCGCTAGGCCTCCGCACTTTGACGGCACTAACTTCCCATACTATAAAGCTAGAATGGCTTGCCACCTTGAGGCGGTTGATTTGGGTGTATGGAGAGTCACTCGTGATGGGATGAAACCCATCAAAAATCTCGAAAAACCCACAAAGAGTGATGAAAAAGGAATGCACTTCAATGCTAGAGGTAAAAATTGCTTGTTTGAATCACTTAGTATGGATGTTTTTAACCAAGTATTCACTTTAAATACGGCACATGAAATTTGGTTAAAACTCCAAGAGCTCCATGACGGCACAAGAAATGTCCATGAGCAAAAACATTGTCTAGCAAAGCAAAACTATGATTCCTTTACTATGAATAATAATGAGCTTGTGGTAGCAGCCGGAGAGCATATCCGCCCCTACTTGTCTTATTTGCTGGGGCTGACAGATCTAATTGGCCGGAGAGCAAACCCACTATGAATAATAATGAGCTTGTGCTAATGAGATGTATTCTCGTTTAAATGTTCTTGTAGAGGAAGTCAATGGGCTTGGACTTACTCAAATGTCACCATCCGACGTTGTGAGAAAGATCTTGAGTGTCCTCCCCATTGACAAATATAGGCACATCGTGACCATGCTACATCAAGGTGATCTTTCCGCCACTACACCGACACAAATCTTGGGAAAGATCAATGCTCATGAGATGTACATGCACATCACCCCACAAGATGGCTCATCCTCTACAAAGAAGAAAGGGAAGGACTTAGCATTCAAAGCTAGCCAAGATAAGGGCAAAGCAAGACTTGAGTATGAGAGCTCAAGTGATGAAGAAGATGATGAAGAAAGTCTTGCCCTCATGGTGAAGAAGACCGCCAAGATGCTAAAGAAGCTAAACAAAAGTGGCATCAAGTTTGATGGCAAGAAGAAGAAGTTCTTCACTAGCTCAAGAAGAAAGCCAATCTCTGAGATGGATTGCTACAATTGTGGCAAACTTGGCCATCTTGCTCATCAATGCACAAAGCCCAAGAAAGTCAAGTTCAAGAACAAGAACAAGGGCAAGAAAGATGACTCAAGCAATGAAGAAGAAGATGAAAAGAAGAAGAACAAGCCATATAAGAAGAGAGATGGCAAGAAGAGAGACTTCCACAAGAAGAAGAGTGGAAAGGCCTATATTGTCGGTGATTGGCTCACGGACATTGATTCGTCTAGTGGATCATCCGATGATGATAGTGACAATGAGAAGGTGACCGCCATAGCTATTTATCTCTCATCTTCACCGCCACCACCGCCATCATCCTCTACATACCTATGCCTTATGACCAAGGGTGAACGCAAGGTAACTAATAATGATGATAGTAGTGATGATGAGCAAGCTAGTGATGATGATAGCGATAGCGATGATGATGATGATTCACCTTCATATGATGATCTTGTTAAAATATTAAGACAATACACTAAGATCATTAGAAAGAGTAGAGCTAAAAATGAAAAACTAGATGCTAAGAATGATTCACTTTTAGCAAATGTGATACAATAGAAAAGGCTAATGTTGAGCTTAAAGAAGCAAATGATGCTATGTCATCCAAACTCAAGGAGCTCAAATCTTCTAAGAAAGAGCTTAAGGATAAACATGATAAACTTGAGTGGGTGCACAATGAGCTCATCACTAGTCACAACAAGCTAAAAGATGAGTATACAACTCTTAAGATCAATCATGATACTCTTGTTATTGCTCAAGAATTCTTACCAAATGAGCCACATGATGCTACTAACTATGTTGTTAAGATTGATATAGCTACATCATGTGATGATTTGATTGATGAGAGCATTGAGCAAGGATATAGTGGCAAAGGCAAGCAAGTGGTTGAGTGCAATGACTATGATGAGTATGTTAAGCTCAAGAGTGATAATGAGAAGCTCATGAAAGATCTTGAAGAGATGAAAAGCCACAACATCATTGTGCTAGAAACTCTTGATCATGACAAAGAATTGATCCTTGAGAATAAGAAGCTCAAAGAAGAAAACAAGAAGCTCAAGGAAGAAAATAACAATGATGTTCTCAAGGAAGAGAACAAGAAGCTCAAGATAGAGAAAGAACATCTCAAGGTGGGATTGAGCAAGTTTGCTAGAGGCAAGCATCTCTAAAGTGAGCTACTCATGAACACCGTCATGAAGATGGATAGAAGTGGCATTGGATATGTGGCAAGTATAGAGAAGAAGAAGGCTCAAGTTCAACAACAACAATCAAAGTCAAAGCCAAAGCCAAAGAGATGTTTTGAGTATGGACAAGAAGGCCACTTTGCTCATGAGTGTCAAACTCTACCGCCACAACCCTTGCCCAAGCATGCTAGACCCTTTACCTTCAATGCTCACTACATGCTTAGAAAGGACTCTAGTGGAAAGATGAAAGTCATGTTCTTAGGTCCCCCTAACAAGAATAGGCCTAAGAAAATTTGGGTGGCTAAGTCACTTATTGAGAAGATGAACGGCCCTCAACAAGTTTGGATTCCTAAAGCTTGAATCTCTTGTGTGTAGGTGAACTACAAGACCGGTGGAAGTCATTGGGTTATTGATAGTGGTTGCACTCAACATATGACCGGTGATCCTCGTATGTTCACCTCACTAGATGAAGAGGTAGATGGACAAGAGAAAATAACATTTGGAGATAACTCAAAGGGCAAGGTTAAAGGATTGGGCAAAGTGGCAATATCAAATGATCATTCCATCTCCAATGTGCTCTATGTTGCTTCATTGAGCTTCAACTTGCTATCCGTTGGGCAATTGTGTGATCTTGGCTTCCAATGCTTGTTCACCGAGAAGGAGGTTGTTGTATCCAAGGTAGATGACAATCAAGTGATATTCAATGGATTTAGATACAACAACTTATATCTAGTTGACTTCACCTCCGAAGATGCAAATTTGAAGACTTGCCTATTCACCAAAACAACACTTGGGTGGCTATGGCATAGAAGACTTGCTCATGTTGGGATGAGCTCACTCAAGAAGCTTATAAAGAATGATTTGGTGAGAGGGTTGAAGGATGTGAAGTTTGAGAAGGACAAGCTTTGTAGTGCATGTCAAGCCGACAAGCAAGTTGCAAACACTCATCCAACCAAAGCCTTCATGTCAACCACAAGAGTGCTAGAACTCCTACACATGGATTTATTTGGACCAACAACATACAAGAGTTTGGGAGGGAATCTCTATTGTCTTGTGATTGTGGATGACTATTCAAGGTATACATGGGTGTTCTTCCTTCATGACAAATCCGACGTTGCATCTTGCTTCAAAAAGTTTGCCAAGAGAGCACCAAATAAATTTGAAGTGAAGCTCAAGAAAATTAGAAGTGATAATGGCAAAGAGTTTGACAACACAAACATTGAAGCTTATTGTGATGAAGTTAGAATCAAACATGAAGTCTCCGCAACTTATACTCCTCAACAAAATGGTGTAGTTGAGAGGAAGAACTAGACTTCGATCACTCTTGCAAGGACAATGCTAGATGAGTACAACACCCCCGAAGCTCTATGGGCGGAAGCAATCAACACCGCATGTTATGCATCCAACCGCCTATTCCTTCAAAAGTTCCTTGGCAAGACACCTTATGAGTTGCTCAATGGGAAGAAGCCGGACATCTCCTTCTTTAGGGTGTTTGGTTGCAAATGCTACATCTACAAGAAGCAGCAACACCTAGGGAAGTTCCAAAGATGTTGTGATATTGGTTTTCTTGTTGGTTACTTATCAAAGTCCAAAGCATATAGAGTATTTAATCATGCCACCGGCTTGGTGAAGAAACATATGATGTAGAATTTGATGAATCTAATGACTCCCAAGGAGCACATGAGAATCTTGATGATGTAGGTGATGAACCATTGAGGGAGGCTATGAAGAACATTACGGTTGGAGACATCAAGCCTAAAGATGATGAAGATGATGTACGAGTGATAAATCCACCCTCTTCATCAAATGCACCACAAGATGGCGAAAAAGATGGGAGAGTAGAAAATGAAGACACTCATGTCTCCTATGAGTAAATGGTGGTACAAGCACAAGATGTTGATGCTCCACAACCTCCTCCTCAAGTGGTCAATAGAAGAAACACACCTCTCCTACAAGATCATCCACAAGATCTCATCATAGAGAGTCCATCAAAGGGTGTAATGACTCGATCTCAAAAACTTACTTCATTTATTGCTTATCACTCTTTTGTCTCTTGCTATGAGCCCACCAAGGTGGAAGAAGCTCTAAAAGATCCAGATTGGATCAATGCCATGCATGAAGAGTTGAACAACTTCACTCGCAATGAAGTTTGGACTCTTGAAGAGCGACCAAAAGGTGCAAGAGTCATTGGAACAAAGTGGGTGTTCCGCAACAAGCAAGATGATCAAGGTGTTGTTGTGAGAAACAAGGCAAGACTAGTTGCAAAGGGGTTCTCTCAAGTTGAAGGTTTGGATTTTAGAGAGACCTTTGCACCGGTTGCAAGATTAGAAGCCATCCGTATCCTTCTAGCATATGCATCACATCATGAAATGAAACTATATCAAATGGATGTGAAAAGTGCATTTTTAAATGGCTTTATTAATGAACTAGTCTATGTTGATCAACCTTCCGGGTTTGAAGACCCTAGATATCCTAATCATGTTTATAGGTTGTCCAAGGCACTATAGGCTTAAGCAAGCCCCAAGAGCTTGGTACGAGCACCTTCGGGACTTCCTCATTGAGAAGGGCTTCACCATTGGGAAGGTCGACACCACACTATTCACCAAGAAGCTTGATGGGCATATCTTCATTTGTCAAGTATATGTTGATGATATCATCTTTGGATCATCAAATGAAGACTCATGCAAAGAATTTGGTGAATTGATGTCGAAGGAGTTCGAGATATCCAAGATTGGTGAGCTTACATTCTTTCTTGGTTTTCAAGTCAAGCAAATGAAAGAAGGCATCTTCATCTCTCAAGAGAAATACACAAAAGATCTTCTCAAGAGATTCAAGATGGATGAATGTAAGCCAATCAAGACACCAATACCTACCAATGGACATCTCGACCTAGATGAGGGAGGTAACCCGGTTGATCAAACTCTTTACCGTTCTATGATTGGTAGCTTGTTATATTTAACCGCATCTAGGCCCGACATCATGTTTAGTGTGTGTATGTGTGCTAGATTTTAAGCTAATCATAAGGAAACACATTTAATAGCCGTAAAACGAATCCTTAGGTATCTTAAGCACACACCAAGCATTGGCCTTTGGTATTCTAAAGGAGCTATATTTTAATTAGTTGGCTATTCCGATTCGGATTACGCCGGATGCAAAGTTGATAGAAAAAGCACATCTGAAGGGTGCCATTTGCTTGGTAGATCACTTGTGTCTTGGTCCTCCAAGAAACAAAATAGTGTGGCTTTGTCCACCGCCGAAGCGGAATACATTGCCGTGGGTGCTTGTTGTGCACAAATTTTATACATGAAACAAACTTTGCTAGACTATGGTGTAGTTCTAGAAAAAGTACCTCTTTTGTGCGACAATGAAAGTACGGTAAAACTTGCAAATAATCCGGTTCAACACTCTCGCACCAAGCACATAGATATTCGCCATCACTTTCTAAGAGATCATGTTGCTAAAAATGATATATCACTAGAAGGTGTAAGAACCGAAGATCAATTAGCAGATATCTTCACTAAACCGCTAGATGAGGCTATATTTTGTAGATTGCGGAATGAGCTCAATATACTTGACTTTAGCAACTTCACTAAAAATTGAGCTTGTGTTGTCCCTTGCATTCATTGTAATATACAACATGTTTAAATTTTTGGCAATGCATATAGGGCTTGTCTAACATGGTTAAGATAACCGCCAAAAAGCATGTGAAGAAGCTTAACCTTGGATCAAACTTGACAAGCAACTAGATTTACTTACATAGTATTGCATATACATGGATGTTGTTTTGTCGTTTTGTTCCATTTGCCCTCTTATTGCCTATTTTCTTAAAAAGAATTATAGCCTAAGGCAAAATATTTTGAAAAATATGAGGGTTTGAGAGAGGTCACTCACATCAGTCCCAATTGGTGTTTATTTGGATCTTATTCAAGTTGGGACTTGATTGGGAACAGGCAGCGCGAAGGAACTTTGAAGATTTGCTAGAAAAGGTGCATCGAACGCTGCACCAGACGCTGCTGTCTAGCGTCCGGTCAGTTCACAGGAGGTGAACTGCTGCTGAAGGAGTGACCGGATGCTGCATTTGTGCGTTCGGTCAGGAAGGGATTCGGCGTCCGGTCGTTTGAAGGAAAATCAAGCTGAGCTGGCCGGACCCTACCTGTGTCCGGTCATGGAACACCGGACATGTTCGGTCGTGATTCCAGAGGAATTGGACCTCTCTGGAATCGACCGGACGCTGGGTGGTAGCGTCCGGTCGCTACCACCGGAGCGTCCGGTCATTGGAGAACGTGCAGTTTCTGAACTCTTTCCCTATTTCCATCTCCGTTACACGTGGGATCTCCTTTTAACCGTCCGTATCTTTGATCTCAGCTAGCAGCGTCTAACCCTAATCGCCATAGTCACCATGCCCTAGCCTGAGCCGCCGCCAGGTCACCGCCGTAGCTCTCCCGCTCCAACACCGCCGTCCTGCTCCACGCGCCACCAGTCCACCATAGCCGCGAGCCTCTCGTCTCCCACGACCATGCGCTCGGCTCCATCCACCAGCGAGCCTCCTCGCGCGCTCGCCTTACCCATGCACCTCCTGCGACTCAGTGCCGCCGTCAGCTTCCCAGGCACCGAGGGCCATTCAAGGCCATTGATCCAAGCCCTAGCCCTTCTCCTCGATTGGTTGGTAAGGCATTATCCTTGTTTTGAATTTGCCTTGCTTGTGACCTAAATCCATTGCAAATCACTGATTTCAAATAATCTAGGGCCACCGGTTCATCGCAGTTCTTCGTAACCCTAGCATCAGCCGGTTCCAAGGTTTCCCCCGCGTGACATGTCCCTCTTTCTCTCGGATCGCCGGTTCGTCAGGTAGCATGCCCGTCGTCTCAATCTCGCACCTACATTGCTTGCTTCCTAGGTCTTTCGCATCTATTAGATATATTGTATTTATTTGTATATCCATCTATTCTATCGTGCAGCGAGTCGGTGCTGTTGAGGTTCCTATGGTAGTTGGCAGTCAACTCGGAGCCAAGCTCACGAGTAAGGATCGAGGCCAAGCCTCAGGAGTGTTAGTTTGACAGTTGATCTTCATCAGTGGCAGTTCATCCTCCTGTCAGATCAAATGGCTCGCACCAAGAACATTGGTGGTGGTCTAGGAGATGACGATCGGAGGCCCTCGCCTCGCCAGCCTATAGGATCGAAAGGCAAGGCAACGAAGTAGGTGACATCTAAGAAGCGCAAGTACCCCGACGCAGAGATGGCTCATGCAGCAGCAGTTGCAGAGGCCGCAGACCATGCTGAGAGAGGTGGCACTTGTAGTGGTGTTGTCATTGTAGATCCATAGCTCACACCAGCACAGAGGGCAGTAGTCGAGGAGGCTGAGCGTCGTCATGGTGGTCCACCTAGGACTGTCATGATGGTAGGATGTCAATTGGCTATTGAGGAGCCTCGACCTCAGGGGGAGTCCCAGCAGGAGCAGCCCCCACCAGTAGAGCCTTAGCCAGCTCAGGAGACTCAGGAGGGCCAGCAGGCCGAGGAGACCGAGCAGGCACCCCAGCTACGCCGCTCTGGTCGTACCAGTGCTACAGTTCCACCGAGGCCAGCTACACAGCGCAGGGGTTCACACCCACTGCCCAGACCACAGGGTCTACCTCTAGTGGTACACCTTGACTTGAGGGCCGCCACAGCCAGATAGGTTCGCCAGTTGAGGTTTGTTGAGTTCGATGTGTGGTTTCCTCTGAGGAGGGATGAGAGAGCAGCAGAGGGTTTCTATACACTACTCTAGGAGGATTTCTATAATGCTTATCTCAACAGTGGGGCAGTGTTCAGATCTTAAAGAGTCTACAGCATAGAGTGTATTGTGGCAGCAGCCGGAGAGCATATCCGCCCCTACTTGTTTTATTTGCTAGGGTTGACAGATCTGATTGGCCGGACTGGACTATATGTACCATCTTGGGTTCGGTAGTTTTATGCTTCACTCTACGTTGTTCCACAGCACAACTTCATACATTTTGCATTCAACAGCAAAGACTATAGGATGATGAGTTTTAGGGCCCGGGAGATACTGAGGCTACAGGAGCAGCCTGTCAAGTTACAAGAGGCATGCTATGGATAGCAGGAGCCTCCCAGGCGTCCTCATGGTGGTTTGGTGCCCCCTATAGACCTTGTGCGCCATTGTTTCAAGGAGCCCTTTGGTGAGGGATCAAGGAGGAACCCCAGTGACCTGACTCCTATAGCTCGTGTGCTTGAGGCCATCATCAGGAGGACACTACTTCCTAGGTTGGGATACAGAGAGGGTCTGACTCACCTATAGCTCTGGCTTCTTAATGCCCTGATGCAGCAGACCGTGTTCGATATTTGGGACCTCCTTCTATCAGAGATGGAGGATACTATTGCTGAGGGCTTCAAGGGTCACAGGCAGCTTCCCTATGCACATTGGATTACATTTCTTATGCTGAAGGCAGTGTCAGTTAGGACACCCGAGATGGTTGCTGAGTACAGAGGTGCCACTACAGAGTTCCCAGCATATAATATGGCATAGAGGATCAGGCACAGCACACCATAGGCCCCCACTCAGCCCAGCCATTGTCCAGATGTTCCAGAGTCAGCAGCTCAGCAGGACAAGATCATCAGAGGCATAGCCACTACTGAGGAGGAGCAGCTTGAGGCACAACAGGAGGCTACAGAGTCTAGTGACAGCTCAGATGATGATTATCTGTCGATTCCTCAGATGCCTCCACGCAGACACGATGCAGAGGCAGGCAGTTCTAGCTCAGCTCCACCTGCACCACAGATGGATCCCGCTCTCATTGCTATTCTTGAGCGAATGCAGTAGGATCAGGCTAGACAGGCTTAGGAGACAGCTGCCAACTTCGCACAGTTCTAGGCTCGTCAGGACGAGTTCCAGAGGCAGCAGCAGCTTCTCTAGCAGCAGCAGCAGATGCATCAGCAGCAGTTACATGTGCAACAGCAGCTCATGGGATTCATGCAGCATGTAGTGATAGCTCTTGGGGCCCCACAGCCATAGCCTTCGCCTCAGCTTGCTCAGCCTGCCACCACTATGACGACTCCAGCAGTATAGCCCAGTGGGCTTCAGAGTTAGGGACAGCCTCTAGCTCAGTTTGCTTCACCTCCAGTACAGGTGTCCCAGTGGTTAGCCTCACCAGTGGTAGCCCCGTAGTTCACTCCATTTTAGACGGGCTTCACACCGGACCAGTCAGCTTCGCTCTTTGTGCCTGACACGTCAGTCTCCAGGAGTCTTAGAGCATCTTTCAGCGAGTTGATCGACATGCCTACACCACCTCATATGCATGCTGCCGGTCCTTCTACAGCAGCTCTAGTTGTCATGACTACTCAGAGGCTCCCCTTGTCTGTCGCCTCGTTAGATCCTACGACAGACGTCCTAGCAGCATCACAGGCAGCACCTGCCCTAGCTCAGACCCAGACTGCTTCAGCGACACTTCCTGCCATAGAGGGTCAGTCAGTACAGAGCTCCGGGTCAGATGATGATGGCGCCTAGTTTCATATTGCTCCACGTACTTCAGCGCTCGGCTCGTCCGCTGTAGCCCCACCGACCGACCCTTAGGTTTTGGTGTTTGATGCCAAAGGGGGAGAGGGTTCGAGTATGTAGACTCAGGGGGAGCGACTTTTAGGGGGGCAAGTTATCTAGTATTAGCTTATTATATACATTTGGATTTTTATTTGTGTGATACACTATTACTATTATGCATTCCTGTGTTACTTTCATGCATACTATTATATCTATGTGATAGTGATATCTACGTAATTGTGATTTATGACATGTGTGCTCTCTACTTTGAATTCCTTTATGTCATATCACTTGTATTATGCTCATTTGCTCTTGCTTCCGCGTTTATACTCCGATGCAAATGAGCTTTATTACTTGTACTCATGCTTAATTCATATCCTTTGAGTATATTGTGTTGGCTTGGGTCATATAAGCTTGACTAACACTTTTGTTCTTATTGACAAAAGCTTATATGAACCAAGCCCATCAAAAACCTCACTCTTTCCCATACTCGAGGTGGTATTGTCATCAATCACCAAAAAGGGGAAGATTGAAATCATCTAGGCCCCTAGATTGGATTTCGGTGATTAATGACAATATAAGATTACTATGACTAACGTGTGTTTTGCAGAGGCAATTAAGTTAGGTCATGGTAATGGAGATCAATTGGGCAATCGAGGTGGTCATGCCCCTACGATGGAAATCGTTTTGGTTTTCAAAGGATGGACGACAAGGTTAAGGATGACTAGTTCTAAGTGTCGATTGGAGTTGGAGTGACACTTAGAGTAGTTTAGGACTTTGTTTTTTTTCCTTTGGCCATACTATTAAAGGGGTATGGATAGGTAGCTTGACCTAGGTGAGTCTAGTGAGTTAGGTATGGTGCACACTTATTAAAACTAGCTCTAGGTAGCTCCTACGAATGCCTAAGATCCTTTGGAGCAAACTTCATTCACATATGATCGAGAGTTGGAAGTGAATAGAGGGTCAAATGCTGACCGGACGCTGGCTCCGGTGGGACCGGACGCTGGCCGTAGGGTCCGGTCAGTTCATTTGATCAAGAGACTACGTTCGGTGCGACCGGACGCTGGAGAGGTCAAGTGACCAGACATTGAGAGACAGCGTCCGATCGACTCCAGTAAGGTTCCAGAGAAGGGAATCTGCGACCGGACGCGTCCGGTCAGTGCTGATCGGACCCTGGGGGTTCAGCATCCGGTCGAGTATAGTAAGGTTCCAGTAAGGGTTTAATGCGACCGGACGTGTCCGGTCAATGCTGACCGGACCCTGCCAGCGTCCGGTCAACACATTTTCACTAGAATGCGGGTTGAACTGACCGAAGCGTCTGGTCAACATGACCGGAGCGTCCGGTCACCCCGCAGAGGCACATAACGGTTTGTTTTTTAGGCTGCCTTATAAATAGAACCTCCACTCGTGTGTGGAGTTACTTTTGCTCATTCCAACAGCTGAGAAACGCGTTTGTGAGTGCCAAGAAGAGCAAGGTCCTAGTGAGGTGATTGAGATTTGAGAATCCAAGAGAGTAGCCTCATTAGTGAATCAAGAGTAGACAAGTGTGCATCCATCTTCTCATTAGGCTTCGCATGGTCAAGTGAGAGTTTGCGCTTGTTACTCTTGGTGATCGCCATCGCCTAGATGGCTTGGTGGTGATTGGGAGCTTGGTGATCACCCGGCGGAGCTTGTGGGTGACCCAACTCAAGTTGTGAGCGGCTTTGGATGATTCGCCGTGATGGAGTGTCGAAGAATCAACCCTTAGAGAGCACTTGATCCTTGCGTGGATCAAGGGAGAGCTACACCCTTGCGCAGGTGCTCCAACGAGGACTAGTGGGGAGTGGCGACTCTCTGATACCTCGGCAAAACATCGCCGCGTTCCTCTCTCCTTACTTTGAACATTTACTTTGAGCATTTACTTTGAGTATTTACTTTGAGCAATTCAATACTTGTCTTTACAGTCATAGAATTGTCATGCTAGAGTAAGTTTGGAACATAGGTTGCAAGTCCTTTGTGCGTTAGTGTGATAGAAACACTTTTCTAGGCATAAGGGGTTAATTGGGCTATCCGTAGGATTTGATTATTGCAAGAAAATTTAGAATTAGCCCAATTCACCCCCCCTCTTGGGCATCTTGATCCTTTCAGTAATGACTTATGTTTAGACTCACCTTTGTGCAACCAAGTTTGTATTGAGAAAGTTGTTGTAGATACATGCACACAAGAGGTTGCAAAGGAGAATGAGCAACTCAAGCAAGAAGTAGCTCGCCTCACCAAGGACTTGACTCAAGTGAAAGGCAAGGCGAAGCAAACCCAACTTCATCAAGATAACACCGTTAAGGGAGTGAAGAAGCTTGATGAAGGACAAACCGTGGTTTGTTACGTGTGCCACAAGGAAGGTCACAAGTCCTATGAGTGCAAGGTGAAGAATGGGGGAGGAGCAAAGAAGAAGGAGAAAAAGCAAACAAGCAAGCTCTCCAATACCTACACCAACAAGGTGGACAAGAAGGCCTCCACACCTTATCTCTTGAAGAAAAAGAAAAATGACAAGGTGGTGGCCATCAAGGTGAACAAGCAAGCCAACAATGGGGTCAAACGTTTTTGGGTGCCAAAGGAAATCATTTCAAACATGAAGAGCACCAAGAAGGTTTAGATTCCGAAAGGGAAGTGAGAAGTCCGTCGGACTTCGGGGAATTTGGAGACTTGGCAAAGTATGAGTGCATTTCATGGGGTGCATCATGATGGACAAAATTATTGCCAAGTGGGTTAGTGAATACTATGGACCCAAATTCCCCTTCCCATGTTAGGTAACTAGATGTTATTACCTTTTAATTGGTACATCTTTCAATTGGTATTTCTTACAAATTGATATCTTAAGCATCTAGTTACTCATCATGCCTAGGTTTGCATTTGCATGCTTATATCTTTTGTCATGCATACACTAGGTATATCTTATGGTAGGCTTGCTCGGTTTTTTTAACCCTTGGAGCAAACCTACATGGTTCATAGATGTTTAGGAGCACGGCACATAGCTTGTCTTACTATTGTTCATCTAATATGTGCCAAAGTCCAAATTGTAGATAATCTCTCTTGAATATCTATTTTGAAAATGATTCTCACATTCATGAGATGTCATCTTTCAAGTGGTATTTTTGATTCTAAAATCAATGTGCATGATTTCTACAAAGTATTCTATATTTGTGTGCACACATTTAGGGGGAATAATTCTACAACTTGGATGCTTTGAGACTAACACTTTTTCAAATGGTATCAATTTTTTAAACCTATCACATGTGTAGTAGTCTCATTGTAAGAAAATTGGAGTCCCTGGAGTTAAGCATCATTCTTCAATTGGCATCATCATATTGATTTTATTTCATATTTATATGCTTTCTCCATGCATTATATAGATTAAACTCTCTTGTGCAATAAATTGCTAATTATGCATATGCTTTGCTTTCTACCATATGTATGCATACATTTAGGGGGAGCTTAGTCTATATAATGTGAGAGTCAAAATTTGTGATCCATTTCACTCTATACACAAAGGATCACGAAATTTGACCCTCCTTTGTGCTACTAATGTCTTCCTTTTTGATGTTTGATGCCAAAGGGGGAGAATTTGAAGGACCAAAGGCAAGCATCAAGTTGATGTCTACAAGTGGTAATGGTCCGAAAAAGGGAGGAAAGTGAATTATGGATTAGAATAAGCAATGGGAGATTTTTTTTAAAAAGCTAGGCTTTAATCCATAATATCACATGGGGACATTTGCAAGGGCAAGACAAGCTTTTAAGTAAAGTTTTAATTGGTATCTGTCAATTAGTATCATATAACCTTGCACTTTACATTGCATCCTAGCAAGTAGGTAGTTTTTAATCTCCAAATTCTTATCATTTGCTTGCTTTGGTCGTGTTGTCATCAATCACCAAAAATGGGGAGATTGTAAGGAAAATGGACCCTTGGCCCATTTACTTTGGATTTTGGTGTTTGATGACTAACACAACTAAATTGGACTAATGAATTTGCAAGTGTTTATTTTGTAGTTCAATAGGGTGCAAGACGTGACTTGGACGAAGGCAACATGGTGATCCGATGATCAACACCTTAAGAAAGATCTTAGAAGCACAAGAGAAGACCCAAGATATCAAGCAAAGTCCAAGCATGAAGATTGAAACCAAGCCGTACGCAAGATCGCGAAGAGATGAGCTCACTGTGGTAACCGGACGCTGGACCGGACGCTGGACAAGCGACCGGACGCTGCGACCGGATGCTGGGCAAGTGGATCGGTACATAGGCGACCGAACACTGACCGGACGCTAGCGGCAACTGACCGGACGTAGGACAGCAGCGTCCGATCGAGTACAGTAAGGTTCCAGAGCGGCAAATCTATGACTGGACGTGTCCAGTGGCAGGCGACCGGACGCTGGCCAGCGTCCGATCAGTATATTGCCGGCTCAACGGTCGGGACGATCGGACGCGTCCGGTCAGGAAGATTTAGCGTCCGGTCAGTAGCAGAATTGCAGGAGTTCGACCCCAACGGCTATATTCTTAGTGGGGCTTATAAATACAACCCCCAATCGGCCATTTGAGCGTAGTGGAGCTAAGAAAACATACCAAGGGTGTTGATACACCATTTTAGTGATCTCCACTTGCATAGTGCTTAGTGTTTCATTAGGTGATTAGCGTAGATGCTTTGCGAAGTGCTTAGGTTGATTAGACCACCGCTTATGCGCTTGCTCTAGGTTTAGGCCTAGTGTTTAGTGAGGTTTGCATACCTCTTACCACCCGATGCTTGCGAGCACCATTGTTGTACATCGGAGGGGCTTAAAGTCTTACGAGATCACACCAACCGCGTTTGTGGTGTGGCCGCCACCATGTACCGGAGGAAACAAGGCCCGCGGCGTTTCGGCCGGAAGCTTGATAGTGAAGACGGCGGGGAGCATCTGGGAGAGGCTTGTCGAAAGGCACGTCGGAGACCCACTTGCGCGTGGGGAAGGCCCGAGGCTATCCACAGAGTTACCTGACCGGGAGCTTGGCCCTTGCGAGGGATTTCTTGCGAGGGGCTCCAACGAGGACTAGGAGGAAGCTTGCGCGCTTCTCGATACCTCGGTAAAAATACCGGAGTCGTCGACGGGAGTTTGCATATCTCTACCTTGCTCTTTAACTTTCGCATTTACATTGATTACTTTACTACGTTTGCGGTAGAGATAGCAACACACTAGTAAAACCGTAGTTGCACATTTAGATAGTTTATCTTTTGCATAGGTTTTGCTAAGGTTAGAAAAAGAGGCTATAGTTAAGAGTTAGAATTTTTAAGTTGCCTAATTCACCCCCCCTCTCTTAGGCGTCACGGTCCCTTCAACATTGTCCATTTCCATTATTTTGGAAACCTCGTTTGTCCTCATGTTGTGCAGGATCGACTTCAAGCAAAATCGACGCCGATGACGGCTTGTCATCAAGAAAGTGAGGATGATGATGACATGAGCTCTATGCATACGACCATGCTTGGAGATAGAGGACGAGGAGATCAGCGAGGGTGTCCTAACCGAGAAGAAGGCTTGAAGCTTATCCGGTTCGAGTCACCAAGGTGGAGGCCCAAATCAAGTTTGAGTCCATCTCGGGTTCCAGAACTTGTATAGCATAAAACTGGTCACACGGGCGCGTCCGGGCTCCATTTTGGACGATCCACATATGGATGGAAAGCTAATTAGATAAGGAAGCCAATGCAAGTGGTCTCACGTCAAAAGCCCTTCGGAATCAACGGGAATCATCGAAAGAAGTCAGCGTACAGAATCTGCTAGGGTGCTGCGACACCGTCTTTTGGTCCGTTGGGCCGTGTATCGTCTTAGAGCCCATTAGGAGCCACGTCCAGGGGGTGACGTCCGGGGCTCTATAATTAGCAGCCATCCCTCTCCTTAGGGTCGGGGGTTTTGTTTAGTTCTTGATTTTTTCGTGAAACAGACGTCGTTTTGCTGCAACTGTGCCGCCAAGGCCGCTTGCTGTGAACCAGGACCCCTGTTCTTGATCTTGTTCGCATGTGGCAATTAGTCCTTTCGAATAAAGACTTGAACTCATTCTCGTTATTATAAGCCTCATATTTATTTGCAATTTCAGATTGCGTTTATCCCGTTCTTGTTTGTGTTCTCGAATCGTTCGCAGGAAAGCCTTCTCGGTGAGATCAATTGCGTTCGCGTGGTTGATAACCAACGAAGTAGTGGTGTAACGGTTGCGAGGGTCCGAATTAATCTTGATTCGAAGTCTAAATCGTGAACGTCGAGTCTCCATCGATCGACGCTATCGTACCTATCGAAAGATCGGACCTTATCTATATCACCTGTGGCGCAAGCACTAGGCCGCACCGATACGGTGCACCACTGCCAGCCTGGGGCGCGGCTGTGGGGCTCTGCCTCAGCGCGCTCGCCGTGCTCGCTCGCAAGCCGCAAGAATCTCCTTGATTCGATTTACTCGCATGCTGAGTCTAGCTTGGGTTGGCGATTCCGTTTATGCCTCAGACATTCTGCTGCGGCGCAGGTACTTGGAGGCCGTGAACATGATCCGCTTCCTGTATTCGGTGTTCCAGTTTGTCGCCCTCGCCGAGCTCATGAATAGCATTTTATTCCCCCAAGTGTGACCTGTACGACTTAACCATGGATCAGGTTTGTGTTTCGTGATAATTTTATCGAACATTTTTCCTAGACTTCTTTAGGGCTGTGCAATTGATTGTCCTCGTGATTATGATGAGATGTTTGCATTCTGATTGTCCTATCTTGTGTTAAACTTTGCATCATCCAAATTTACGATGAATCATTATGGCTGTTAATTTCTACCTATTTGAAGTTGAGCAGAGAATATTCAACATCAGAGTGGAAATAAAATCTTTGCATGCATACTACTCGGCATATGTGACTGCTCTTGTCACTTCATAGATGAGGATCAGCAAGATCAAATCCATGTTCCACCTATTTCATTTTCGCGGTCACTACATATGTGTTCAAATGTTTGTTTTACAGTCACAGTGAGTGAGCAGTTGATGAGATTGCTTAGTTAATATGTCTTCAAGTAAAGCAAAATTATTTCATGAGGATTATGTGCTTGAGTGCATAGAATTGCAGGATCACTAGCTGGCCCCTTCCTGGTTTCTTATCTGAACTGAGGAATTACGAGGCCTCCTTATAATGCTGCTGCAGTATACCATCTCTGCTTCAAGTTACTATTTGTTTACCTGACCTTCACATCTCTGATGCCACTCCCACTTTAAATGATCAGCTGCTTTGCAAATAAAGCAGAAGATTTGAATCTTATAGGCTTATAGCACAACAAAAACATCTTGTTATTGGTGCATTACATCTGATAACAATGTTACTGCCTTTGCCGATCACAATTCAGGATGGCGGTAGTGAGAAGGGATGAGGAATGGGCAGCCACGGCAAAGGCAGGAGAGCTGGTTGTGGCAAGTTGGAGCCGAGCTTCAGCTATTTATTTGCAATGAGGATGACAAACCGGATGTTGCTTGAGTGTGTAATTATTAAGCAGTGGGGACTCCATGACTTGAACAGCAAAGATACGGGTGGAGTAGTTCCATGACCTCCTTTACATGTTAGAAGCAAATCTAAGAGTTCAGCCGATGACTATCCATGAGCTTCTCTTTGAGTTCATTTCCTGCACACCGTTGTGAAACTATGTTCCAGTTGTAGCACTTACTATGTTCCAGTTGTAGCACCAAGTATAATCAAAACCAACTTTGAAAATCTGAACTGATCTCTTCCTTATTTCACAACCACAACATTCATACCTTTCTTATTTGACACCGCAAACAATCATGCTTTCCTTATTTGACACCACATAGTTCTGATATAGATAGGGACATATGGGTCATTTGGTGGCCACTTAATACCGTTAGTGAAGGAAATGGACGGTAATGCCAAATAGAGAATGAAATTTCAACTCGGTGCTAGATAAGAAACTTCGATTTCGAAAGTGCCTTAGAAGGAAGACCGATTTTTTCAGCGCCAGATAATAATTCTCTCATGTATATATCACTGCTAGATACTCCCTCTGTTATAAGTCGTTTTGGCTTTTCTAGACACTGGTAACAGCTATTTTAATCCAATTTGTTGCTCCCAAAACATCACTAATACAAGTGAAAATGAAATTTTAACCAAACAATATTTACATATATAACATGGATCAATGTTGATCCCATCAATCCACAGCTGCAAAACTTGCATGGGAGTTCATTAGAGCATGTGTATTTCAGCGGTCAATCCAGGTCGTTAAGCATTAGGATTTACTGAAGTTTGGAAAGTCAAATACAGATGGTTGAATATATAATAGTTACTACATGTCGCATGCAAAGAAGTGGCTAAATGCTGGCGAACAAAAACATGAGGATCATACAGAATGGAGTACATCGAGTATTGATACAGTGAAGGCATATTTTACTACAGCTGCCAGCCTCGTTGCACGGAGTAGCAACTTGCAATTCGCCCCAGCGGCAGCCCTCAGCAAGTGCTCTGAAATTTTCATTATTGCAGAGTACAGAGCAGTAACAAATAGAATCCTTACATTGTCGATGCTATAACGCAGCTAGTAGTTTTGTATAGCCTCCTCCATGCTAAGCAATAAATCTCTCTGCAATACACAGATGTAAAGGCCATTTTTTTTGGATTATGTCCAATTCTTACTACATGGTGACAAATCAGCGGTGCAGGGTATCGGGTACCTGCAATGAAGGGTCCCTGATGAAATGTTTGGTCATCAATACGATGCCATGAGATGCCCTTTTCCAGCAAAATGAGTTCTGCTTGTTTGTGTTCTCCCAAGCGAACGAATTCCCCAGGGCTTGTTCAACAGCACACCCAATTTGAGCGAAATATGTCTCAGCTTGAATAGATTGTGTCGGGTTCGTAAATCCGGGGTTCCCAATGGCCCCGCTTCTCTGCAAAACTCGGCCCAACAGGCGGCGCAGCGACAGCACGTGCCTGGGCCGGCCCAGATACACAATGACAGGTCAAGACCACGATCCGGTCCCCGACCGGCACCTCCGGCTAGGAGATCTGATCGGAGGTGCGACCGGAAGGCCTGGCCATGGTGGGACCGCAGTCCGACTCCGACCCCCTTTCTCTAATCGAGAATATGACAGGACCTCTGTTCGCTGCACTTTCCCAACCGACACGGTCGGGGACGACTAGGAGCGACCGACCGGGGAGGCCCGCTCGATATGGGCTCAGGGAACAGGCGGAGCGGATAAGGTAAGGCGCTCAAGTCAACCGCAATATCGAGGACCGTACCCTGCCATGCCCTGCGCACCTGCAGGACGGTGCCATCGGGGCATGTCAGGCGAACACGGTAGAGCTTGCCAGACGTGTCAGAGCATAAACATTATTGTGGGCGCCGTCGTTTGTGGTACCAGGCGAACATGGTAGAGCCAGCCAGACGCGTCTGAACATAAACAGTATTATAGGCGCCGACGGCCATCCCGTACCCGATGACGTGGGCAACAAGACTAGGCTGCGTCCGTATGAACTCTCTCTTTCTCTCTGACTTCTAAGGCCATCCCCTTCAACTATAAAAAGGGATGCGCTCTCTCCTACCAGAAGGACAGAAGCTTCGAACCTCTCGAAGCCCCGAAGACTCGAAGACTCAAGGACTCGAGGACAACAGCACAACGGCTCTAGAGCTCGACAGCTACACAATCTACACGCTCTCAACAGCTGATAAGCTCGGACACACAAAGCATACTCTCCAATACTTAACGCACGTTTGAGCATCCGTCACTCTCTGCCACTCAGCTCAGAGTCCGACCAGGCCTCTAACACCCCCCTTCTCATTCCTTACTCGTTTGTAACCCCACATCAAACTTTAAGCACCTGGACTCAGGAATAAAGTCACCGACCGACCTCAACTGGACGTAGGGCCTATTGCCTGAACCAGTATAAATCCTGTGTCATTAAGTGCTAGGCCATATCCGATCACAACACACGACAAAACTACAAATATTTACTTGTTTGCCACATTTCGCACCGACAGTTGGCGCCGTTCGTGGGGAGGACGCCGTGCGTTCACGCTTTTGGTCATCGGATGGCCCACCTTCCCACCATCTTCGACATGGCGAGCTCGAGTGATACGATTCGCTTTGGCTCGCTGGAGTTTCCCACGCTCCCACTTGCTGGGATGTGAGCTCTTCCCGTCTTCGTGCCACTTCAGACCTTCCTCTTCGGGAGTCTATACTTTATTGCCGACCAGCTCGGCGTACTCCGCCTCCGCGAGGAGACGCTTGTCCCTGCGCCCATTGGAGGAGGAGCGCCCTCCACCGGGCCCGGGCCACTCGACGACCTCAACGTCGAGACACCTGCGCTTCGCCTCGAGCCCATGCTGGGCTCAAACACCACGGTGAGTGATGTACATTTTGTTCTTTACTCACTATTTAACACCTTCCGCCAACTCTCTGAAGGGACCCCGTTGTCTCCACCGTGACCGTCGTGTGACCGGTTCCCCTACGGCTTCACGTCCCCCGTGGACGCGTGCACGCGGGGACTCCAAAGGATGCTGACGCCACCCCCTCTCATGTTCGAGTTCGTGGGGATGGCGGGCTTCGCTCCCGCCTCCGACGACCTCATCGATGATGAGGTCAAAAGCGATGGCTCCAGCATCGGCGATGTCATGGCACCTGGCCACCCTCTGTCCCAGGAGTACGCTATGGCGGACGCCCCGGGACAGCCACCGGAGGTAGTGGAGTCTCTGCAGACTCACACCCTTCCGGACCCCGTGCGCAGGCCCCGGCATGTGCGCAGCAGCACGACAAGGAGTAACAGCAAAGGGGGCAGAGCCAGCACCTGCCTGCGCCGGACCGCCCGGCGCATCACGCTGCTCCACATACGCGTAACCCGACGAGTAGCGCTCGGGGTCGTGCCCGTCAGGTCCAGCGTAACATACTGGACGGTGGGCATGACCCCCCTCAGTTTGCTCGGGCTGGCCAGAACATCGCTGCTGCGGCAATACTTCTACGCGGCCTCCCCGAGCCTGCCGACCCCTAGGAACAGGCAATCCACCGGAACCTCCGGGCGCTGGTAGACCTCCGGGCGCTGGTGGAGGCCACCACCGTTCAGCAGGCGGAGAGCTCCACGTCGCGACACCGACTCGCGGCGTCTTGCCCAACCGGGGGACTGGGGCTGCACCAGTCGAATCGCTCCATCCACTCACCACAGCAGTTGCCGGGCGTGGAACAGGAAGTCGCGGCTGCACCACAGCCCGACCCGGTGCCCCCTCCACACCGACCACATGTGCGCGAATGGCTCGGGCCGAACCGTGACGCTCGCAGCGTCATCAACAATCGACGCCACGCCCGGCACAATGGTAACGCCCATCGAATGGCGGCGAGAGCAGGCAGCGCGGGCCCCGGCCTGACCATCGAGGAGTGTGAGGACACGCACCCAGGCATGGTGGCCGACCAAACTGACCAGAGCCCTAGCCCGACGGCCCTGGGGCCATGGGCCTTTGGTCGTCGCATCTAGAAAGCATCGTTTCCCACAGCGCTTCCGATCGCCCACCAACATCGCTAGGTACACTAGGGGAGATGAACCCCGGTATATGCTCGAAGACTTCCGGCTCGCCTGTCGAGCCAGAGGAGTGGATGATGACTACTTATCATCCAGTACCTCCCCATCTGTCGTGGGGAAGCATGTTCGAGCATGGCTAAATTCCTTTCGCCCGACAGCATCCGCGACTAGGGCGGATCTCAAGAGGGTCTTTCGTCGAAAATTTCTAGGGGATCGTATGTCCTATCCTAGGAATTGCTAGGACCTCAAGAGCTGCCAGCAGGACCCCAACGAGTCCCTATGGGATTACATCCGTAGGTTCTCAAAGCAGTGCAACTCCATTCCTGATGTCTTCGACTGTGGACATCATCAGCGCGTTCCTCTCTAGGACAACCTACAAGTGCTTGATCAACAAGCTCGGCTGTGTGAAGCCCCATACCACCCACAACTTGCTCGGCATTGCCATGAACCATGCCTTCGGCGAGGAGGCGGTCGGGGCGGTCTTCAGCGGCAGTTGGGATAGGGGCAAGGCAAGCGCGAGGACCAAGGCGAGTGCCCCTCCACATAAAAGGGCAAGAAGAACAAGAAGGACCAGCGCTAACTGGCCAACCCAACTTTGGTCCCTGTGGTCGACCGAGCGGGCAAGCATCCTAGCAGGGCCAGCTCGACCACTTCGACAAGCTCATGGAGAGTCCATGCACCAACCACGCCTATCCCATCAAATATCTCTACAAGGACTGCGAGCTCCTCAAGCGCTTCCTGTGGCAAGCCACCAAGCCAAAGAAAAGGAAAGTCAAGGAGGAGGTAGCCAAGAAAGGAGGCACGATGGGCAAGGATGAAGATGGCTTCCCTAACCCCGAGGAATGCCTCATGATCTTTGGGGGATCCGACGCTATCCACTCCAAGCGCCTGCACAAAGGTACGCTACAGAGAGGCATCCACCGCTGAGTCAGCCATCCACTCTTTCCTTAGCTGGTTGGACTCTCAGATCACTTTTGATCAGAGAGACCATCCTTCCCACGTCACCCGACCGGGTCGCTACCCGCTCGTCGTCGACCCCATCATCCGCAAGAAGCGCCTCACCAAGGTGCTGATGGACGGAGGCAGCGGCCTCAACATTCTCTACGTCGACACCCTCGATGCCATGCGCATCCCCCGGTCGGAGCTCCGCCCAGTGAGCTCTCCCTTCCACGGCGTGATCATAGGG